>NC_072383.2:108576388-108890277 GCF_028885625.2 Pongo pygmaeus | reverse complement strand
AGGATTCCTACCTATCAAATGGAATTGTTTTTAAAGAGGGCCTTCTCTTCTGCATGCTGGTGGGATTGCATGCTGGCTTTCTGGAAAGTCACTTGATAACATGTAATGATACTTTAAAAAGAATGACTCAGTAATTTCACTTATAGGAATGATTCTAAAGAAATGACAAGCCGGGCGCGGTGGCTCACGCCTGTAATCCCAGCACTTTGGGAGGCTGAGGCGGGTGGATCACCTGAGGTTGGGAGTTCGAGACCAGCCTGACCAACATGGAGAAACTCCGTCTCTACTAAAAATACAAAATTAGCTGGGTGTGGTGGTGCATGCCTGTAATCCCAGCTACTCGGGAGGTTGAGGCAGGAGAATCACTTGAACCCAGGAGGCGGAGGTTGCAGTGAGCTGAGATTGTGCCATTGCACTCCAGCCTGGGCAACAAGAATGAAACTCAGTCTCAAAAAAATAAAAAAGATAAGAGATAAGAGATGTGAACAAAGATGTTTTATGCAAAGATGCTCATTACTTCATGATCATAGCAAAAGAAAAAAACCTTAAATGTCCAACAACCTTAACTGTTCATTACAGTAAATCCATACTGGAGAATATTACAGACATTAAAAATGGCCATTGGGGCTGGCCAGGCACAGTGGTTCATGCCTATAATCCCAAAATTTTGGGAGGCTAAGGTGGGAGGATTGCTTGAACTCAGGAGTTTGAGACTAGTCTAGGCAACATGGTGAGACTTTGTCTCTACATAAAAATTAAATTTCCGAGCATGGTAGCACACATCTGTAGTCCCAGCCACTCAGGAGGCTAAGGGTGAGAGGATTGTTTGAGCCCAGGAGCTTGAGGCTGCAGTGAGCCATGACTGCACCACTGCACTTTAGCCTGGGCAGAGCAAGACATTGTCTCAAAAAAAAAAAAAAAAATCATTGGGCCAGGTGTGCTGGCTCACGCCTGTAATTTCAGCACTTGAGAGACTGAGGCGAGAGGTCACTTGAAGCCAGGAGATCTACCTTGGAGGGTCGCTGTGAGAATCACATGTGATAATCTATGTAAACTGCTTAGTAGAGAGTTCCTGGTTTATTATACAACTAGGTAAGGCCGGGCATGGTGGTTCATGCCTGTAATCCTAGCACTTTGGGAGGCTGAGGTGGGCAGATTGCTTGAGGCCAGGAGTTCAATACCACCCTGGGCAACATGGCAAAACCCTGTCTCTGCAAAAAAATACAAAAATTATCTGTGGTGTGTGTCTGTGGTCCCAGCTACTCGGGAGGCTGAGGCAGGAGGATCACTTGAACCCAGGAGGTTGAGGCTCCAATGAGCTGTGACCATGCCACTACACTTGACCCTGTCTCAAAACAAAAAAAAAAGACCAGATAAATATGAGCAATTATTATTTAATAATGGACATGTGGCCAGGCATGGTGACTCATGCCTGTAATCCCAGCACTTTGGGAGGCTGAGGCAGGTGGATCACCTGAGGTCAGCAGTTCGAGACCAGTCTGGCCAACATGGTGAAACCCTGTCTTTACTAAAAAATATAAAAATTAGCTGGGCATGGTAGCGGGTGCCTGCAATCCTAGCTACTTGGGAGGCTGAGGCAGGAGAATCACTTGAACCTGGGAGGCAGAGGTTGCAGTGAGCTGAGATCGCGCCAGTGCACTCCAGTTGGGCGACAAGAGCAAAACTCCGTCTCAAAAAAAAAAAAAAAAGGAAAGAAAGAAGTGGGCATGTATAATTTTTAATAATGAAAAAAATCCCAGTTCATGCTTTCTTTTTTTTTTTTTTTTTTTTTGAGACAGAGTCTCACTCAGTCACCCAGGCTGGAGTGCAGTGGCATGATCTCAGCTCACTGCAACCTCCACCTCCCCAGTTCAAGTGATTTTTGTGCCTCAGCCTCCCAAGTAGGTGGAATTACAGGTGTGCACCACCACGCCCAGGTAATTTTTTTTTTTTGAGACAGAGTCTCATTTTGTTGCCCAGGCTGGAGTGCAGTGCCACATTCTTGGCTCACTGCAACTCTGCCTCTTAGGTATAAGCGATTCTCCTGCCTCAGCCTACCAAGTAGCTGGAACTACAGGCACATGCCACCACGCCTGGCTAATTTTTTTGTTTTTTTTTTGAGACGGAGTCTCGCTCCGTCACCCAGGCTGGAGTGCAGTGGCGCAATCTTGGCTCACTGCAAGCTCTGCCTCCCAGATTCATGCCATTCTCCTGCCTCAGCCTCCCAAGTAGCTGGGACTACAGGCGCCTGCCACTACACCCGGCTAATTTTTTGTATTTTTAGTAGAGACGGGGTTTCGCCATGTTGTCCAGGCTGGTCTTGAACTCCTGACCTCAGGTGATCTGCCCGCCTTGGCCTCCCAAATTGCTGGGATTACAGAGATGAGCTACTGTGCCCAGCCCTTGTAATTCATGCTATTTTAAAATAACATTTCAGAAGAATTTTTGATGAACTGGAACACAAAAATAATAAATTCAAAAGCAAGATACAAACAATATGTGTGCATATAACCCCATCTTCCAACTTACACACATATGCATAAAGATATGCGTGCATTTCAAAAACAAAGAGATTGTTTTGCCCCAAATACTACCAGTAGTTAAACTGTAGATTATGAGTGATTCTTCTCCTTTATTCTTTAATGTATTTTCAAAGATTTCTAAAATAAGCACTCTTCTGGTTTTTCAAAAGTAAAACTTTAAAAAAGATCTAGAATCTGCTGTCGGGAGAACACACAGAGGGAAACTGTGACCTCCAGACGTCAGCGGCCCAGCTGCTGGTGTCATGCTCCACAGAAAGCCGAGTCACCCCTTTGGGGCCAGGGTGTCCTGTGAAATATATAGACCAGGGTCAGGCCAGCTCATGAGGCCCAGTGGCCTCGGCAGACCTTTCCGGGGAGTGGGCACTCTGCCATCCCGGCCCATATCTTAATGAGATAATATATGTGAAAGCACTTTGCCAAAGAGAAAACTCTATCCAGATAGGTGATTGCACGGCTTATTCTGGAGAAAGTAGGCTCTCAGAGCACATTCCATTAAGGAATTTCACACTCTATCTCCTCCTCCAAACTCTTCTCTTTTTCTCCCTCCCCTGAACAGAAATATATTTAGCAACCCTATCTAAATCCTCTTCTTTTCCTAAATTTGATTAAGGAGCAAGGGGAACAAGGGATGGAATGGGGGGTGAGGGGAGCGGGGTGGCTGAGCTGCGGGGAAAGATTAGAGGAGCTGCATGTGTATCTCCGGCCGAGCGATGGCTGAGTGTGGACAGGACGAGGGCCTCCTGGTACTCAGTGCAGAGGCACTGAGGACAGAGGGAGGGGACACAGTCAACCATGGAACACGCTTCTCTGGGAGAATGAGGACTGAATCAGGGAGGGTCCAGCTTCTGGGACTAATCTGGGGAATGGGGGCCATTTCCTACAGGAGGCACTGGATTCTGAGTCTCCTCTGCTTTCCTGGAGCCTTGGGTCCTCAGAGCCTCAAAAAGTGCCAGAAGGGCTGGGCGTGGTGGCTCACGCCTGTAATCCCAGCACTTTGGGAGGCTGAGACAGGCAGATCACGAGGTCAGAAGATCAAGACCATCCTGGCTAACACGGTGAAACCCCGTCTCTGCTAAAAATACAAAAAATTAGCCGGGCGTGGTGGCGGACGCCTGTAGTCCCAGCTACTTGGGAGGCTGAGGCAGGAGAATGGTGTGACCTGGGAGGCGGAGCTTGCAGTGAGCCGAGATCCTGCCACTGCACTCCAGCCTCGGCGACAGAGCAAGACTCCGTCTCAAAAAAAAAAAAAAAAAAAAAAAAATCCCAGGAGGCTGCATGTGCTGAGCTCTTGCTATGTGTTTGGTACTTTCACATATTCATATAGATGAGCGAATGTATTCTTTCTTTTCTTTTTTTTTTTTTGAGACAGGGTCTCGCTCTGTTGCCCAGGCTGGAGTGGCACAATCATGGCTCAGCCTCCCAAGTAGCTGGGAGTACACACCATCGCACTCAGCTAATTTTTTTTTTTTTTTTTTTTTTTAGTAGGGATGAGGTCTTGCTATGTTGCCCAGACTGGTTTTGAACTCCTGGACTCAAGCCCACCTTGGCCTCCCAAAGTGCTGAAATTACAGGTGTAGGCCACCACACTCGGCCTGAATTTATTCTTTTTTTTTTTTTGAGACAGAGTCTTGCTCTGTTGCTGAGGCTGAAGTGCAGAGGCACAATCTCGGCTCACTGCAACCCTCTGCCTCCTGAGTTCAAGCGATCCTCCTGCCTCAGCCTCCCGAGTAGCTGGGACTACAGGCACCCACCACCATGCCCAGCTAATTTTTGTACTTTTTTAGAGATGGGGTTTCACCATGTTGCCTAGGCTGCTCTCGAACTCCTGGGCTCAAGCAATCCCCCTGCCTCAGCTTCTCAAAGTACTGGGACTACAGGTATGAGCCAATGCGCTCGGCCTGAATTTCTTCTTTTTTGTTTGTTTGTTTGTTCTGTTTTGTTTTGTTTTGAGACAGGGTCTCGCTCTGTCACCCAGGCTGGAGTGCTGTGGCACAATCTCGGCTCACTGAAGCCCCCGCCTCCTGGGTTCAAGCAAGTATTCCACCTCAGTCTCCCAAGTAGCTGGGATTACAGACATGTGCCACCACACCTGGCTACTTTTTGTATTTTTAGTAGAGACGGGGTTTCTCCATGTTGGCCAGGCTCGTCTCAAACTCCTGACCTCAAGTGATCCAATAGCCTTAGCCTCCCAAAGTGCTGGGATTACAGGCATGAGCCACTGTGATTTGGCTGACCTGAGTTTATTCTTATGAAGTAATTTGTCTTTACCCATGAAGCTGATGCTGAGAGATTGTTTTGCCCAAAAGAATACAGTTGTTAATGTGTGGGGAAAACAGGATTGCAGTCCAGTTCTGCCTGATTCCACTGCTCTCCCTGGCGAATATTATCCTCCAGAGAAAATAACAGCAGCCAACGCTGACTTAGCCCTACTCGCCAGGCACTGCTATGTGCCTTAAAATACGGTATCTCATTAAATCCTCACAGCGCCCCTATGAGGTAGATACTATTATTTTTAGTTTTTTCAGACGGAGTCTCACTCTCTTGCCCAGACCGGAGTGTAATGGCGCGATCTCGGCTCACTGCAACCTCTGCCTCTCGGGTTCAAGTGATTCTCCTGCCTCAGTCTCCAGAGTAGCTGGGATTACAGGTGCGGGCCACCATGCCCAGCTAGTTTTTGTATTTTTAGTAGAGACGGGGTTTCACCATGTTGGTCAGCCTGGTCTCGAACACCTGACCTCGTGATCCACCCACCTCGGCCTCCTAAAGTGCTGGGATTACAGGCATAAGCCACCGCCCCCAGGCGAGGTAGATACTATTAATAACCCCATTTTACAGATGAGGAGCCTGAGGCATACAGTAAGCCATTTACATTACAGAGCTGGGAAATGGCAAGAGATAGGGACTTGGAGAGCCTGTGAGAGTGGAGAAATGTTGGGTACAAGGCATGCAAAATGAGCAGGCCCCTCTGTTTTATGTGTGTCTCTTCTGATGGTCTGGTTGCTCCGCAAGGACAGGGACCTTGTCTTGTTTATCCTGTATTGCCAACCCGAGCACAATGCCTGGAACAGAAGGAATGTTTGCTGCAAGAACTAGTGGTACCTGATAAACTTGGCTAAGCAATTGTCTCCACTGGGGGCCAACTTGGTGAGGATTAAGTGAGATTTATTTGTCTAGGGATTTCCAAGTCTAAAATGTCATGCTACTGGGCTTTGGAAAAGGCTCCATTGGCACTGGGGATCCCTGCAGGAGGTTTCAAAGGTGACCAGGACCTTGACAATGGGCAGGCCCAGGGAGATGCAGGGAGACGGCTCCAGCTCCCCTTGTGGGGTTGGATTCAGACCAAGGTGACAATGGGTGGGGGGGATCTGGCACACACTCCTCACTGTCCCCTTCCACAGGGACATCTCCAAACTCCAGGGGATAAAACAGTATAGGAGATGGAGGGAGTGAGCGGGTGGGTAGGAAGTGTGCCACCCAGGCAGCTCATAGAGACAGGAGAAAGGGAAGGTGGGAGATTGGTGTTTGAATTAACAGGAACCCTAGGACTTTTCTAGAAGTAGATTTGAAAGAATAAGGGCAGGAATTTGTTTTCTTTTAGCAAAGAGGACTCCTCCAGGAAGGGTCGTCCGGCTTCAGCAAGAGTCTCTCGTTGACTAATAAGCCCCTCACTGCCTTGTAGTCTCCTACGCCTCAGGGTGAGGATTCAAGCTTCTCTCCCTTTTATACCCAGTGACGAAGGCTACCAAGGGGCAGAGAATAGAAACAGCCACCAAGTTCCTGGGCCAAGTCCAGGGCTTCCTGGACTGTATTCAGAGAGCTGCGGCTTTTCTCTACCACTTGCAACAGCTCTTGGTGTCTTTATGTGAGCTGCTTATTAACCAGAGGATATCAGGACACTGGGAGGGCAGAGCTGGTGCTGGTTGCTGGTGAGAGTAATTCAGAAACACAGAGTGGGGCAGAGCTGATGTGTGCAGCCGACGTGACGGACAGAGGCGCCTGGCGGGGTGGAACCAGGCTCTGGGCACCGTGCAGGAGCAGCAGACTGGAGGGGCCTGTGGCCTATGGGGATGGCCAGGAAAGGCAGGGTCCCCTACCAACACTGCAGGCCACCTCCAGGATGAAGGCATGGCGAAGGGCACTGATGGCAACTGAAGGCCACTGTCGGAATGGGACACGGCACTGGACTGACACTCCCCTCTCACAGTCACACATGGAGGGAGCTGTTTCCACCTTATGGAAACTCCTCTATCATCCTCCTTTTCCAAAGAGACTGCTTTTCCAGAAAAGACCCTGAGTAAAATATTCAAATCCCAGACATCCTCTTCCCTCTCTTCCGTAAGCTGCTGATGACAGTCCCTGTCTACAGAGTCAGTGTTGATGGGCTTCACCTGCCAGCTGACCCCTCAGGGTCAAACCAAGGAAGCAGAACACCCATGGGCCCTGAGATGGTTCCTGACACCAGGCCACAGAGCAGCTTCCTGCTGTGTCTAAAGAAACACGGATTAGCCATGCTTCGGCCGGGCTGCAGTGCTACGTGTCTTAGGTTTCAAGCTGGTACCAGCTGCACTGAGGGGAAATGGTTGGGGAAGTTCTCCCATTTGGCTTCTTTCCACATGGAGGACGGCAAAAGGAAGAGGGAGCTTAGAGCTGCTATGCTGGTACTGATGCCTTAAAAATGATGACATAAACACAGCCACAGGAGTCAGCCTGTGAGTCCCTGATGGGGACCAGAGGAGAAGTGGCCTGACTTACCCTTCAGCCCACACTCTGCAAACAGAAGTGACCCAGCCCTCATCTATCACCTCAAAAGCTAAACAACTTCCTCAGACGGCCCCATGGAATATAAATCAGGAGGGCCCTAGCTTCTAAGAAACCGGTACACAACTACTGCCCTCAGAAATACTTATCCTTATCTTCTTTCTTCCTCTGCTTTCAGAATAGGGTGCTAGTGAGTCTTATCTGCAGATGAGGCCAGGCAAGGTGGCTCATGTTTGTAGTCCCAGCACTTTGGGAGGCTGAGGTGGGTGGATCACTTGAGGCCAGGAGTTTGAGACCAGGCTGGTCAACATGGTGAAACCCCATCTCCACTAAAACTACAAAAATTAGCCAGGCGTGGTGGTGCACGCCTGTAATCGCAGCTACTCAGGAGACTGAGCAAGGAGAATCGCTTGAACCTGGGAGGCGGAGTATGTAGCGAGCTGAGATTGTGCCACTGCCCTCCAGCCTGGGCAACAGAGTGAGATTCCATCCCAAATGAATAAACAAACAAACAAACAAACAAAATAACTGCAGATGAATGTAGGAGGTCACCTTAAGCATGTTACTCAAATTCTCTGAGCATGGGTCCTCATCTGTATCTATCTCATGGGTTTGAGGTGGGAGGTAAATGAGATCATTCATTCAGTTCTTAGTATAGTACTACCTTGATAAATATCATCATTTCAGCAGCTGAAGGCCATTCTCAGGTATAAAGAAGGAAAAACAACACTTCTATACTAATCCCAAACAGGAAGGCTATGGGCCAGGGCTTCAGTGATTCATGATGTCCAAGCCTTCTTGCTGCTGCTCTCTCTCACGCCAAGTCTGTGCCAGACCTGGTTGCACTTGGCAACCTCAGCAGCCTCCAACTTGTTTGAATTCTCACAGAGAATCCCAATGGGTACTCCAACCTGCTGGCGCAGAGACAAATTCAAACACAGTGGGGTGGCAGTGAAATGTAGTGTAAGAAATAGTCACAAGGAATGTTCAAGCTCTCAGAATGCCTGCAGAGCTGGGGTTTACACAGAGGGCTCCACTTTTCCAGAAAGGCAGGGTAGCGAGCTTACAAATTATTTCCTTTCATGCATACTTTCATGACAGCATCATAACACACGCAATAAACATGTTTGGCTCCCCACTGAACAGGTACAGACATGACAGCTTTTCTGTTTTAAAGCTCCTGAATGCCAAAGCCTTCTCTGCTGCTCTGATGCTCCAAACTTCCCTGCCTGGGAATTGGATCTGGGGTAATGAGTGACCCAGCAGGCAGAGATGACAGATTCCTGCCTAATGTAGCAACGCTGGGACAACCTGGAGTATCTGGCGTGGCGGGCAGGCACAGGCAGGATGGGAGAGGCAGCCGTGAGTACACCAACCTTTGTCCCTGTTTGCTCTGGGAGAGGGCAGGCCCTGCCAATGCTGCTCTCCTCTCCTGGTGCCTCTGCCTGGGGCTCTTGGTTGGTCAAACCTCCCTGAGGACCTGAGATGACCTGACCCTGGTGGGTGGCAAGCCGAGACCTCTTCAGGCGGTCAAAGGGTGCTCTGGCACCTCTGACATGACACAGCAGGTGTGGGGCTTGGAGGCCTGCGTGCTCCTGCCCCCTGAGGAAGCCTCTTTCCTTCTGGCTCCTTCCCAGTGGAAAGCTTATCATTAACTAGCCACCCAGAAAATGATGACCTACCCCAGGGCACTCCTTGGTTCAATCCACTACAGGGTCCGAGGGAAACACAGAATGACGGTGCAGAGCCTGAGCTGGGCGGTGTTGCGTGCCTTCCTCTTGCCAGCCTTTGTCCTCTGGGGCAGGGAAACACTCCTTTTTCAGCCTTGCTCACTGCCATATAAGTGGGTGTCTTGAGGAACCTGTGTGTTCTTTCTTCTGGCAAGGCTGCCCAGTTCTCTGGTTCCCCAGGTTAGGTACAAACAGGGTGACAGAGATACACGTCTGGTGGGGAGGTGGGGACACTCTGGCTCTTGCGTGAGAAATCCTCCTGCTTGCTCTCTCTCTCTTTTTTTCCTGGATGACACTGCTGGGGCTTGAAGCACGTTGATCCTGAAAAGCAACTTTTCTTGAGAAAAGTCTGAGGGTTTTCTCTTTTCCTAGGAAGCTAGGCCCTGGCCCCCTGGCCCCTTCACCTTATGGAGGGCACTCCCTCTGCCAGGTCCCTCCCAGCTGGCAGAAGCGCTGACAAAGGTCAGAGAAAAGCATCCTTCCCTTTCACAAATAAACAAACCCAATCCATGTGCTGGAGGACTTAGGGTATATTAATAGCCAGATATTTTGTTTTCCTATTCTGGTGCTTATCCCCTTCCACTAGGATGAAAGATAAGAGAACACAAAATGTTCTCCATCAGCTACCCTTCTCCCCTCCCCCAGGGAGAGGCAAGCCAGGGGCGTGCGCTCTTCTGTTTAAAGCCATTCCTGATGGAGGAACCCTGAGAAAATAGACTTAAAAGTTTATATTCAGTCTCTCTTGGCTACTGTTGCTGCTCAGCAAAGAAACTCTATTGTTTAAACCCTCCAGGCGAAAGGGTTGCAAGGCAACCTTCAAACAATAGAAAATACCCCAAACTAAAAATAAAGGCATTAAGAGATGGAAAGCATGGTGGCGCTTTGGTGAAGTGATTCCAGAATTGGGGCAAGGGAGAAGGTCGTTGATCAGGCTGCTTGTGTGTGATGTCAGCCCGTTTGCCTGCTCTCATCCTTATCAATTGAGTTTCTTATAATCCAGACATATGGGGTCCCACTTCTTTTTATTTCTGGACTCTCAGTCCTCTCACTGGTCATCAACTGCTTTGGGCGGGAGGGTGTCAAAAGCCTGTAAGGTTGGGTGCCTCCTGTCCTCAGGAAACTTCCTAATCAATGCACTTATCCCACTGGCTCCCAGCTGACAAGGAACAGCACTCCCATTCCTGAGAAATCCTTAGAAACCCAAGGACAGACAGGGCTGGGGCCCAACTTAATCATAAGGTTCTTACAGGAAGAAGGCAGGAGGGTCAGAGTTGGGGAGGACACGTGAGGACAGAAATAGGCTGGAGCGACGGGCTTTGAAGACGAGGAAGAGGCCACAAGCCAAGGAATATGGGCAGCCCCTAGAAGCTGGGAAAGAAAAGGAAATGGCTTCTCCTCTAGAGCTTCCAGAAGGAACACAGCCAAGCCAGCACCTTGATTTTAGCCTTGTGCGACCCACTTTGCACTTCTGGCCTCCAGAGATGGAATATCATGCATTTGTGTTGTTTTAAGCTACTGGATTTGTGGTGATTTGTTACAACAGGAGATTAATACAATCATGAAAAGGAGAACCCGAGGAACTTTCATAAGGACAAGGAGTTGACAGTGAGTTCCTGGGCACTGCAGGCAGGTGACTGGGAAGCCTGGTGCTGCCCTGGCCCTGGCCCTCAGTGACTGCTGCTCTCTGGCTGTGTGCTCTTTGCCACAGATGGAGGCCAGCAGGGGGCACTGAGCCAGCAGGGCTGCCTTTAAACAATCAAACACACATCAATACAAAGGCTGGGGCTTTGCCCACGGAGAGGGCAGGCTGATGGGTGTATTATCCAATAGGCAGACCTGAGCAGCGGGGACGTTTTCACCCATGACCCTTGGCCCACCCCAATCAGTGTCACTCAAAGAGAGATCAGACTGGAAAGGGAAACTGGAAGAAAGAAAAATACATCACCTCCACCCCCTACTCCAGGTTGCTATCCAGAAATTACTGAAGATTCCCTTGGACTTCTCTGGAAGGAGACATGTAAGAGACTTCAAGGCAGATTGTGAGCAAGTTTGCCTTCTCTCTGTCTATTCTCTGATTAAATGTCTTCTAAGGACATTTTCTTCTCTGGTATAACAGAGCCTAGGAAATCCTACCTCAAAAAAAAAAAAAAAAAAAAAGGGTGAAGACCAATAATTTACTCTGTTCTCATGACATTTCTAGGAGACAAGAACCACCAGTCCCATTATATAATTTGGGATCCTGAATTACAGAGAGGGCAAGCAACATGGACATGCCCACACAGCCAACCAGAGCGATTCACTCAAAGCAAAACGCAGCTTTCCCGGCGCCTGAACTGGTACTGCCCTCTGTGTGCTCACGCTTAGTCTCAGGCTCTGGCTAACCCGGTCAATAGGGCGTGGCCTCTGGGTAGGTGGTCCTAGTGGAATGCAGAGATAGAAAACCATTAAACCTGTCATCACAGGGCAAGCTACTGACACCTCAGTGGGAAGATTTTCCAGACCAGAGCTCTGAATTGCTCTGGGGTGTGTGTGTCAGTTTGGAAGGTAATCAGGGGAGGAGGGAAGGTCCTAAATAACAGCCAAGTCAAGGTATTTGCACTCTATTTTGCATAAATAAACCCACAAAGAGCTTTCATTTTTTTCTAGCATCAATACAAATCTTTTTCTAGCTTTTTTCTTATTCATCTGCCCTGTTTCTCCCTCCCTTTATCATTCTTCTGAGACCGCCTGGAATCTACCTTTAGGAGCAAAGCTAAAAGATTCTCCAAACTCACTGCCAGGGGATTGAAGTGGCTTATGCCGAACAGCTGCTGAACCTTCAGGACCAGCTCTATGAGGGCCCACGGCTCGGCATGAACGCCAGCAGCTCCACACACTGTGGGCGATCTCCACTGCCCTTTCACACAGAGGGGCTTCTGCAGAGCCACCCTCATTTCTTTCTTTCTTTTTTTTTTGAGACAGAGTTTCTCTCTGTTGCCCAGGCCAGAGTGCAGAGGCGTGATCGCGGCTCACAGCAACCTCTGCCTCCTGGGTTCCAGTGATTCTCGTGCCT
Source organism: Pongo pygmaeus (assembly GCF_028885625.2). Lineage (NCBI taxonomy): Eukaryota > Metazoa > Chordata > Mammalia > Primates > Hominidae > Pongo > Pongo pygmaeus. The sequence continues at coordinate 108,878,194 of NC_072383.2, read as the reverse complement.
CAGCCTCCCAAGTAGCTGGGACTACAGGTGTGTGCCACCATGCCTGGTTGATTTTGTATTTTTAGTAGAGATGGGGTTTCTTTTTTTTTTTTTTGAAACGGAGTCTCACTCTGTTGCCCAGGTTGGAGTGCAGTGGTGCGATCTTGACTCACCACAACCTCTGCCTCCCGGTTTCAAGTGATTCTCCTGCCTCAGCCTCCTGAGTAGCTGGGATTACAGGTGTGCACCGCCGCACCTGGCTAATTTTTGTATTTTTAGTAGAGACAGAGTTTCGCCATGTTGGCCAGGCTGGTTTCAAACTCTTGATCTCAGGTGATCCACCCGCCTAGGCCTCCCAAAGTGCTGGGATTATACACGTAAGCCACTGCGCCTGGCCAGATGGGGTTTGACCATGTTGGCCAGGCTGGTCTTTAACTCCTGACCTCAAGTGATCCACCCTCCTCGGCCTCCTAAAGTGCTGGGATTAGAGGTGTGAGCCACCATGTCCAGCCAACCTTCATTTCTTGCCACCCAAATTTTGTGACTCTCAAAGACTATGAAAGGATGCCTCTGTTTTCCTTAAGATATAAAGAGAGGGAAATGGAGTGATTTGGTTTCAAATGATATTGTCAGGTCTTAAGTATTTTAAAAGTACAACAAGCCTGGGTAACACAGTGGGGCCCCATCTCTACAAAAAATTTAAAAAATGAGCTGGGCATGGTGGCGTGTGCCTGTAGTCCCGGCTACTCAGGAGGCTGTGGCAGAAGCATCATTTGAACCCAGGAGTTTGAGGCTGCAGAGAGCCATGATCACGCCACTGAACTCCACCCTGGATGACAGAGTGAGACCCTGTTTCAAAAAAGAAAAGTGTGTAGCTGAGGCAACTGTGAGCTTTCAACCACTGGGGACCTTCTGCCCATCCTACATGATAACTGCTGCTCTTGCATCACCACAGCCAGCGCACCTCCTCCACCGTGGGCAATCTGAGAAAACTGTGCAACACTCAACTGTCCTCTAATTAGACTAAAGAATGAGTATCAACAAATGGGGAAATGGTCTGCAAGATACTGACACAAGGAGAAACCCCCCCGCCCAAGAATTTGGCAGTACTTATGTAGCATTACACAGACAAGAACAGAGACACAGTCTCCTGGCCAGTTAGCTGGCCACACAAAACTGTACTTACACAGGTAGAAGTCAAGATACCCTTAGAGTCTGCAGCTGCTTTCCAGGCTCCCATAAGAGCTCCTGACTAGCATCTGGGTCTCCTGGATCCCTTGATAACAGAAAAACAGGTAGTTTGGGGGCCAGAGAAATATTCTAGGTCCTCGGATCCAGTTTCCAGATCTTCAAATTTTTTTAATTGTAAAAATATGCATAATAGGCCAGGCGTGGTGTCTCATGCCTGTAATTCCAGCACTTTGGGAGGCCAAGGCAGGCAGATCACATGAGGTTGGGAGTTCAAGACCAGCCTGACCAACATGGAGACACCCTGTCTCTACTAAAAATACAAAACTAGCCGGGAGTGGTGGTGCATGCCTGCAATCCCAGCTACTCAGGAGGCTGAGGCAGGAGAATCGCTTGAACCTAGGAGGTGGAGGTTGCGGTGAGCCAAGATCACGCCATTGCACTCCAGCCTGGGCAACAAGAGTGAAACTCTGTCTCAGAAAAAGAAGCATAATATAAAATTACCATTTAAAATGTAAGTTCAGTGGCATTAAGTACATTCACACTGTTGTGCTACTATAACCACCATCCTAGATAGTACAAAACTTTTTTTTTTTTTTTTGAGATGGAGTCTTACTGTGTTGCCCAAGTTGGAGTGCAGTGGCGTGATCTCGGCTCACTGCAACCTCCACCTCCCGGGTTCAAGTGATTCTCCTGCCTCAGCCTCCTGAGCAGTTGGGATTATAGACACCCGCCACCACTCCTGGCTAACTTTTTGTATTTTTAGTAGAGACGGGTTTCACCATGTTGGCCAGGCTTGTCTCGAATTCCTGGCCTCAAGTAATCCACCCACCTTGGCCTCACAAAGTGCTGTGATTACAGGCGAAAGCCAGTGTGCCCGGCCCTAGATAGTATAAAACTTTTTTAGTGTGTGTGTGAGACATGGCCTCTTTCTGTCACCCAGGCTGGAGTGCAGTTGCACCATCATGGCTCACTGACCTCCCAGGCTCAAGCGATCCTCCCACCATAGCTTCCCAAGTAGCTGGGACTACAGGGGTGTGCCACCATGCCTATTTATTTTTTTAAATTGTTGTTTTCTGTAGAGACAAGAACTCACCATATTGCTAGGGCTGGTCTTGAACTCCTGGGCTCAAGTGATCCTCCCGCCTCAGCCTCCCAAAGTGCTGGGATTACAGGAGTGAGCCACCACACCCAGCCAGTGAAAAACTTCTATTAACTAGACTCTGTGAAGACCACAGCAAGGTGATTTCCTTGAAAAGGCTCTGCCTGAACATCTTTCATGGTATCTCAAAATATGATATCCCTAAGAAAGGTACCAAAAAATCCTTTTGGCCTCAAAGAGAGTAGCAACAAACTCACTCGTGTGCTAACTCCCCATTCCATTTTCTTTTCAGGCTCCACCATCCCCACCACTTAGCAGTGACTTCAGAGTCAATCCAAATCTGAAGAGGAGCTTCATCAGCTCCTTTTAGTATCCAAATCTGCCCCCACCCCTGCTCATCCCTTTTAGTTTATCTGGGTAATTGCATGTTTTCATACATAAATGAAAAGCAACAATTGCAAGGCTGAGGAGTAAAGGTGGTATGGGCAGGTTCCATAACAGAGAGGTTTCCAGAGAGTGACAAAATGGGGGAAGACTCCCTGGTCTGGAAGAAATGTGAAGCTGTAAGAAAATAGCTTGAGAAAGGACTGTTGGGGGAAACGCAAGAGAGCACAGAGGGATGGAGGTGTGAGTGGAAAGGGGTGGTGAGACCTATACGTTATTGATTCCAAAATCTTTATTTATCTTTATCTCTAGCCCTGACCTCTCTCTGGAATGCCAGACTCATAAATGTAGCTCCTACCTGACAATTCCTCTTGGATGTCCAACGGGTACTTAACATGGACAAAGCAAAAGTCTTCATTTGACCTGCCCTACCTAAGTCTGCTTCTCCCTTAATCTTTTCTAACTCAATTCATGAAAAAAATCTGAAAGTCATTGCTGATAGCCCTTTCTGTGACTCCCCCTAACCCTGCAGAAAGTCTTATTGACTCTATTTCCACAAAAAACACCATGTAGGTGTCCACTTCTCTCTATTTCTACTTCAATTGTTCTAGTCTAAGCCATCATCATCGAACATCTCTCTACAATGACCTCCTCAACTGACCTGCCCACTTCCATTCTATGACCCCACACCATCCATTTTCTACTCAAAGTTAGTGATCTTTTAAAATTCAGATCAGCTCATGTCACCTTCCTTGCTTAATAGCTTTCAAGGTCTTCTCAGTATTTTAAGAATAAAATACAGGCTGGGCACGGTGGCTCATGCCTGTAATCCCAGCACTTTGGGAGGCCCAGGCAGGTGGCTCACGTGAGGTCAGGACTTCAATACCAGACTGGCCAACATGGTGAAACTCTGTCTCTACTAAAAATACAAAAATTAGCTGGCGTGGTGGCGCATGCCTGTAATCCCAGCTATGCGGGAGGCTGAGGCAGGAGAATCACTTGAACCTGGGAGGCGGAGGTTGCAATGAGCTGAGATCATGCCACTGCACTCCAGCCTGGGTGACAGAGTGAGACTTCTTCTCAAAAAAAAATAAATAAATAAATAAATAAAAATAAAATCCAATTTCCTTATCCTAGCTACAAAGCCCTCCATAAGCTGGACTCTGCACATTTTTCCTACCTGACTTTTTTTTTTTTTTTTTTTTTTTTTTTTGAGACAGAGTTTCGCTCTTGTTCTCCAGGCTGGAGTGCAATGGCACGATCTCAGCTTACTGCAACCTCTACCACCCGAGTTCAAGCGATTCTCCTGCCCCAGCCTCCCAAGTAGCTGGGATTACAGGTGCCCGCCAGCACGCCCAGCTAGTTTTTTGTGTTTTTAGTAGAGACGGGGTTTTACCATGTTGGCCAGGCTGGTCTGAAACTCCTGACATCAGGTAATCCACCTGCCTCGGCTTCCCAAAGTGCTAGGATTACAGGCGTGAGACACTGAGCCTGGCTTTCTACCTCACTTCATATCATTTTTTCCCTGACTCTGCCATGGCCACACTGGCCATCCTGCTGGTTCTCAAACACAAAGAACTTCTTCCTACCTGGTGGACTCTGTATGAGTTAATAGCACGTTATGTCTGGAATGCTTCTCTCACATATCTGTCTATGGATGGCTCCTTCTTATCATACCTCAGCTTAAAGGACACATCTTCAGAGAAACTTGCCCTATGCGTCTCATCTAAAGTGGGCAAGACGTTAATTTACTACTATGTGATATTTTCTGGCTCATTTAATTTTTTGTGTCTTACTCCATAGAATATAAACTCCATAAGAGAAGGACCTTGTCTTTTCTATAAGGGATCCCCAGTGCCTAAAATAGTGTTTGGCATAGAACAGGTATTCCATAAAGAAAGTTGGATGAATAAGTAAAAAATTATGATCATTCTATGCAATAAATGATCAAAAGGAACAAAGCAAAGATAAAAAGTAAGGTAGGAAAGTAGACAAAGACATAAGAAAACTACAGACCAATGTATCTTATACATTGAAGTAAAACACCCTCATGAAAATATTAGCAAACTGAGGCCCGGCATGGTGGCTCACACCTGTAGTCTCAGAACTTTGGGAGGCCAAGGTGGGTGAATCACTTGAGGTCAGGAGTTAGAGACCAGCCTGGGCAACATGGCAAAACCCCATCTTGTCCTAAAAATACAAAAATTAGCCGGGCGTGGTGGTGTGCGTCTGTAATCCCAGCTACTCGGGAAGCTGAGGAAGGAGATCACTTGAATCTGGGAGGCGGAGGTTGCAGTAAGCTGAGATTGTGCCACTGTACTCCAGCCTGAGTGATAGAGTGAGACTCCATCTCAAACAAAACAAAACAAAACAAAAACAAAACAAAACAAAAAACAAAAAAAAAACCTAGCAAACTGAACCCAGCACATATAAAAGCAATAATACACCATAACCAAGTGGGATTTATCCTAGGAATGAAAGGTTGGTTTAACACTTGAAAACCAATTAATATATACAACATAATAATAGAATAAAAGACAAGACCCATCTATGATCTTCTCAATAGATGCAGAAAAAACACCGAACAAAACGCAACACCCTTTTATGATAAAGACACTCAACAAACTAGGAATAGAAGGGAACTTCCTCAATCTGATAAAAGGCATCCACTTAAAACCCACAGCTAAAATAATACTTAATGGTGAGAGACTGAATACTGTCTCCTGAAGATCAGGAACGAGACAAGGATGTCCACTGTCATCACTTCTATTCAACATTGTACTGGAAGTTCTAGCTAAGGCAATTAGGCAAGAAAAAGAAATGGCATCTAGATTGAAAAGGAAAAAGTAAAACTCTCTCTATTTGCAGATGGTGTAATCTTGCATATAGAAATAGTATTGTATATAGAAATAGTATTTTCTATATTAAAAAACTGTTAGAACGAATAAATGAGTTCAGCAAGATTGCAAGATACAAGATCAATATACAAAATCCATTTTTTGTTCATTAGCAATGGTAATCTGAAAATGAAATTAAGGGAATAATTATATTTATAGTAGCATCAAAGGGAATAAAATACTTAGAAATAAATTTAACAAAATAAATATAAGACTTGAAAACTGAAAACTATACAAATTGTCAAAAATAAATGCAAGGGCTGGGCGCGGTGGCTCACGCCTGTAATCCCAGCACTTTGGGAAGCCGAGGCGGGTGGATCACGAGGTCAGGAGATCGAGACCATCCTTGCTAACACAGTGAAATCCTGTCTCTATTAAAAATATAAAAAATTAGCCGGGCGTGGTGGCGGGCATCTGTAATCCCAGCTACTTGGGAGGCTGAGGCAGGAGAATGGCATGAACCCAGGAGGCGGAGCTTGCAGTGAGCCAAGATCGCGCCACTGCACTCCAGCCTGGGCAACAGAGTGAGACTGTGTCTCAAAAAAAAAAAAAATAAATAAATGAAAGAAGACCTAAAGTTGGGCACGCTGGCTCACACCTGTAATCCCAGCACTTTGGGAGGCTGAGGTGGGTGGATCACCTGAGGTCAGGAGTTTGAGACCAGCCTGACCAACATGGAGAAACCCGATCTCTACTTAAAATACAAAATTAGCTGGGCGTGGTGGTGAATTCCTGTAATCCCAGCTACTTGGGAGGCTGAGGCAGGAGAATTGCTTGAACCTGGGAGGTGGAGGTTGTGGTGAGCCGAGATTGCGCCATTGCACTCTAGCCTGGGCAACAAGAGTAAAACTCCATCTCAAAAAAAAAAAAAAAAAAAAAGAAGATCTAAATAAATGGAAAGACATCCTATGTTAATGGTTTGGAAGACTTCTTAGTACTGTTAAGATGACAACATTCCCCAAACTGACCTATAGATTCAATTCGTCCCTAACATTTTGCAGAAACTGACCAACTGCTCTTAAAATTCATGTGGAAATGCACAGGACCCAGAATAGGGGAAAAAAAAAAAAAATCCTGAGAAAGAAGAACAAAGTTGGAAGACTGAAACTTTCCCAATTTCAAAACTTACTCCAAAGCGAAGGTAATGAAGACAGTGTGGTACTGCCATGAGGATAGAGATATATACATCAATGGAAAAGAATGGGAAGTTCAGAAATAAACTCTCACAATTTTTCTCTTTTTTTGAGAAGAAGTCTCACTCTGTCACCCAGGCTGGAGTGTAGTGGCCTGATGTCAGCTCACTGCACCCTCTGCCTCCTGGGTTCAAGTGATTCTCCTGCCTCAGCCTCCCAAGTAGCTGGGATTATAGGTGCGTGCCACTGTGCCTGGCTAATTTTTGTATTTTTAGTAGAGATAGGGTTTTGCCATGTTAACCAGGCTGGTCTCGAACTCCTGACCTCGGGTGACCTGCCTGCCTCAGCCTCCAAAGTGTTGGGATTGCAGGCATGAGCCACTGCACCCGGCCAAAAATTTATATTTTTTAATAAAATTAAATATATATTTTTAAAAGTAGGCAAAGTAGGCCAGGCATGGTGGCTTACACCTGTAATCCCAGCACTTTGGGAGGCTGAGGTGGGTGAATCACCTGAGGCCAGAAGTTCCAGACCAGCCTGGCCAACATGGTGAACTCCATCTCTACTAAAAATATAAAATTAATTAGCCACGTGTGGTGGTGCGCACCTGTAGTCCCAGCTGCTCGGGAGGCTGTAGCACGAGAATTGCTTGAACCCAGGAGGCAGAGGTTGCAGTGAGCCGAGACTGCGCCAGTGCACTCCAGCCTGGGCGACAGAGCAAGACTCTGTCTCCAAAAAAAAAAAAAAAGCACGCAACAGACTTAAATAGACATATTGCCAAAGAAGATATTTAAATGGCCAATAAACACAAGAAAATCAGCCATTAGGGAAATGCAAATCAAAACCACAGTGAACTACTACTTCACATCTATTAGGTTGGCTGTAATAGAAAAAATGGGGGCTAGGTGTGATGGCTCATGCCGGTAATCCCAGAACTTTGGGAGGCTGATGCAGAAGGACTGCTTGAGCTCAGGAGTTCAAGACCAGCCTGGGTAACATAGCAAAACTCTGTCTCTACAAAAGATTAAAAAATTAGCTGAGTGTGGTGGCACGTGCCTGTGGTCTCAGCTACATGGGATGCTAAGGCAGGAGGACTGCTTGAGCCCAGGAGGTCAAGGCTGCCATAAGCCCTGTTTGTGCCACTACACTCAAGCCTGGGTGACAGAGCGAGACTTTGTCTCAAAAACAAACAGTCCAGGCACGGTGGCTCATGCCTGTAATCCCAGCACTTTGGGAGGCCAAGACAGGCGGATCACCTGAGGTCAGGAGTTCGAGACCAGCCTGGCCAACATGGTAAAACCCTATCTCTACTAAAAATACGAAAATTAGCCAGGTGTGGTGGCGTGTGCCTGTAGTCCCAGCTACTAAGGAGGCTGAGACAGGAGAATTGCTTGAACCTGGGAGGCAGAGGTTGCAGTGACCCAAGATCATGCTACTGCACTCCAGCCTGGGGAATAAGAGGGAAACTCCGTCTCGAAAAAAAAATAAAAATAAAAACAAAAAACAAAACAAACAACAACAAAAAAACCCCAGCTACTCAGGAGGCTGAGGCAGGAGAATCGCTTAAACCCAGGAGGCTGGCTGGGCGTGGTGGCTCACGACTTAATCCCAGCACTTTGGGAGGCCGAGGCAGGTGGATCATCTGAGGTCAGGTGTTCGAGACCAGCCTGACCAACATGGAGAAACCCCGTCTCTACTAAAAATACAAAATTAGCCAGGCGTAGCGGTGCATGCCTGTAATCCCAGCTACTCGGGAGGCTGAGGCAGGAGAATTGCTTGAACCCGGGAGGCGGAGGTTGCGGTGAGCCGAGATCATGCCACTGCACTCCAGCCTGGGCAACAAGAGTGAAACTCCGTCTCAAAAAAAAAACAAACCAGAAAACAAACAAACAAAAAACCCAGGAAGTGGAGGTTGCAGTGAGACAAGATGGCATCATTGCACTTCAGCCTGGGCTACAGAGTGAGACTCCATTTCAAAAACAAACAAACAAAAAAACAAATAAACAAATAAATAGACAGATAGATGGACAATAACAAGGATTGGTGATGGATGTGGAGAAATTGGAAACTTCATACTTTGCTGTTGGGAATATAAAATGATATAATCGCTTTGAAAAAGTTTTTACAGTTCCTTAAAAAGTTACTATATGGAGTTACCATATGACCCATTAATTCCACTCTGTCATGTGGAATCAATCCAAGAACTGAAAACATGTCCACACAAAAACTTGTACATGAATGTTCACAGCAGCATTACACGTAAGAGCCAAAAAGTGGAAACCACCCAAATGTCAACAGATGAATGAATAAACAAAATGCAGTATATCTCTACAATGGAATATTATTCAATCATAAAAAGGAATAAAGTAGGAAGGAAATTCTGACACATCCTACACATGGATGACACGGATAGCAGTGTTCTTGAGGACATTATGCCAAGTGAAATAAGCCAGTCACAAAAAGACAAATACTGCATAATTCCACTTACAGGAAATATCTAGAGTAGTCAAATTCATAGAGATAGAAAGCAGAATGGCAGATGCCAGGGGCTGGAAGGAAAGAAAAATGGGGAGTTGTTATTTCATGGGTCTAGAGTTTCAGTTTTGCAAGATGAAAAGCATTCTGGAGATGTGTTGTACAACAATGTGCATAGTTCACTGTAAGTCACACATAAAAATGGTTAAATGGTAAATTTTATGTTCTGTTTTTTTAACCACAATTTAAAATTAAAAAATTTTTTACAAGCACAGTGTTGAGTAAAAAATCTTAATAAAAATTCATTTTTATCATGCTATTAAAGTATAACTGACATGGAAAGAATTTTCAAATTTGATAAAGGAACTTGCTGGCTGTGTTTGCCTTTATTTTTTACTCTTCTTAGAGTAATGAAAACAGACCACTTGGTTTAACTTTGATTATTTTTACTTCCTGGTTCCTGCCTGATTATGCAATTCTTTTAGTTACAAATAGAGAGCGGAAAGTTTATGTGCCAGTCTATTATATTTATGTCATTACATGAAAGAAGACTGATACATGTTTCTATTTATATCAAGTTTTAATAAAAACTTAAATCTTCTCTAAGGTCTATGAGCCAATGCTATTTTATATTCTAAATTCATTCTTATTTTAACTGATTTTATAATACAGTTGCTTCCTCTTTCAACAAACTTAAAAGGTTATAGAATCTATCTTGAGTAATACAGAAAATGTTGCATAGCTTTTGAAAATTTCATCACAACTTCAAAATGTAACTACTGCTTGTCTTTGACAATTTGATAGAAGATATGCTAAAAAGGACAGATGTTCATTACAATCACATGCAAAAGGCCAGCTCCGAGAATAGCTACTATTCCATACGTGCATCATGTGATTTCCCAAGTTAGCATCTCCGCCTTTCAACAATAATACACAGATGCATTTCTAAGTGTCTTAAAGCCACAATAGCACCCATTTGCTATGAACTTCATCCTAAGCCTTGTGGGTGCTCTATTATTAAATTTATGTACTTAGAACTACTAAGAAAGCAGCCATGACTAAGATGTCAAAGTCCCCAGGACATACTATATCAAGTTTTCTCATTATAATCAGGATCCCTTAAATTGTTCTCTAGTAAATTTTGTGACAATATCACTGGCTGCTTCTTTCTGTATAAGAGGACACAAGTGTGTTTCCATGTAAGGTATACTGGAGACACTGGGGATGGTTATTTGTAATTATAAAGTGATATTACATTTACTTTATTCTCTATTTGTTTAGTCAAAAAAATTGAATGCTTGGGCAGTTGCTATATACTAAGACCTGCTAGACTGGGGCCTGAATGGGAACCATATTGAGCTCTGTGAAAAGAATGAGGAGACAATCTCCTTGGAGAGGGTTCCCAGTCTCATCTACCATTTTCATACCTTACCTGATTTGATCCTTTCAATAATTCTTGGAAGTTGTAGGGAAAGAAATCGAGGTTAAGAGCAATTAAGTGATTTGCTCCAGGCATACTCTTTCCCTTTCATTCATTCTTCATTTAACTAATATTTATTCATCAATCCTGCCTATCTGCCTAAGGAGGCGCAGGGAATACAACTGTCAACAGAAACCAATCCTGCATTCCATGCTCTTACAGTCCAAAAGGAGAAACAGACACGGAAGCATCCAGGGCGTGTGTCTTTGAATGGCTGACCCTACATGCTAATCATTTACTGTCCCCCAGGGTTCACCACACCTTCTTTATGTTCTTGTCCTGGCTCACTGACCTCATCTCCTGTTTACATATTATGTATGTGTAATTATTATATACACACAAACATAAACATATATGTGTATGTAAACACACACACACATATATTTAAGGAAATGTGTATGCTCCTTTTTAAAGGTATAGATTTTAAAGGTAAAGATTCCTCTATCTTCCCTGCCATTAAGGGATCATAGAGCTGCATCTCCGCCTCTAACAGACCTATTGGCTCTGAGGAAATCTCATTCAGTTTGAGACTTGGTAGTGACAGGACAGTGTCAAGGAAAGAATGTTAATGATTTTTCCACTAGCTGATCCCAAAAGCTTGGCAGAGGGGAGCTCAGTCCACTGAATATTTATATAGCACCTTGATTAAAAGAGCTCGAAGTAGTACTCTAAGTAGCTAAATTATAACTTCATTTGATAAATTGCATATTTTTTAAAAAGCTCCTTTACCAACCTTCATTTTTTGTTAAAAATAATCACAAGATGAATTTCATAGAAAGAAGCCTAAAGGAAAATTGTAAATGGTAATAATCTCTGGGTGATCTCAATTATCTCCTGTATCATTCAAAATTTCTACAATAATTATATGGACTTCTTTTTCAATTACAGAAAAATGTTACGTAAGAAATTAAAACTGGGCCATAAAAAACTCAACCACACTCATAATTTTTAAAATATAAATCGAAATGATTCTTTATACCTATCATATTGGCAAGACTATTATAAAGCTAGTATACCTAGTATAGGCAAAGGGACAGCAAACTAGGCATGCTCATATCCAGCTGATGAGTGTACAAATTGGCACCAGATTTTTGGAGGGCAATTTGGCAGTATCTATTAAAATTTTAAATGCACATACTTCTGAACCCAACAATTCTAATATTTTTCTTAGAGATATACTTGTATAAGGGTGCAAAGATATATGTAGAAGGACATTCACTAAGGAACTTATTAATTGTGCTGTATCTACATAGAATAATATTTGCAACTATTGAGACAACTCTATACCTATGATTAGAATTTATGGTTAAATTCAAAAATCCATTTGTAGAACAGTGAATATAACTTTTTTTTTCTTGAGACACAGTCTCGCTGTTGCCCAGACTGGAGTGCAGTGGCGCAATCTCGGCTCACTGCAACCTCCGCCTCCTGGGTTCAAGAGATTCTCCTGCCTCAGCCTCCCGAGTAAAACAGCTGGGATTACAGGCACACACCACCACACCCAGGTAATTTTTGTATTTTTAGTAGAGATGGGGTTTCATCATGTTGGCCAGGCTGGTCTTGAACTCTTGACCTCAAGTGATCTGCCTGCCTCAGCCTCCCAAAGTGCTGGGATTACAGGCATGAGCCACCATGCCCCAGCCCTGGTATAAAATTTTAAAAGGATGTAAATGCATTTATGTGCTTGTGCATATAATTACAGCATCTGGAAGAGCATTTAAAAACCGAATTGTGGAAATACCTCTGAGGAGTGAGAAGACTGGGGCAGGTGAGGGCTTTTTATTTTTTAATCTAATATTCTTTGATATTATTTGAATTTTGTTACATTGAGCATGCATTTTAATTTTTAACAGTTTTATTGGGACATAATTCATACATCATACAATTCACCAATTTAAAGAAGACTTTTGTGTATTTACACATTCAGTGGTTTTTAGTATCTTCAGAGTTATGCAATCATACCTACGGCATATATTTTTTAAAATGAAAATATATTTTTGAAAGATGCTTCAAAAGTGAACCTACTACTGACAAGATAATTTGTGTGAGAGAGAATCAGAAAAAATTTGAATAGTATAACACTCATAAACAGGGAGGAAAAATATATATGAACAAAAAAAGGTGGAGAAGGTCAGAGACAGAAAACAAAGAAAGATTTTTTTTCTTTTTTTAGAGTCAGGGTCTCACTCTGTTGCCCAGGCTGGAGGGCAGTAGCGCAATCATAGCTCACTGCAGCCTTGAACAACTCCCTGGCTCAAGAGATCCTCCTGCTTCACCCTCCTGGGTAGCTGGGACTACAGGCATGTGCCACCATGCCTGGCTAAAGAAAGATTTTTAAATGAGTTTTAACTAAAAGCATGTTAGATCTGCATCCTTAAATAAACACATCTGGATTTTGTAACTAAAAGATCAAGGTAGACATTTGGGCACAATAAGAAAAAGAAACCTTTGATTTGATGGGACTGCAAATACAGTATTTGGATAAATCAGATTCCATATAAATGTGCAGACAGCTGGATATGAATTCCATCTATGGAAGACACATAAAAAGAGTTTAAAGAACCATGTTATTCTGTAATTTCCAGAAATCTCTCCTGTCTTAGGAAGGCTGACAGAGAGGTTCTTACTCTCAAGCAATGAATACTCACTGAACATCAATAATGCTGATTTGGTTAAGTGTATCTGAAAATATAAGGAGAGATGGATAGAGAGAAAAAGACTCCTGAAACATACTGACAAACTTAATAACCACAAACCATGCAGGAATATTCTGACCTTTTGGCTCAAACTTTTGTCTATGTTTTTAGAAGAAGGATGAGAAAACTTACTCTTGAAAACACACAGTGTTCTATGAAAACATTCAGCAAAACTCAGATTTAATCTATTACTTGAAATAAAATTACCTTTTCTCTGAGACATTTTCCTCATTAAAATTGTCCTTGAGCACTACAGATCTTAGGAACATTCTGTGGATCATCTTATTTTGTTTTTTCAAGCCTTTAAAAAGCACAGTTCAAAAGTTGTGTAGCTGGAGGCATCTCTGACACCAGGAAAAGCAAACTTTACTTTTCCTGTGTATTCCGTAAAATCAATTAGCTTGAGTAGTACATGATCTTATTTACTTAATTAGGGCAGTGTGGTGACTTTAGCAGTTGCTCTAGTTCAACTTCACTACAATAATGGAAATGTACACAGGATAGCCACTCCCATGCAAAACCTGTTTTTATAAAGGAGTAAATGTTAGATTAAAACTAAAAGTCACTAGTTTTTGAGTTAGGAGACTGCAAAGTAATGCTGGTGCAATAATGTATAACCAAAATTTAAGATCAGTCTGTCATCTGATGAGATGGGTCATCTTTAATAGTATCTTAAGTGGTAATAGTTTATTTTTTATTTTTTATTTACTTTGTGGTAATAGTTTAAAAATCTCTCGACTATCTTTTCAAAATCACTCACCTTGTGGCTAACACATGATTAATATTTGATTCCAAATCAAGCAAGAAGGAATCCTTGAGAACAAGCTATCCTTTAATAAAGTGTTATAATATGGTGTATCTATTTCCACATGTGCGTGTTTGCGTGTGCCTATGTGTAATGCAGGATTTTTTTTTTTTTTTTTTTTTTTTTTTTGAGACGGAGTCTCGCTCTGTAGCCCAGGCTGGAGTGCAGTGGTGCGATCTCGTCTTACTGCAAGTTCTGCCTCCCAGATTCACGCCATTCTCCTGCCTCAGCCTCCCAAGTAGCTGGGACTACAGGTGCCTGCCACCACGCCTGGCTAATTTTTTGTATTTTTATTTTTAGTAGAGATGGGGTTTTACCGTGTTAGCCAGGATGGTCTGGATCTCCTGACCTCGTGATCCGCCCGCCTCGGCCTCCTAAAGTGCTGGGATTACAGGCGTGAGCCACGGCGCCTGGTCTGTAATGCAGCATTTTATTGGGAATTAATGTATTGCACATACTGGAGACTGTAGCTAACAACATATTAATCTCTATAAATGCTCTAATTGCTTATAACATATTAGGAAACCATATGAAAATAGAAAATGTGGCTATCCCTGGTAATACGCCATGTAGGATGATGATCAGACTAAAATTCTTATTTAATTGCTTAAAAGTAAAACCACCTTATCAGGAAGGTTACCTATGTCTCATCCTGTGACCATGACAACAAATTAAAAATGGAACTGCTGAAACCTCCAAAATATGCAAAATGGTAACTGAAAGGATGTCACTTTAATGATAGTTAAAACATCTATCTCCATGGGCTAAATGTAGACACAATTGGAAGCTAACCTTGGCATTCAGGCTTGAGGTTAGACCAGCAGGACTTCCATTGTCATCTGGACAGGTGGCAATAGCCTTAGAAGGGGATGTCAGGGCCTCCAAAGTCTTCTTTTAGATCTTACATCAAGCTACAATGAACCCTGGCTTCAAATGAAAATATGAATGCCAGAAAGCAAAGGCGAAGAGTTAACTGCGGGTTGTTTTTTTATTTCTTAGATGCTAAAATATTTTAAAAAGCAAGGATAGCTCAATTTAGATTACAAAAAGGCACTCTGATGAAAAGCAAATGTGTTCCTAAATGTATGTCGAAGTAGATGGTTAGAAAGCTAATATAGAGTTTGTGGGCTAAATATATCATTTCTTTTAGAAGCAGAACATATTGCTGGGAGAAAAAGTCCTCTATCATAGGACTTATGGCATATAGTAACTAAAATGTTTTTCCATTTGTTGAATTTTCAGTGTTGGGGAATATTATTATTCAGTAGACCTAGAGAGAAGTCCTAAATTGGAAAAGCAGCTGAGTCCAAGGTCATCTCTTTGTTTCCAAATATATCTTGAAACAAATGCAAGAAGGGCACTTTGCTGAGTGTTATCTGGACATATATAGTTTCAATCAAATTCTTCAAGAAGTGTCAGAATAAAAGTTGAACATTTGTTTGACACTGCCAAGTCACTAGCAAGTGGGTCTCTTCAACGGCTGAGGCTCTCCTTGCCGACTTGGCAATTATTCTGTAAAAAGTTCTTTTTCCTCCTCTTTAGAAAAAAAAAAAATCAAGCACTGTGAAAAACCAGCTTTGAATTTTTCTCACATTTTTTAAAATATGGGAAATCACATAAATTTATAAAAGTGTCTCCCAATAAAAATATAACTTCTAAATATTCCGTTTCTCAGCTTAATTCCTTGGAATTACCAAATCTTTTTCACAAATCTGAAATTGTTAAATGTAACAAAGAAGTGATGGCATAGATGATATAGAATTGTAAACTGAATCAAATAATAAAATGAGGCTGGGTGTGGTGGCTCATGCCTATAATCCCGGCACTTTGGGAGGCCGAGGTGGAAGGATCACTTGAGGCCAGGAGTTCAAGACCAACCTGGCCAACATAGTGAGACCCCATCTCTCTCTAAAAAAAAAAAAAAAAAAAAAAAAAGAATAAAATGCCGAATCTTTCAATTAGTGTAAAAAATAACCCCCAAAACACAATGAAACAAATTAACTGGCTTACCACCTGTATTGCTCTTCTCTGTCACAAAAAATAAACCAAACTTAGTCCATGATGGCAGTCTTTCGTGGAAGATGATAATTTGTCATTCCCTACAATGCAGTGAATCTCATTTCATCAACAGTCCAAAAGGATATTAAGAAAAACTCCTATCGTTATTACCAACAGACCATGGCTGATAATCCCACCAACTAGAAACCTTCAGCTTCAATCTCTCACTCCCTTTCCAGCTTCATCTTCTCTGTTCCCTCCAGCCGGGTCTGGCTCATACCTCAGGGCATTCCCTTTGGGGCTTCCTTTTCTCCACGGAGCTCTTGCTCCCTCTTGGAGCCAATTTCTACTCAAGCTTCCATAAGAGGTTTAACTTGAATGTTTTCTCCTCTAGCCTGACCAGATTGCTCCAGCCTGTATTTTCTCCCACTTTGAGTTCTGTGGGGATTATTAACTCTACTATCTATGTGGTTTTTATCCCATTCCAGGAAGCTGAACTAAAATTTTTAGAGACTCCAACTTCCAAAAATTTATAGTTCTCCTCCCCACTATATGCAATGAGAAGAAACAAAGACTAAACCATAATACGAATATAAGGAAATCTAACAGAATTCTGCTCTCTTTCTTTCTTTCTTTCCCTCTCTTCCTTCCTTCCTTCCTTCCCTCCTTCCTTTCTCTCTCTCTCTCTTTCTTTCTCTTTTCCTTTTTTTTTTTCACTCCATCACCCAAGTTGGAGTGTAGTGGTGCAATCTCAGCTCACTGCAACCTCTGCCTTCTGGGTTCAAGCGATTCTCGTGTCTCAGCCTCCCGAGTAGCTAGAATTACAGGCGCACGTCACTACTCTGGGTAATTTTTGTATTTTTAGTAGAGACAGGGGTTTTGCCATGTTGGCCAGTTTGGTCTCAAACCCCTGACCTCAAGTGATCTGCCTGGCGTTGGCCTCCCAAAGTGCTGAGATTGCAGGTGTGAGCCACCGTGCCCAGCTGAGTTTTGCTTTTTCTAATGGAAACTTCTTTGATTTTTGAAATATCAAATACTTTCAGAAAATCTGTAGTGCATGTTTGCCTACTGGCTAATCTGGCACTGATTTGTTGGTTACATCGCTTATCTTGATAACTGGACTTTAAGCTGCTTAAAAGTGACAGCCATGCTTTTCTTGCTCAATATACTTGCTAGAGCTGGATAAGGGAGTGGTAGGTGATGAATACTTGCTGGTTTCACTCCTGCTGTTCTGCCATGCTCTCCCATTC
Organism: Pongo pygmaeus; assembly: GCF_028885625.2. Taxonomy (NCBI): domain Eukaryota; kingdom Metazoa; phylum Chordata; class Mammalia; order Primates; family Hominidae; genus Pongo; species Pongo pygmaeus. Next base: position 108,860,807 of record NC_072383.2, on the reverse strand, counting down.
ATCTGTCCACATCTTACCCATCCTTCCAGGCCCAGATCAGTTCCTACCTCTTTGATAAAGCCTCCTTGACTCTACTCTTCTTTGACCTTCTGGTCTTCCCTATAGCTCCAATTTGATTGAATTTCTATTGCTCTACAAAATTTAGTACTTGGTTATTACTTCTTGATGTGTTTACTGTTGTTTAATGTATAGTCGTGTTAACAACAGGGGCCACATTTATATTTTTACTGCACCTTTTCATTCAGTCTAGCTGAGTGTCCAGCACATTACAGAACTCAAGAGCTTGATACATAATATGAATTCTTTCCCCATCCCCCATGCACCTGTGTAACTTACTGAGCCTTACTAGACTTCTTGTCCTTTCCTTCACATGCTGTATCCTTAAATGCCTTTATGTCTTCACTTTTCCCATGCCTATCAACATCTTAACTCATCCTTACAAATCAGCTCAAGTTCCATCTCCTCTGTTAATCTTTCCACAATCCCCCATCAGTACTAATTGCTGCTTCCTCTGAGCTCCCTGTTCTTTGTACACACAGCACTTATTTTGCTGCATAATATTTGAGTCTTCAAACTGTGAGGTCTTTGAGAGCAAAAACTAGGTCATGTTCAATTTCTATTTTAGCACTTAGCACAGTGTCAGGCACACAAGATAACAAATATTTGCATCAAAATAAATGAGGGGACTTTTAATTTCATTCTCCTATTAATCAAGTATTATCTTGTTAATTTCTTTGGTTAAGAAAGAAATTGCCTGTTGGTATTTTCACAGAAAAAGACAAGAAATATCTATAAAACTGTTCAACAGATTCTGGATTTAACCAAATTTGATAAATTTTGTGGTTTTGCTTAATTTATTGTATTTTAATCTTCTTTTTTAATTTTTTTAATTTTTATTTTTTGAGACAGAATCTCGCTCTGTCGCCCAGACTGGAGTGCAATGGCACAATCTTGGTTCACTGCAACCTCTGCCTCCAGGGTTCAAGCGGTTCTCCTGCCTCAGCCTCCCGAGTAGCTGGGACTACAGGTGTGCACCACCACACTCGGCTAATTTTTTGTATTTTTAGTAGAGACAGGGTTTCACCATGTTGGCCAGGCTGGCCTCAAACTCCTGGGCTCAAGCAATCTTCTTGCCGTAGCCTCCCGAAGTGCTAGGATAAGGCATGAGCACCGCACCCAGCTGTATTTCTGTCTTTCTTTTTTTTTTTTTCTCCAGATGGAGTCTAGCTCTGTCGCCCAGGCTGGAGTGCAGTGGTGCAACCTCGACTCACTGCAACCTCCGCCTCCTGGGTTCAAGATTCTCCTGCCTCAGCCTCCCAAGCAGCTGGGATTATAGGCACCTGCCACCACGCCCAGCTAATTTTTGTGTTTTTAGTAGAGACGGGGTTTCACTGGGTTGGCCAGGCTGGTCTGGAACTTCTGACCTCATGATCCGCCCACCTCAGCCTCCCAAAGTGCTGGGATTACAAGCGTGAGCCACCGTGCCTGGCCACCCAGCTGTATTTCAATCTTTAAGCTTCATTCCAGCATTGTTCATAAAGTGAAAAACTGGAGTTGATCTAAATGTCCAGCAATTGGAGACAAGCATGATTTTAACACACTCACAGATAGATTTAAATGATAACTCTATAAAGTTTCAGTTTGCTCTGTATTTAAAACTACTACTCATTTCTTTCATTCATTTACTGGACATTTATTTTCAGTATAATTCCCTCATCTGGTTGGTTGAGGTTACTTTTAACCATTTAGTAAAGTTTGTTCTTTAGGTATAGTAAGCAAACACATTTTTTTAAAAAAGGTACTATAATTTTATAATAAGCACTAAAAATTATTTCATACCATAACTCATAAATAGACATCAATCTGTTTGCTTATATACAATAGGTATATACATGGGTCACACTGCAATATAAGTACTTAAGAGCACAGGTTTTGGATCCTGGCTCTGCCACAATCATTAGTTGTATAATATTGTGAAAGTCTCTCTGTGCTTCAGTTTCCTTATCTATAAAATGGGGATAATTGCAGCTGCCTCATAAGGTTATTGTGAGAGTTATTTTAGTTCTACACATGTAAAGCACTTAGGACAGTGCCTGGTACAAATGGAGTGCTCAGTACCAGGTTATTTGCTTGAAACACTCATGATCATGGTCGTGATTAGAGCTTCAGAGAATAAAATTTGTTAAATCTTGCTTTGCATAACTGATGTTCATAAAAAGTCCTTTGTAAGTCTGCTTCAGTTTCAGAACCAATAACTTAATTAGGTTGTGCTCTAACAATGAAACAGGCTCCCTCATGAGGAGTGAGCCGCATTGCGGGTACACTACTATGGCTGGAAAGTGATTCGCTACATGCGCTACAGAACTGACTTCCACACTGGAGAGAGGTTGGAAGAGATCCCTCAAAGCTCCTGATCTAATAAATGATTATATGAACCATTCTGAGGTTCCTTTCAAGCTCCAAAATTCTATGACTGTTTACCAGGATATCGCGTGCAGCATTAAGAAGCCAAGCCAGGAACCTGCTGTTACACTCTGAACTGAGGTGGAAACACATACTTTCACTGAAAAACAAAAATCTTCAATTTCTTCCTGTGCTCGGAATAGTGAATTTCCATAGCAGTAAACCAAGTTTGGTGACTCAAGCCTCTCAGCAATTCTAGAAAGGAAATTGTGAAAATATCGATGTTTGCCAAGAAAGTACTTCCAGTTTGCCAAAAGAGGGAGCATAGGAGCAGAAAGCATATGTTTGTCCAAGTCTCTTAAAAATACTTATTTGGGATCTGTGTTTTATTTTTTGATCTCTTTTGCAAGGATGGGGTGGGGCCAAACAATATTTACAGTCAACTCTCTCTTTTTAAGATTATCTTAAGACAGTAGGGTCAAAGATAAAAAATACATAGATAACTTTTAATGATCCCTCTCCATCCCCCGAGACAAAACACTCATCCCAGGCCTGGCTGCCATACGCCAAGCAGCTCTAATTTAAACTGCTCTCATTAAAAGGAAGAGGAAGAGGAGCTAAGCCAGTATGAGTGAGGAATAATTTACATATTTAATAAAGATACAGCTTTATTTCTCTCCTGGCTGCCATGAATTGTCTAAAAAAGAAAGATCTGTTGCATATGTAATCTACTCCTCACCTGTAGGTGAGTAACGTCAGTAACAATGACGTTACTGATAAAACAAAGTTTAAAGAAAGTTAATCATCAGGATGCTATCTTACCCGTTCCCTGGGGCTAAAGACTCCTTCATGCCAGACAAGATGAATGATGTAAGCACCTAGAATTCTTTGTAGAAACAAGTCATTTACTCACACTCTTTAGTCACTAATATAAGGTAGAATGCCTGCGTAAGACAAGGCTTCTATAAGACACACCTGCATACAAAGTCATTTTTCTTTTTCTTTTCTTTTTTTTTTTTTGAGATGGAGTTTTGCTCTTGTTGCCCAGGCTGGAGTGCAATGGAGCAATCTTGGCTCGCTGCAACCTCCACCTCCCAGGTTCAAGCGATTCTCCTGCCTCAGCCTCCCGAGTAGCTGGGATTACAGGCATACACCACCACGCCTGGCTAATTTTGTATTTTTAGCAGAGACGGGATTTCTCCTTGCTGGTCAGGCTGGTCATGAACTCTTGACCTCAGGTGATCTGCCCGCCTTGGCCTCCCAAAGTGCTGGAATTACAAGCGTGAGCCACTGTGCCCAGCTACAGAGTCATTTTTCAATGCAAACTTTGACTTTGCCTTTGTAGAGACAGCTTTGACGAGTTACCAATTTGCCATTTTTCATATTCAATTCAGAAGAATTCTGCAAATTTGTATATTTTTAGTTTCAGCAATATATTTAGTCTTTTATTTTACTCAAATTACTAAAAAGTGCTCTGTATTGTGTTACCTTAAAAAGTTAAGAAACATACTTGGGGCCGGGCGCGGTGGCTCATGCCTGTAATCTCAGCACTTTGGGAGGCCGAGGCGGGTGAATCCCTGAGGTCTGGAGTTCAACACCAGCTGACCAATATGGTGAAACTCCATCTCTACTAAAAATACAAAAAGTTAGCTGGCCGTGGTAGCACATGCCTGTAATCCCAGCTACTTGGGAGGCTGAGGTAGGAGAATTGCTTGAACACGGGAGGCGGAGGTTGCAGTGAGCCAAGATCCTGCCATTGCACTCCAGCCTGGGCAAAAAGAGCAAAACTCTGTCTCAAAAAAAAAAAAAAAGAAACGGACTTGGAAAGTGCATAGACCTTAAAAATTTATAAATGTTAATTAGGCAGAATAACATATTTACATTTATTTGATAGTTTAAATGAAATTCCTTCTTTTATTATTGTCTCCTGAATTAGAGCAAAATAAGGGAAAGTATTAATCTAAAGAAAAATGTAGGTGTTCTGCAATTTCTGGTTTTGTTTCCATATGGATTTGAACAGTGTTCTAAGACCCTTCTGGTACATTCTCCAGACCTAGAAAATACATGGCTTTGGAATTCAGTTGTTAATAGATTTATAACAGAAAGCACATTATCCTATTATAAGATTCTTCTTAAAGGGCACCATTTAAAGTTGGATTGTTTCCTGAATTAATACAGAAAGCAAGATAAGCAGTGGCCTTTTGAAATTTACAATCATACAGTCAGTCCCATGCAACAGTTGGCAACTAGAAGAAGGAAATCTGTGAACACAGAGGTAGATTTCACAGGCTGCATTCTTCTCCTTTATTTGGGCCATCACATGAAAGACAAATTAGTTTCTGAAATGATTAAGTACTCTGATCAATTAGCTAGCCTGAGTATCAATCCTGAAGCAAAATGTAATAAGCTCTTTAGTAAGTGCCAGCTGTCAAAGACTGTCAAGGTTAGTTAAAGTTTTTTAATGTTCCAATCAAATCATGAAATGAATGGAAAGTCACTGCACTAAACCCATTAAGCTGCATTACTAAATGTCCAATGTTACATACAATCTATAAATAACTTTGTACTTTTAGAGTTTTATTTTTTCAGTTTGCTTTTCTTGAAGTAATAATGATGTTCTGCTTCAGTGAATAAAGTAATTTTGGAGCTGCCTTTGTGTTTAATCCACATATTCTTTCTGCATGGAGTAAAGATGGCAAGTAATAATCAAATCAGTAGAATTCTAAGGATTCTGTGGAGTATCTGTCATTAACCATTTTAAAAATCAAGAGGAGTACCAAAGACAGTGAAGGGCTAAAAATAATTAATCACTAGGCTTAATAATTTTGTGAACTGACTTTCCTCTGGAGGAATAAAATGCTGTTTCTATAAAGGGCATCTAGTCTTTTTCAAATACTTGCAAAGGAATTCATATTCTGTTTAAAGGAGCATCACTTACTATTGGCTTAAAAACAACATGCCAGTAGCCAACACCACACAAATATATCTATGTCACTATCTAAAAAATGATGATTGAATTAAGGATTTGTTTCTACACACTAAGACACAGCTTTTCCTCTTTTAGGGGATTGCTGATCTACTAGTTGATCTAAAGGCACAAATGACAATGCTGGCAGCTGATACTTGCCCAAATAAGAGGATAAAACAAGCAGAGGACCAATTCAAATCACTTATGAACACTGAAATGCTTCTGTTTTCCTTATAAAAATTTAAAAGATATTTCTCTCCATACTTTCCTGGTAAGTCCAGTTCTTCCTTATTCTGATGGACCCCATCTCTTCTTGCTACAGCTCCTAGAATTACCAATTATCTCTAGCTAGTGAGGCTCTTTGATTACCAATAAAAAACCTTTCAAACAAAAATTAAGAGTAGGACACACATGGGAACAAAGAGATCCATATTTTTTACAGGGTAGAAACAATTTTCTTCTTTAAAAAATATTTTTGATGGTGGTACATGCCTGTAATCCCAGCTACTTGGGAGGCTGAGGCAGGAGAATGGCTTGAACCTGGGAGATGGAGGTTGCAGTGAGCCGAGATTGTGCCATTGCACTCCAGCTTGGGCAACAAGAGCGAAACTCCATCTCAAAAAAAAAAAAAAAAAAAAAAAAAGTTTTGGGCCAAGTATGGTAGCTTATGCCTAATCCTAGCACTTTGGGAGGCCAAGGTGGGAGGATCACTTGAAGCCACAAGTTCAAGACTAGCCTGGGCAACAAAAGGGGACCCCATCTAATATGGTTTGGATATTTGTTCCCTTCAAATCTCATGTTGAAATGTAATCTCCAGTGTTGGAGGTGAGGCCTGGTGGGAGGTGTTTAGATCATGGAGGTGGATCCTTGTGAATAACTTAGTGTCATCCCCGCGGTGATTAGTGATTTCTAGCTCTGAGTTCACACAAGATCTGGTTCTTTAAAAGTGAGTGACACCTGCCTCTGACCTCTTGCTTCTGCTCTTTCCATATGATGTGCTGGTTCCCCTTTCACCATGAAGCTTCCACCATGGCTGGAAGCTTCCTGAGGCCCTGGCCAAGAGGAGATGCCATCACCATGCTTCCTGTACAGCCTGCAGAACCATGAGCCAATTAAACCTCTTTTCTTTATAAATTAGCCAGCCTCAGGTATTTGTTTATACTGACACAAAAACAGCTTACATGGCATCTCTACAAAAAAAAAAAAAAAAAATTAGCCAGGCATGGTGGCATGTGCCTATAGTCCCAGCTACTCAGGAGGCTGAAGCAGGAAGATCACTTGACCCCAGAAGTTTGAGGCTGCACTGGGCTATGATCATACCACTGCCTTCCAGCCTGGGCAACAGAGCAAGATCTCGTCTCTAAAAAAAAAAAAAAAAAAAATTTTTTTAAAGACAGCTGAAAAGAACTAGCCTAAGATGGACATGCTAACAATTTGAAATTTGAGTTTTCAAATCTAAAGGCAAGATATTTTGAAAAAGTACTGAAATTGAAATGAAGTAAAGCATGGCACATGAATTTGGTATCTTTCTAAGGGAAACCAAAGAAATCTTCAAGTACCTTGTCCAAATGAAGCAGAGATTGGAAGCACTTTGAACTCTTGAATTTTACTTTGAGTCTTGTGCTACATTTAATATGTGATATCTATATTCTATGAGAATTTTTTTATATTTAAAATATCATGCTGGGCATGGTGGCTCATGCCTGTAACTGTAATCCCAGCACTTTAGGAGGCTGAGGCGGGTGGATCACTTGAGCTTAGGAGTTCGAGACCAGCCTGGCCAACACGGTGAAACCGCATCTCTACTAAAAATATAAAAACTAGCCAGGTGTGGTGGTGCATGCCTGTAATCCCAGCTACTCGCAAGGCTGAGGCAGGAGAATTGCTTGAATCTGGGAGGCAGAGGTTGCAGTGAGCTGAGATTGCGCCACTATACTCCAGACTGGGCAACAGAGCAAGAGACTGTCTCAAAGAAAAAATAAAATAAAATAAAATAACAGTTCCCACAACTATCAGATTATTATTATATTATTATTATTTTTTTTTGAGACAGAGTCTTGATCTATTGCCCAGGCTGGAGTACAGTGGCGTGATCTTGGCTCACTGCAAACTCCACATCCCAGGTTCAAGTGATTCTCTAGCCTCAGCCTTCCAAGTAGCTGGGACCACAGGTGTGCCACCACACCCGGCTAATTTTTGTACTTTTTGTAGAGACAGGGTTTTGTCATGTTGCCCAGGCTGGTCTCGAACCCCTGATCTCAAATGATCTGCTTGCCTCAGCCTCCCAAAGTAGTGGAATTACAGGCATGAGCCACTGTGCCCAGCCTGGTTATTATATTATTAAATCTGTAATAGGCCAGGCATGAGTGGCTCATGCTTGTAATCCCAACACTTTGGGAGGCTGAGGTGGGCAGATCACCTGAGGTTGGTTGGGAGTTCAAGACCAGCCTGGTCAACATGGTGAAACCCTGTTTCCACTAAAAATACAAAAGTTGGCCAGGTGTGATGGCGGGCGCCTGTAATCTCAGCTACTTGGGAGGTGGAGGCAGGAGGATTGCTTGAATCCCAGAAGCGGAGGTTGCAGTGAGCTGACATCACACCACTGCACTCCAGCCTGGGCAACAGAGTGAGACTCCACCTCAAAAAAAAAGAAAAAAAAATCTGTAATAGATTTTTGGTGAAAATAAGTAATAATGTGGCCAGGCGTGGAGGCTCATGCCTGTAATCCCAGCACTTTGGGAGGCTGAGGCGGGCAGATCACGAGGTCAGGAGATCGAGACCATCCTGGCTAACACGGTGAAACCCTGTCTCTACTAAAAATACAAAAAGTTAGCCGGGCATGGTGGCAGGCGCCTGTAGTCCTAGCTACTCAGGAAGGTGAGGCAGGAGTATGGCATGAACCCGGGAGGTGGAGCTTGTAGTTAGCCGAGATCATGACACTGCACTCCAGCCTGGGCAAAAGAGTGAGACTCCGTCTCAAAAAAGAAAAAAAAAAAAAAGAAAAAAAAAAAGAAAAGAAGTAATAATCCTTCAATTTAATATTAGATGTTAATACTTTAAAAAGAATAAATTTTGACACAAGACAACTATACATTTTTTAAATAGACACGAAATATGTACCAAGTTTATTTGCCTTTAAATTATACAAACAGAATAAACATGTTAGTCAAAATATTAAATTTTCTTGCATTTTACAGAAGAAAAATAAACTGAAGTGAAACTGTAGGAATTGCTGAACTTCAGATAAATGTTTCTTCAAAACAAGAGATATTAGTTCCTAAAAGGTTCTTCTAAAGTTTTTTTAAAAGAAATTAAGGAAAACAGTAAGCCATTGGGTTATTACATTCTAAAAAAACTACATGTTTTTTAATGGACATATGTTTACATTTACAGATAGTAAACTTAGTTTCCTGTCTCATAAAACTCAGAAGACGCCAGTGATGTCTAAACTATGGAAAATAATAAAAGCCTCTTTTTCATATGAAAAAACATTCAAACTAAATCTACCTTAACATTATTTTCTATGAAAACTTAATAAAGAATGGCTCATCTGAAAACAAAATGCTATACAAATCAGTTTCAAAAAAGAAATACGTTATGAGATTAGGCTTATAGCTAGTGGTATCAAGTAAAACCCCAAATGATGACACAAGAATTCACAGTATTAGCCGGTCCTCTCCTCCCTCCTGAATTACCTGACCAATGGAGGTTTGGCTTTGTTGTTTCAGAAAGCACTGTTTCTTACATTCCATTAATTGTTCCAAATCACGCCACATTTTTGCTTGTTTCATATTTGGACCATGACTTTCTCGTACAACTTTTTGTTTTTCCCGAAGTTTCTATCATTTAAAAAAACCAATAATAATTAAATCTCAGTTACAGGGGTTTATTTCTATTGCTATAGTCAGAGGAATATGGTATGTTTTCTACAGTAGATAAATAATAGTTAGCTAAACCACATACTCTATAATGTATCAAAACTAAGATTATAAAAGTTAACTAAGGCCAGACGCGGTGGCTCATGTCTGTAATCCTAGCACTTTGGGAGGCTGAGGCGGGCAGATCACGAGGTTAGGAGATCAAGAGCTCTACTAAACCTGACACTAAGTCAAACTGTTTGCCTTTCTAGTTCTCTGAAAAAATACAAAAAAAAAAAAAAATTAGCCAGGCGTGGGGGCGCACGCCTGTAGTCCCAGCTACTCAGGAGGCTGAGGCAGGAGAATCTCTTGAACCCGGGAGGCGGAGTTTGCAGTGAGCCGAGATCACGCCACTACACTCCAGCTTGGCAACAGAGCAAGACTCCGTCTCAAAGAAAATACAAAAAACAAAAACAAACAAAAAAAGCCACACAAAACTATAAAAGGAAGTGAGAGAAAAAGATAGTTAGGAAAGTGGAACAGTATCATGGTGTGAAAAGAAGAAAGTAGAGTTTGGAAGTCAGAAGACTTCAGTTTTAATCTGGTTTTGTCTCCTCTAGTGGTAAGCAAGGCACTTAATTTCTTGGGACTTCAGTTTTCTCAATTATCAATTAAGGTTAATGGACCAGGTGTGGTGGCTCACGACTGCAATCCCAGCACTTTGGGAGGCTGAGGTGGATAGATCACTTGAGTTTAGGAGTTCAAGATCAGCCTGATCAACATGGTGAAATCCTATCTCTACTAAAAATACAAAAATTAGCAGGGCATGGTGGCATGTGCCTGTAGTCCCTGCTACTCAGGAGGCTGAAACAGGAGAATGGCTTGAATCTGGGAGGTGGAAGTTGCAGTGAGCTGCAATCACGCCACTATGAAACTCTAAGTCAAACTGCTTGCCTTTCTAGTTCTCCAACGAAAACCAGCTAGGAGGATATACATGACATATTACTCAAGAATGTATAGTTATAGCTCAGATAGCTTTAAAATAATTCATTTATTAGTCTAAGCCTGAGAAATGTCCACATTTTGTTTTAGAATTTCCATTTACATAAAAATTTCTCAAGAAACCAACAGGATCAGTATATTCTATATACTAAAACCTAATACTTATTTATTCAAGATATAATTATGGAGCACCTGTTATATGTCAGGTATGCTTGGAGTTTCAAGTGGAAAACAGGACTCATGCTATATAGGTGGGCAGATCACCTGAAGTCAGGAGTTCGAGACCAGCCTGGCCAATATGGTGAAATCCCATCTGTACTAAAAATACAAAAATACGAAATACAAAAATTAGCCGGACATGGTGGCATGTGCCTGTAATTCCAGCTACTCAGAAGGCTGAGGCAGGCGAATTGCTTGAACCTGGAAGGCGGAGTGAGCCAAGATCGTGCCACTGCACTCCAGCCTGGGAAACAGAGTGAGATTCCGTCTCTAGAAAAAAAAAAAAAAATTAAGGTGAATAATAGGAGGCTGGGGGCTGGGCACAGTGGCTCACACCTGTAATCCCAGCACTTTGGGAGGCCAAGGCAGGAGGATTGCTTGAGCTGGGGAGTTCAAGGCCTGCCTGGGTAACATGATACTCTGTCTCTACAAAAATAAAAATTAAAAAATTAGCTGGGCATGGTGGTGGCACATGCCTGTAGTCCTCCTAGCTAGTTGGGAGGCTGAGGTGGAAGGATCACTTGAGCCAGGAATTTGAGGCTGCAGTGAGCTATGCTCTCACCACTGCACGCCAGCCTGGGCAACAGAGCGAGACCCTGTCTCTTAAAAACAAAACAAAACAAAAAAACCAAACCAAGGCTAATAATAGGGGAAAATAAAACTACTTACTTGGTAAGATTATGTTTTCAAGTGACATAATAGATATTGAAATACTTGAGAAATTATCATGTATTATATATATTCTTGTTATTAAATGTTATATTCTATCTTATCCTGAAACAGTGTATACTCTATTTATGTCCAAATAAATCAAATTGTATGCACATATACTTCAGGGAGCAGGCCCAGTGATTACAAAAATAGTACACTATTAAATAAGCTGAAATCCTTCTCAGAATTGTTTTTGTTACTAACATCTTAGACGGTCCACCTGCCAAAACTGTTTTACTCATTGACTCTAAAATTTTGAACAGGAATAAAAGAATCTTCAATAAATTACAAAAATATACTTTGGTTCTATATTTTGGCAAATTAAGGAAGGGTGACTGAAAGCAAGAGTAGACACAAAATCAGAGACAATAAGTGACACGGTAGGAAAAAAGAGAGAGAGAATCCAGCCTGAGCAACAAAGTGAGACCCCCCCATCTCTACAAAAAAAAAATTTTTTTTTAAATTAGCTGTGTATGGTGGCACATGCCTGTGGTCCCAGCTACTCAGGAGGCTGAGGTAAGAAGATCACTTGAGCCTGGGAACTCAAGGCTGCAGTGAGCTGTGACTGTGCCATTACACTCCAGCCCAGGTGACAGAGTGAGACTCTGTCTCAAAAAAAAAAAAAAAAAAAAAAAGAAGAGAAGAAAAAGAAAAGAAAGGAATTCATTATTCATTCATAATCCCATGTGCTAGAGACAACTACAGTTGACAGTTTGGTAGAGAAGGTGAAAGTGCACATAGAAGGAAATGCAGTGTGTCAGAAATACCTGTACTGACACTGAGTGTGAGAAAATCACCAAGAGGGACAGAAAAGCAAGCAGAGACACAGAGGCAGAGTGCAAAGGAACAACCTCATCCTTTCCTCTTTTAACATACGGTCAATATACTAGTTGATCTGAGACACAAATGAGAATGCTAGTAGTTGGTACTTGCCCAAATAAGAGGATTAACTAAGCTGAGGACCAGATTCAAACCACCCATTAAATACTGCCCACCCAGTTATGCATAATGAAAGCAAAGTTAACAGCAAACAGGAATAGAAAACAACACAGAATTTAAAAAATATAAATATAACCAGTAAATTTTTTGATGCAATACCTGGCATATTAATACATCTATTTAAGTTTATGTTACAAATAATGTATCTTACAACAAATATTTTATCCTTATAAACTAAAAAGTATTTAGAAAGGCCATTAAGGCAGACCAAGAATTTTAAGACTTCTGCACATGATTTTAAATTAAGGCACTACTTAACCTGTAACTTTTCTTATATCATTGGAATAATTTCCTTGTCAAAAAATCCTAACAACCTATAAAAGTTATTTAAAGAACCAAAGACAGGATGTGGGCACTGTCTGTGTCAGAAATATTAAATTTAATTTGCTTCATAACCATGTGTGTTTGAAACCTTTAACTTTATGAATACAACTGATGTTAGTATGTATATATTTTAAATCTTATTATCATTTACATTTGTTTACAGTTGCAATGTACAAAAATTACTAATCACGGATTTCACTGTTCTTTAAAGGAGGAGGTGGTGGTATAGAAGGGGGGGAAGCTCAGTTGGCCTGAGGAGGTCTATGGATGTCCAGTTTATATTGGCTTAGAGGGCTTAGACTACCATCACTTTGAAAGGCTAGGTTTGTTCTGTTTGCCTTGAAAATTTAGATCTACTCTAGAAGTTTGAGGATTAAGAAGCTTTGCTTCTTAAATGATACAGTCTGACATTTGGGGAATAAGCTAGTCATTGGTTCACTTGCTTAAATATACTTGATATATTTTGAGACTCTATCTCAAAAAAAAAAAAGGTCAATTTTGACAATCATATAAAATCCTACAAATCCAAAAATCTCTAGTTAAAATATTATACAAATGAATGTTTATAATTTGATTCAAATACGTGCTTTCAAATATGAAAATTATTTCTTTTTTTCCTTTTAAGTATGGTGTGTCATCCCATAAGTGAAATAAGGTACACAGAATTCACTATTCTCCCAGTAAATGGAGGAATCAGCTTCAAGAAGGCTTCCTTTTATTTTTTATTTATTTTCATTGATATAATGGTAATTTATTCACAAATCACAGGTGAACACTTTTTAGAGAAATGGCTAATTACAGGTTTGAGACAGAAAATGTACAGTATGAAATTAGAACATTTTGTCACACCAGAAAACAAAGAAGCCATCAAAGTCTACTAGGATTTTTTCAAAAGGATTCAAAAGCTGACTTCAAGAGGCTTCCACTGGCCAAATTTGAGTATGAATGGGACTAATAATCACAATAGATTGAAACATATCAAATGTGTTCAATCTAAAAGTCATAAGATTACTTTTGAAGGATGATAAAGAACCAACTCATCATTTTGAAAACCAGTAAATAGTGAATCAAGCAGTTATTCTACCTTTCTTATATGAATGTAACTCAGGGTAAGTAAACAGAAGACAAGGAGAAGTTGCTCTTTACAGAATTATTCCAGCCAATAAATGAAGAATGAATGACATAATCAGAATGTTACCACTGTGCAACTTCTAATGAATTAAGGATCTAGGAAATGATTATCAATGGCTGTCTACATCATAAGAAGAAAGCCTCCTGATAGAAGCACATACCACCATCTATGAAGTATTCTTGCCAAATATCAAAACATATTTAATCAAGCTTCTAGATCTAACTACCAATTCACAAGATATACTGGGGACAGAAGAACATGCTAATTGACACCAAAGGGTTACCAACAGCAAAGTTCAAAATGTTGAAAACCCACTAGGACAAATTACCAGGTTTTTTTTTTCTTTTCAACAAATAAATTGTAAGGAAAAAATGATGGGGGAGTAACCTAGAGAAAGAGAGACTTAAGAGATATATAAGCTAATAACAATGTATGGACTCTTATTAGGATCCTGATTCAAACAAATAAATCATGGTGAAGTTTGAACATTGGGTATTGGATGTTATGTAATTATTTTAAATTCTTTTCGGTAGGATAATGGTATTGTGGTTATGTTCAAAAAGAGTGTTTATGATACATACTGAAATGTGATGAGATAAAATAATAAGAAGTCTGAGATGTGCTTAAAAATAATTTAGAAAAAAAATTTGGGGCAGGTACTGGATGAGATTATAGACAAAATAAGGCTGGCCACGAATTTAATGATTAGAGTTGGATGATGGATATATATGGATTGATTAAAATATAGCTTTGAAAATTTCCATAATAAAGGCTATCATTTTTTTTTTCTTTGAAATGGAGTTTTGCTCTTGTTTCCCAGGCTGGTGTGGAATGGTGCGATCTCTGCTCACTGCAACCTCCACCTCCTGGGTTCAAGCAATTCTCCTGCCTCAGCCTCCTGAGTAGCTGGGATTACAGGTGCCTGCCACCATGCCAGCTAGTTTTTTGTATTTTTAGTAGAGACGGGGTTTCACTATGTTGGCCAGGCTGGTCTTGAACTCCTGACCTCAGGTGACCCACCCACCTTGGCCTCCCAAAGTGCTGGGATTACAGGCATGAGCCACTGCACCTGGGATGCTTTTTTTTTTTTTAAAGACACAGTTTCACTGTGTCGCACAGGCTGGAGTGCAGTGGCATGATCTTGGCTCACTGCAACCTCTGGGTTCAAGTGATTCTCATGCCTCAGCCTCCCAAGTAGCTAGGATCACAGGCACATGCCACCACGCCTGGCTAATTTTTGTATTATTAGTAGAGATGAGGTTTCGCCATGTTGGCCAGACTGGTCTCAAACTCCTGACCTCAAGTGATCTGCCTGCCTTGGCCTCCCAAAGTGCTGGGTTATAGTCATGAGCCACTGCACCCAGCCAAGTTTTTTTTTTTTTTTAAGTAAGGAACATATCACCCTTATTTACCAATTACTCCATTGTTTTCTATACCATTTGTTTTCTTAAGTTTACTTATAGGTTTCTAGGAGCTAATTCATCTTTCAAGTACAAGCATAGATAGACACACATATGTTTTTAATAATGATTCAAACCAGGAAAACGTAAATAAGAGTGAATAACTTTGCCATCACCAATTTATTGAGTCATACCAGTAGCTAAACTGTACAAATACATATTAAGATGGAAATGAAGCCATATTTTTTCATTTGTATTTTAAGAATGGACAAGCTTCAATAAATATATAATCATTTACAGGTTTCAGAATATTTGAACAATGAAATTAGACATCCATATATAGTCAGTATTTTAAAAGAAAAATTGCAGCTAAACAATCCTTACCTATGATGCTACAAACTTAGAAAACCTAGTAAGAAGGCTGGGCGCAGTGGCTTGTGCCTGTAATCCCAGCACTCTGGGAGGCCAAGGTGGATGGACTGCTTGGGCTCAGGAGTTTGAGACCAGCCTGGGCAACATGGCAAAACCCCATCTCTACAAAAAATACAAAAAAATTAGCCAGGTGTGGTAGTGCACTCCTGTAGTCCCAGCTACTGGGGATGCTGAGGCGGGAGGATCGCTTGAGCCTGGGAGGCAGAGGATGCAGTGAGCCGAGATTGCACCACTGCACTCCAGCCTGGGTAACAGAGTGAGACCCTTCCCTAATATATTGCCAAAAAAAAAAAAAGAAAACCTAATACGAAGTCCAGGTGTCGCGGCTCGTGCATGTAATCCCAGCACTTTGGGAGGCCAAGGTGGGAGGATCGCTTGAGCCCAGGAGTTTAAGAGCCTGGGCAATATGGTGAAACCCCATCTCTACAAAAAAAAAAAAAAATACAAAAATTAGCTGGGCATGGTGGCATGCTCCTGTAGTCCCAGCTATTCAGGAGGTTGAGGTGGGAGGATCGCTTGAGCGTGGGGAGGCCAAGGCTGCAGTGAGCCGAGATCGTGCCACTGCACTCCAGCCAGCCTAGGTGACAGAGTGAGACTCTGTCTCAAAAAAAAAAAGAAAAAGATTTTGAACACTAGGTATCAGATGTTAACATCCAATTGTTATTGTTTAACAACATACTTATTGTTAAATTATTTTTGGCATGATATTTTGGTATGATAGTGGTAGGAAACATTTTTTTTTCATTCTGTCATCCAGGCTGGCTGGAGTGCAGTGGCATGATCTCGGCTCACTGCAGCATTGTCTCCATAGGCTGAAGCAATCCTCCCACCTTAGCCTCCCGAGTAGCTGCAACTACAGGTGCATGCCACCTTGCCTGGCTAATTTTTGTATTTTTTGTAGAGATGGGGTCTTGCCATGTTGCCCAGGCTGATCTCAAACTCCTGGGTTCAAACAATCCTCCCACCTCAGCCTCCCAAAATGCTGGGATTACAAATAGGTATGGGTCACTTTGCCTGGCCAGAAAACATTATTTTCAATAGTGAAACTAAAGAAACAGAAAAAATGTTGTATAGTGAAACACAGTTAGTCTTCATTATGCAATATAGACTTAAAATCAATGAAGATGATTTTATAACTCATCTAAATCAATCTAGGTAATTTAATTTTTAAATTTCTCATCTACATATTTCAGTTTAAATATGAGGAAATGAACTCTAAAGAGATTAGGGGGCTTGTTTAGAATCACAAGCCTAAGAGTGAAGCCAAGTCATTTGATGACTGGTCATCTTTCCTCTGAATTATAAGTATATGTTTTTTCTTTTTTTCTCCTAAGAATGCAAAGTTGGTGTCTTTGTTAAATTGGTTGCTTTATGAAGTCAGCTAGAATAACTAATCAGTTGGTCATTTAAGTCCTGATGGTCAAGGCTATAACTTACTCTCTACCACTTCTAGGAGTGGCTCAGAGAACTAAGAACAATAATTATACAGTTCTATTTCAGTTGCCATCAGATAACTCTGGCAGGAGGGAGCTGAGCATCTCAAGCAAGGTTTTTCAGTTGTTTGTATTAAATAAATCAATGTTTGTAAAAGGCTTAGACTAGGGCCTAGAACTTTGTGTTTATTAAATAAAGTAAATGAATAAATTTACACCTATCTCATAAAGAGATAACTGAGAATAATTTTTTTTTTTTTTTTTGAGATGGAGTATCGCTCTGTCACCCAGGCTAGAGTGCAATGGCACAATCTCGGCTCACTGCAACATTTGCCTCCCTGGTTCAAGCGATTCTCCTGCCTCAGGCTCCAGAGTGGCTGGGATTACAGGCGCCTGCCACCATGCCTGGCTAATTTTTGTATTTTTCATAGAGACGGGGTTTCACCATGTTGGCCAGGCTGGTCCTGAGTTCCTGACCTCAACTGATCCACCGGCCTTGGCCTTCCAAAGTGCTGGGATTACAGGCGTGAGCCACCGCACCCAGCCTGAGGATAATCTGAAAACTGTAATGCAGAACATTATCATGAACTCTGTGATTTAAAAATAGATAATTTTTTCTTTCGAAAATCCATTGTGCCTTTATTTCTGTAAAACTAAATTCTTAAGGAAGTCTTCCATCTTTAAAAAGAATGAACAATTTCCCCTCAAAAACTGTACTATGACCTTTTGAAAACAATGACAGTCATAAACTATGTACAGTACTGAAAGCCTGAATCAGTTAGACACACTTAAAAAAATAAATAATAATTCTTACCTTTCCAAGGTTTTCTTGTTCAGCAGTATTTTTGGTATACTGTTCCCTAGGGATTCAACATAATGATTTACTTTCAATTTACTTCAAATGATTTGATCATACAAGTGAATTATAAATTAATATATCTATCTAAAATACACTAGGCAATATAGTTTAGGGTACTGGAGTCAGAATGAAACCCATTATCAAATTCTTTGTCTTTCCCCATCTTTAGTTAGTTCTTCAAGTAAATAGTAATTTAAGGAAAAAAAAGAAAGCAAAACATTTCATAGGAAATTAAGATAATTAAAATGTTAAATACTATTTCTGGTTAATCTACCCTCAAAACAATGGCAACCCATTTGCTTAAATTACACATTGTTTTTGAAGAGGTTTGTAGAAAGGAGAAAGGATATACATTTTAAATAAACATTAAGTAGCACGTAATCTTGCAATTCTACTTCTAGGAAGTCATCCTACAAAAATATCCCATAACTTAAAAAAACATAAAAGCAGACTATTTATTTCATCAATGCTTATAATAGTGAAAATATGCAAACAAACTAAATGTCTATAGATGGGAAAATGTTTAAGCTATTCAAACAAATAATAAGGAGTTATACAAAAGAATGAGGTAAATCTATAAATACTGAAGTGGAAAATATTCTAGATCAAGAGAAAAACAGCATATGTAGTTTAATCTTTTTTTTTTCCTTTGAGACAAGGTCTCACTCTGTTGCCCAGGTTGGAGTGCAGTGGCATGATCACACCTCATTGTAGCCTCCACCTCCCTGGCCCAAGTGAATCTTCCATTTCAGCCTCCCAGGTACTGGGATTACAGACATGTGTCACTATATTGGGCTAATTTTTTTGTATTTTTTTGGTAGACACAGGGTTTTGCCACGTTGCCCAGGCTGGTCTTGAACTCTGGGGCTCAAGCAATTGGCTCATCTCAGCCTCCCAAATGCTGGGATTACAGGTGTGAGCCACCACACCCAGGTGCAGTTTAATCTTATTTTTATATACATATGTATGTATATGTGTGTGTATACACACATACATATAACATTTCCCATGCATTAACTAACACACATATATACAGATGTATCAGCAAACGCATGGGAAAAGAATATGGCTTAATGTACACCAAAGTATTAGCAGTAGACATTTCTGAGACATGGCAATATGGACAGCATTCAACTTCTGTGCACACTACTTCATAATGGTTACTGTTGTTTTTACAAGTGTTTCTTTTGTAAGCTAAAAAAAATTTTTAATGTAAAAATTAAAAACATAATAACATTGTATTTTATTTCTAAACAAAATTATATTTCAATACTATTTAAGACAAAATGTGAGATTTAAAGCAGGTGACATGTTAAGGATAAAGACTGAAGGCTGGGGCCGGGCGCGGTGGCTCACGCCTGTAATCCCAGCACTTTGGGAGGCCAAGGCGGGTGGATCACAAGGTCAGGAGATTGAGACCATCCTGGCTAACATGGTGAAACCCTGTCTCTACTAAAAATACAAAAAAATTAGCCAGACGTGGTGGCGGGCACCTGTAGTCCCTGCTACTCAGGAGGCTGAGGCAGGAGAATGGCGTGAACCCAGGAGGGGGAGGTTGCAGTGAGCCAATATCGTGCCACTGCACTCCAGCCTGGGCGACAGAGCGAGACTCCGTCTCAAAAAAAAAAAAAAAAAAAAAAGACTGAAGGACTGAAGGATGAGGGGTAAAGGAACACACAACAAAGAAGAGATTGTTTTTGTGTGTGAAGCTACACTGCAGTATTTAAGAAAAAATTAAACAATATAAAATTGGGACTCCAAGAAATCCTAAGCCATAAAAAGAGAAAATATAGCAGTCTAAGTAAAGGAAAATTTTGCAATTAGTCCTGATGAATCCTCATTTTCAGTGGGGCGTGGTGGCTCATGCCTGTAATCCCAGCACTCTGGGAGGCTGAGGAGGGCGGTTCACTTGAGGTCAGGAGTTTGAGACCAACCTGGCTAACATGGTGAAACCCCATTTCTACAAAAATATAAACCACAAAAATACAAATAACAAAAATTAGCCAAACGCGGTGGCGTGTGCCTGTAATCCCAGCTACTTGGGAGGCTGAGGCAGGAGAATATGCTTGAACCTGGGAGGCCAAGGTTGCAGTGAGCCGAGATCGCGCCACTGCACTCCAGCCTGGGTGACAGAGCAAGACTCCGTCTCAAAAAAAAAAAAAAAAATCTGGCTAGAAGACAAATCAGAAAATGAATAGTTCAAGAGCAATTATTTCCTTCTTTACTATTTATATCGATAACTTTGGAAGAAATAGAACTTAATTTATAAAAATTTTTATAAGAACAAATTTAATTTTTCTCATTTCTTATCATTAGCCATATAGATCTATATGAACAAAGTTTACATACAATGAAAGAATATGAATAAGTACATTTTTAGTTTAATATGTTAGAGTATTAGAAAAAACACTGCTCCATTTATACAGTATTTTCTGTCTGGCTTGCATTCTAGTGCATTACATTGAAAAAAAATTCAGATTCTGCAAGACACTCTATTTCTTAGATTTTTTTTTTTTTTTTTTTTAAAGACAGAGTCTCCCTCTGTCACTCAGGCTGGAACGCAGTGGCATGATTTCGGCTTACTGCAGCCCCTGCTCCCCGGGTTCAAGCGATTCCCATGCCTCAGCCTCCTGAGTAGCTGGGACTACGGGCGCCCACCACCATGCCCGGCCTCTTTTTATAACATTAATGTACATGCCACTCAAAATCTCAATGCAATCTAGAATAAATGTGAGTCCTACATTTTATCTGAATTTTTACTGAACAGTAATAGCAAAACATTTAACATTTGAATTGTGATGAGGAGCAAGAAGGCTTATGTTGTTCAATGACTGCATTTTATCACAGCTAGCAATTCAATCATAAATGTATTTTTTTTTTAAGGCAGGATTTGATTTATTACAGTACGCCACAAGCTGGGATTGCAAAAAAAGCACCATATAAGGACTAAGCAGTATTTATATATCCTTCTTGAAGACGGGTACACTGCAATCACACAATTTCCAGCTAAAATGCAGTCATCACACTGCACAATTAGCAGGCAGATGATAGAGTCTAGGCCATGTGGGACTTTAAAAAGAGACCAACTTTACTGCTTATGACAAAGCAATTATGAAATTATATATATTCCTGGGTGGCGGAGAATGAAGAGTTATTCCTTAATGGTTACAAGAGTTTTTGTTCGGGATAATGAAAAAATTTTGTAAATATACAGTGGTGATGGCTATACAATATTGTGAATGTAATCAATGCCAATGAACTGTACACTTAAAAATGGGTAAAGTGGCAAATTTTATATATTTTATCACAATCAAAAAGTAAGCAAGCAAGAAATAAAATCATATGTATTCCTACGTAGCAGGGCTAAAATATCTAGATGTTTAGTAAGATTTAGTATTAAATAATATCTTAGTGTCTACTTACTTAAATATGTTAAATTTGTATAATTCTATCTTATTTATAAAACTTTTATTGGTGAAAATATTAAGTATCTCAATATAAAACAACAAAATTACTTGCCTAATTGCCTTTCTTTTTTCTTGTTGATCAGAAGAGATATATGCCTTCATCTCCTCAGTAGCACGATGAAGTTGAACTTCTAGGTTCTAAATAGAAAGACATAAGTTTTAGGGAAGACTTTGATATAGAAAAAACTCAGAAATGTTTTTGATCTATTTTGTCTTACCTTAATCATACAATTTGTATAATGGTATCTACTTTCTTCTTGAAGACATTCTTCACGGAGTCTTCTAACTTCCTATAATATATAATTTTAGATAGGTGACATTATCGAAAGAATGAGACAGATAACGGCGACAATGACTTTAGATGTACAACAAAGGACTACCATCAGAGTCATTTCCTCTTCTGCAATTTTAACTTTGTTTATTCTAGCACAATAAGAGATAATCTTTTTCTAGAGAATACTCATACCACTCTATAACCTGCAAGTTCAATTGTATTTTTTGAGACAGAGTCTCGCTCTGTCACTCAGGATGGAGTGCAGTGGTGCAGTCTTGGCTCACTGCAACCTCCTCCTCGCAGGTTCAAGCGATTCTCATGCCTCAGCCTCCTGAGGAGCTGAGACTACAGGCACGTGCCACCATGCCTGGCTAATTTTTGTATTTTTAGTAGAGATAGGGTTTCACCATGTTGGCCAGGCTGATCTCGAACTCCTGGCCTCAAGTGATCCTCCCGCCCTGGACTCCCAAAGTGCTGGGATTACAGGCATGAGTGACTGCACCTGGCCCAATCATACATTTATTAAGTACCTACTGTGTGTCCAGCACTGTTCTAAGTGCTGAGGACACAGAAGTGAACAGGCAGGTTCCCTGCTTTCACTGAAGTAGAAGAAACCAACATAAACAAGGAAACATAATGAAGGATATTTGAGATGGGGATAAGCGCTATGAAGGAAATCCATCAGTAGAATGTGATAGAGGGACTGGTGGGCCAGGTTGGGAAGGAGAGTGGGTAACATCAGGTGATCAGAGATCTCTGAGAGGCAGTGACACTAAGGCTGAGACCTAGTAATGAAAAGGAGAAAGGAGGGCAAAGAGTTAGGAGCAGAGTATATCACGCAGAAGGGAAGAGTACATGCAAAATCCCAAAGTGAAAACAAGCTTGGTCTGTTTAAAGTTCAGGAAGAAGGTCAGAGTGGCTGAAGCTCCATGGATGAGGAGTAGAGCACATGGACATGAAGTTCATAAGGCAGGTGGGGTCTTGTAGACCATAATTTGGTGGTTAGATTTTATTTTAAGTGCAACAGGAAGCCAATGAAGGGTGATAAAATTTTAAACAGGTTTCTTAGGCTGCCCTATGAAGAATAAACCTTAGGAGAGCAAGAGTAGAAGCAAGAGAATAGGTAAAAGTTTACTGTGGGAGGCCAGGCAGTAGATAATGAGCCTTGTACTTTGCTGGGAGTGGTACAGATGGGAAATTAAGTGTGTACAAATTAAAGAAATAAAGATCTCTGGAGCTTAGGAGACAGGCTTGGGAGATGATGATAAAGATTTGGGAAACTTTTGACATTGATATAGTGAAAATGTGCGTACACAGGCAGTATTTAAAACATTTTTTTTAGAGAGAGAGTCTTGCTCTGTGGCCCAGGCTAGAATGCAGTGGTGTGATCATAGCTCACTGTAGCCTCAAACTCCTGGGCTCAAGCAATCCTCCTGCTTCAGCCTCCAGAGTAGCTGGGACTACAGGTATACACACAGGTAGTTTTTGCTAAATTGTTAAAATAAAAACTCTCTTCTTACCTGTTCTAATTTGGACCGATTGCTTTCGAGGCCTGCTGCACAGCTATCATACTGGGATTTCTTTTCATCACACTCCTGGGTCAGTTCCTAGTATAAAAAGGGAAAATGATTGAATAAGTGAAAAACAAAGGTCCCAAACATGGCTCTGAAACAATGCATGCCCTTGTCAGTCTTGTAACTTAACTCTAAGCTTCTTGGCATACTTAAGAGTTATTTATGCAACAACCAGACATTTGAGAATTATGATAGATGAAGGTGCTGATAATAATAATAGCTACCATGTATTGAGCTGTGTGCCAGGTTCTTTGTTAGGAGCTGGGGAGACAATAGTAAATAAAACAGCCAAAAATTCTTCCTCTCAAGTAACGTTCAGACAAGTAAACAGGCTGCTGAGAGCTATGATAGGAAAACACAAGGTGTTACAGAAGGCACACAGGACTCCCGGGAACCTAACCCAGGCTTGGGGATCAGTGGGGACAACTTCCTGGAGAAATTGATATCTAAGCTAATCATGAAGGATTAGTAAGAACAGTTAGGTGGAAGATGAACAAGGGGAAGAGAGTATTTAAAAAAAGGAACACTATGTATAAAGGATTGAAAGCTACAGAGAACAAGAACAATTAAGAAACTTATAAGTAGTTTACCATGCTGGTTTATTTATTTCTTTTTGTTTGTTTGTTTTCTTGAGACAGAGTCTCACTCTATTGCCTAGGCTGGAGTGCAATGGTGCGATCTTGGCTCACTACAACCTCCGCCTCCTGGGTTCAAGCGACTCTCCTGCCTCAGACTCCAAAGTAGCTGGGATTACAGGCATGTGCCACCATGCCTTGCTAATTTTTATATTTTTAGTAGAGATGGGGTTTCACTATGTTGGTCAGGCTGGTCTTGAACTCCTGATCTCAGGTGATCCACCTGCCTCGGCCTCCCAAAGTGCTGGGATTACAAGCATGAGCCACCGCACCCAGCCTATGCTGGTTTATTTCTGGGAAGTGGTGAGGGGAGGCTGAAGACCTAGGCAGGGGCTTAATTAGGAGGACTTCGTAAAACATTCTAGGGTGTTTGAAATGTACCACTGACAATAACTAAATCTCAAAACGGCACCTCAAAAGAGATATTAATACCACCATATAATGCTTGGAGAAAGCTCAGGGAGACCAAGTACCTTGCCAAAGATTATACTGCTAAGAAAAGGTGGAGTCTGCCGGGCGCAGTGGCTCACGCCTGTAATCCCAGCACTTTGGGAGGCCCAGGTGGGCGGATCATGAGGTCAAGAGATTGAGACCATCCTGGCCAACATGGTAAAACCCCATCTCTACTAAAAACACACAAAAAATTAGCTGGGCATGGTGGCACGTGCCTGTAGTTCCAGCTACTCAGGAGGCTGAGGCAGGAGAATTACTTGAACCTGGGAGGTGGAGGTTGCAGTGAGCCGAGATCACACCACTGCACTCCAGCCTGGCGACAGAGTGAGACTCTGTCTCAAAAAAAAAAAAAAAAAAAAATAGGTGGAATCACAATTTGAATTCAGGTTAAGTAGTTTCTTTATTGCGAGATTGCGAGGGGGCAGGGAGGAAATTTAAATTTTGTTTTCTTTGTTTCAAAGTTTCTTCTAATGTAGTATTTTGAATGGGATAATTTGAAAATCTCCTGCTACAAACACCTAGAAATGCTAAAAGTACAGTCATGCATGGGATGATGTTTCAGTCACAACGGACCACATATATGATGGCAGTCCCATATGATTATAATGGAGCTGAAAAAATCCTTTCACCTTAGTGATATCATAGGCATCATAATGCCATAGTGCAACAAATTACTCATGTGTTTGTGGTGATGCTGGTGTAAACCAATCTACTGTCAGTTGTATAGAAGTACAGCAATACAATTATGTACTGTATATAATACTTGATGATGATAATAAACCACTATGTTACTGGTTTATGTATTTACTATGCTATATTTTTTATTGTTATTTTAGAGTGTACTGCTTTTACTTATAAAAAGTAAACTTTGAAACAGCCTCAGGCAAGTCCTTCAGGAGGCATCCAGAAGAAGGCATCCAGAAGAAGGCATTGTTATAGGAGATGACAGCTTCATGTGTGTTATTGCTCTTGAAGACCTTTCGGTGGGACAAGATGTTTCAAGGTGGAAGACAGTGATATTGATTACCCTGACGCTGTGTAGGCCTAGGTGTGTATGTCTTAGTTTTTAACAAAAAAGTTTAAAAAGTGAAAAAAGGCTGGGTGTGGTGGCACATTCTTGTAATTCCAGCACTGTGGGAGGCCAAGGCGGGTGGATCGCTTGAGCCCAGGAGTTTGAGACAAGCACAGGCAACACAACAAGACCCCACCTCTACAAAATAAATTAATAAATAAATAAAAATTAGCCAGACTTGGTGGTATGTGCCTGTGGTCCCAGCTACTCCTTAGGCTGAAGTGAGAGAGCTGCTTGAGGCCGGGAGGTTGAGGCTGCAGTGAGCCGTGATGGCGCCACTGCACTCAGCCTGGGTGACAAGAGCAAGACCCCATCTCAAAAAAAAAAAAACAAAAAACAAAAATTTTTTCACCTTTGTTTTTTTGGAGACAGAGCTTTCTCTTGTCGCCCAGGCTGAAATGCAATGGTACGATTTTGGCTCACTGCAACCTCTGCCTCCCGGGTTCAAGCGATTCTCCTGCCTCAGCTTCCCGAGTAGCTGGGACTACAGACATGTGCCACCACACCCAGATAATTTCGTATTTTTAGTAGAGACAAGGTTTCACCATGTTGGCCAGGATGGTCTTGAACTCCTGACTTCAGGTGATCTGCTTGCCTTGGCCTCCCAAAGTGCTGGGATTACAGGCATGAGCCACTGCACCTGGCCAAAAAATTTTTTTGAATAGAAAAAAGCATATAAAAGAAGGATATAAAGAAATAAAACATTTTCATACCACTATACAATGTGCTTGTGTTTTAAGCTGTTACTACAAAAAAGTCAATTTTTTTTTTTTTTACATTAGAAGTTTATAAAGTAAGAAAGGTTTTTTTAAATTTTTTTCAAGACAGAGTCTTGCTCTGTCGCCCAGGCTGGAGTGCAGTCGCGGGATCTTGGCTCACCACAACCTCCGCCTCCCAGGTTCAAGCAATTCTCCTGCCTCAACCTCCCGAGTAGCTAGGATTACAGGCATGTGCCACCACACCCAGCTAATTTTTTTGTGTTTTTTAGTAGAGATGGGGTTTCACTATGTTGTCCAGGCTGGTCTGGAACTCCTGACCTCGTCATCCACCTGCCTCAGCCTCCCAAAGTGTTGGGATTACAAGCGTGAGCCACCATGCCCGGCCAAGAAAGCTACAGTAAGCTAAGGTTACTTTATTTTTTTAAAAAAGTATTTTACACAAATTTAGAGTAGCCTAAGTGTACATTGTTTCCAAAGTCTATCATAGTGTACAGTAATGTCCTAGACCTTCACATTCACTTACCACTCACTCATTGACTCAACCAGAGAAACTTCCAGTCCTGCAAGCTCCATTCATGGTAAGTTCCCTATAAAGGCATACCATTTTAAATCTTTTATACCATAATTTTACTGTACCTTTTCTATGTTTAGATAGGTGTAGATACACAAATACTTATCACTGTGTAATAATTGCCTACAGTATTCAGTATAGTCACATGCTGTACAGGTTTGTAGCCTAGGAGCAATAGGCTATCTACCATATAGCCTAGATATGAGTAGACTATACCATCTAGGTTTGTGTAAGTACACTCTATGGTGTTTGCACAATGATGAAATCACTCAATTCTCAATTATGCATTTCTTAGAACGTATCTTCATAATTAAGTGATGCATGCCTGCATCTACAAATGCTTGGTAAGATAGAGCAACATCCTTTCAAATCCCAAGCTGAACTGAACTCTCAAAGAAATAAAAGAAATTAACAGGACCAAAAAGAAAGGGTAACATTATGGCTACCCTTGGTGAAAGGAATTGGGAATGGCCAGTCTTGGTAACACAGTGATTTTAATGTTCAGGCAGAGCAGATGTAAAGCCTTAGGTCTGTGCAGAGTGGGAAGTTAGAACTGAGGACCCCATAGTAAATCTTAAGTTGTTTTCAACTTGTGAACCTCTGAGTAAAGGGTTAACACTATCCTGAGAATGACCTTGGTTTCATGACCGTGGTTTCCTGCGGCACGGTTTCCTTAGAAACAGGATAGTTAGCACAGATGAGTAATGTGTATGCTGCCTTTGTTGTGTGGGACTGTATCTGGGCTGGGGTCACTAGTACAGAATAAAAGATTGCTGGAAGAAAGGGGATGTAGCTTCTATGTATCAAAGTGACCTACAGACACCCAAGGCTCTCAAAGGTGAAAGTCACATCCAAAGTGGGAAAAGGGGCTGCAGAGCCTACATACTTAGGTAGCTGCTGGTCTCTCGAGATGAAGGTGCTATAGTTGATAAAATCCTTTTTTGGTCGCAAGTCTTATGGTCAAACGGATCATTATGCAGCTGTGACAGTGATCACAGCTGTCCTCAGGCAGCTTTGGAGTTTGAATTTACCCTATCTACATGGTCTAGGAACTTTCAAGCTGAGAAATTAACTCAATATTAGCTCCAAGTTTGTGATATTTCTAAAACAGAAAAACTGCAAAACCACTGTAGAGGTATACATCCTCCATCCTGGCTGCCAGGATTCAAGAGACAAAGCTCTGTTAATGAAAGCTCACAGTTCCAAAGTATAAAACATGTAAGGGAAAAATCAATTCATTAGGAGTGAGAATCAGAAGATATAAATAACAGGACTATACCTAAAGGAACTTTGGATACTAGAACCAAGCCAACTAAATAAGTATATTTAAAATAATAAAAACTATAAAGGAGGAACTGAAAACAAAAGATTACAAAGAGTGAGGCCAGGTGCAGTGGCTCATGCCTATAATCCCAGCATTTTGGGAGGCGGAGGTGGCCAGATCACTTGAGGTCAGGAGTTTGAGACCATCCTGGCCAACATGGTGAAACCCTGTCCCTACAAAAAATACAAAAATTAGCCAGGCGTGGTGCGCATGCCTGTAGTCCCAGCTACTCAGGAAGCTGAGGCAGAAGAATGGCTTGAACCTGGGACACGGAGGTTGCAGTGAGTTAAGACTGCAACACTGCACTCCAGACTGGGCAAAGAGCAAGACTCTGTCTCAAGAAAAAAAAAGAAAGAAAGAAAGAAAGAAAAAGTGAGAAAAAATAAAAATGAAAAAGACAGTCATTGAAATTAAAAGTTAAGTGGATGAAATAAACAATATTCGACACCTCTGAGGAAATAAAAGAATAAACTAAAACACAGAGCTGAAGAAATTATCTAGAATTCAACACAGAGAGAAAAAAATATGAAAGTGAGATTAAGTAACAGGGAACAGAATAAATATCTCTAACATATCTCTAATATGAGTAGCTGGAAAACAGACCGCAAAAAATGGGAGAGAAACTATCTGAAAGTATTATGTAGACTTTTTCCAGAATTCATGGAAGACACAAAACACAAATTCAGAAAAGTAAATAAAACTAAATATACACTCAAAACATGATACTGAAATTTGGACAACACCAAAGAAAAAGATAAAAATATGAAAACCAGTTATAGGGAAGATATTACCTAAAAATAAATGATAAACTGATAGCCAACCCTTCAACAAAATAAAAGAAAACATGAAAATATTTTTTTTCTGACCAAGCCATTATTTAAAAGAAGAAAAAAAAAAGATGGTTTACTTATTGTAATGATTCGTCACTGAGAACACTAAACACACACATACGCACACACACAAAACAAGGAAATTGTATTTCAGGAAAAAGAAAACTGAATCCAGAAATAAGGAGTAAAATACAAGCAGTGATGGTGAAAACTGCTAAATATATAGGTAAATCTAAACAGGAAATGATTATATAAAGTTGTAATTATAATGCTAACAACCACCATGACAACTACTTTTAGAGATGTACAAATAAAGAAATAAGGGCTGGGCGCGGTGGCTCATGCCTGTAATGCCAGTACTTTGGGAGGCTGAGGCGGGCGGATCACCTGAGGTCAGGAGTTCGAGACCAGCCTGACCAACATGGAGAAACCCCATCTCTACTAAAAATACAAAATTAGCCGGGTGTGGTGGTGCATGCCTGTAATTCCAGGTACTCGGGAGGCTGAGGCAGGAGAATCGCTTGAACCCGGGAGGTGGAAGTTGCGGTGAGCCAAGGTTGCGCCATTGCACTCCAGCCTGGGCAACAAGAGCGAAACTCCATCTCAATAAATAAATAAACAAAACAAACAAATAAATAAATAAAATGCCAGAGGATAACAACGCACACGTAAGGTAGAAGAGGGTGTCAAATTATTCTAAGGTTCCTGTATTGTGGAGATGTTAACAACTTTAGACTTTGTTAAGTGATGAATATATATATATATATGATAAAAACCTAAGAGTAAATAATATCAGAATAGAAGATAAAAAAACAGAAAAAAGAGAAAAGAAAACAGGATTGGTACAATGGATGGTTAAAAAAAAAAAGCAAAGAGAAAACACAGTAAATAATAGGATGTACAAAATAGAAAAAAATTCAAATGCTTCAAAAATTAGAGTAAACATAAATGAGATTAAACTTACCACTTAAAAGACAGATTCTCAAACTGGAGGTAAGAAACTATACCCACACAAAATACATGTATCTATCTATCTATCTATCTATCTATCTATCTATCTATCTATCTGTCTGTCTATCTACCTACCTACCTATCTATCTACTTATCTACCCACCCACCTATCTATCTATCTACCTAGAGTGCAGGTCTTACTCTTTCACCCAGGCTGGATGCAGTGGTGCTATCACGTCTCACTGCAACCTTGAACTCCTGGGCTCCAGCTATCCTTCTGCCTCAGCCTCCCAATAGCTAAGACTATAGGTGTGTGCTCCCATGCTCAGCTAATTTTTTTACTTTTTGTAGAGATGGAGTCTTGCTATGTTGCCCAGGCTGGTATTGAAATCCTGGGCTCCAGAGTCTCCTAACTCAGCCTCCCAAAGTGCTAGGATTACAGTCATGAGCAACTGCTGCCTGGCCCTACATGCTATTTATGAGACATATGTAAGACAAAAATAAGGACATAGGAAGCTGAAAGCAAACAGAAATAAGAAGCAATACTAATCATAAGAAAGCTGGCATATACGCTTTAATAGTAGACAAAATAATACTCTAAGGCAAAAACCATTATGTACCATAATAAGGAATAAAGTTTAAAAATAAAGACAGAACATAAAATTCAACAGGAAGTTTTTTTTCCTTCTTTCTTTTTTTAAAGACAAGGTTTTACTGTGTTGTCCAGGCTGGTCTCGAACTCCTAGGCTCAAGTCATCCTCCTGCCTTGGCCCCCTGAGTAGCTAGGAATATAAGCATGTGCCATTACCCTGGGCTGGTTTTTGTTTTTTAACCGGGAAGATTTTGTTTGTTTTCTCTTTCTTTGAGATGGAGTCTCGCTCTGTCACCCAGGATGGAGCACAGTGGCATAATCTCAGCTCACTGCAACCTCCGCCTCCCAGGTTCAAGCGATTCTGCCACCTCAGCCTCCCGAGTAGCTGGGACTACAGGTGTGTGCCACCACAGCTGGCTAATTTTTGTATTTTCTGGTAGAGACGGAGTTTCGCCATGTTGGCCAGGCTGGTCTCGAACTCCTGACCTCAAGTGATCTACCCACCTTTGCATCCCAAAGTGCTAGGATTACAGGCATGAGCCACCACACCTGGTCTGTTTTGTTTTTTTGGTGTAATAAAATACACATAACAAAATTTGCCATTTTAACCATTTTTTAAGTGTACAATTCAGTTGGCATTAAGCACATTCATAATGTTGGGCAACCATTACCACCATCCATCTACACAACTCTTTTCACCTGAAAAAGTTTCTGTGAAACATTTTACCCATTCACTAGGAAGTTTAGAACACCACTTTTATAAGCTTGATCTGATGAACACATGGAGAACCCTGTACTCAACAACTGGAAAATAGACATTCTTTTCAAGATCGAGTTACCAAAAAAATTAAGTTGGCCTCAGATCTCTCCATAGCTACATTTAACCCTAGAAGATTGTGGAGCTACACTTAAAAAAAATCCTCAAGGAAAGAAAGCATGATCTAATAGTCAAACGGCTGTTGAAATGTTTAGGCAATAAACTAGAACATGCAAGAACTCATCAGGGAATATTGTTCTTATGAGTCTTTTTGGAGGACTCAACTAGAGGACAAGTTCCAGGCAATCAAAAGAGAAGTGAGACAAAGGGCAGTCAGTGGATTGGTAACGAGCACTGGATCTAATAATTACAGGTCTAGAGCTGAAAACCAAAGTGAGAAGTAGGGTAATAGAGGAGAATGTAAATGTTATATGCAGTAACAAGATAGAAATGATAAAACAAAGCCTTCAGGAAGGAGAAAGGGAAAAGAAGGTAGAAGGCAGAGTAAGTAAGCTGGTTTCCTCATTTTTTTAATTGCTAGAGGTGGGTGGGGGAATGTCAAAGAATATCGTTTAAAGCTAACAAGTCATACTATAAGTGTATTCAAGGTATAACGGCAAACACTAAGACAATACAATCTACTAAAATCAGGTGCTAGAGGAGAGGGAAGGAAGGGAGGAGGAACAAGAA
This sequence comes from Pongo pygmaeus, assembly GCF_028885625.2. Lineage (NCBI taxonomy): Eukaryota > Metazoa > Chordata > Mammalia > Primates > Hominidae > Pongo > Pongo pygmaeus. The sequence goes on along the minus strand of NC_072383.2, from coordinate 108,829,159 downwards.
ATATATCAATTTCATGACTTCTCACAGTGGGGATTAATAGATGCCATCTAAAGAAATAAATAATGAATAGTAGAGTTAAAAGGCTAAAACTAAACCATAAGCCAGAACACACACACATGAGGGAGAGAAGTCAGGGGATGAGTGAGGAGGGGAAAAAGGAGGAGAAGGAGATTTTTTATAGGCTTTAAAATTGAAAGCCAAACATAAAGTAATACCACCCAAACAAATGTATCTGCATATTAATAAATATATAAATTTACCTATTAAAATAAACCTTTCAGATGATATGACACAGCAAAACCTAATTCAAGATCTATTCAAGAGACACATCAGAAACAAAATACTTTTTTTAAAAGTGGAAAGTATAAGGTGGGCAAAAAAAGTACAGCAACCAAATGTTAAAAAAAAAGAAAGCAGATAATTTGATCTTGGTATCAGTCACGGTTGATTTCAGTCCTCCCACTTCCTGAAAAAAGCTTTTGTTTTTAGAAAGTAGAACAGAAGTGTGGAGAACAAATTTAAGGTAGTTACTAAATAATTATCTGTTCATTAATTCTCAGAAAATTTCTGGAAAATACATATGGAGCTGTTAAGTCATGTGCTGGGGATGCTGAAAGAAATAATTTTTATTCTTTTCCTTAAATAACTCTGTATAGCTTTAATTATTGCTAAGAACATGATTTTACTTTTATATGAAAAAGTAATCAATAAATAATAGATATTTCATTGAAAATAAAAATTATCAGATTGCATACTCTAAAATATAAACAGGCTGGGTGTGGTGGCTCACGCCTATAATCCCAGCATTTTGGAAGCCTGAGGTGGGAGGACTGCTTGAGCCCAGGAGTTCGAGACTAGCCTGGCAACAGTAGACCCCATCTCTACTTAAAAAAATTAAATGAATAAAAAAAAATGAATATTTCAGTTTTTTCCTACATATTAGCAATTATATATAATTATTCCATTTAATTACACATAATTTATAGAACTGCTCCCAAGAAAATAAACATAAAACTTTTCAAAACGCTATTCTAATTCTAGATGACTATAATAGATCTAGATAAATATAAGTTAGATATCTTTCATTGTTGATATGGTTTGGGTCTCTGCCCCTGCCCAAATCTCACGTCAAACTGTTACCTCCAATGTTGGAGGTGGGGCCTGGTAGGAGGTGATTGGATCGTGGGGGTGAAATTCTTATGAATGGTTTAGCACCATTCTCTTGGTGCTGTTTTCATGATAGTGAGTGAGTTCTCATAAGATCTCGTTGTTTAAAAGTGTGAGGCCCCTCCCCCCACCCCCTTGCTGCTCTAGCCATGTGATATGCCTGCTCTCTCTTTGCCTTCTGCCATGATTGTAAGCTTCCTGAGGCCTCCCTAGAGGGTGAGTAGATGCCTGCATCATGCTTCCTGTATAGCCTGTAGAACCATGAGCCAATTAAGCCTTTTTTCTTTAGAAATTACTTAGTCTCAGGTATTTATTTACAGCAATGAGAGAAAAGACTAATCCAGTTGTGATGTTCTAATATTCAAACAGCTGTTAATATTCAAATTTAGAAAAAAATGCAAGTATCACACAAAGGAAATATATTAACACTTCCCTGTAAAATTTCCTAATAGTTCAGGGTTGTCCATTAAAGTAAGTTATGTATTTTTAAGTATTCCTGCTCTTTAAAAGTGTCATAATGTATTTTTGTAGTTTCAAGTATTAAATATAGTTAAACAAGTTAAAAAAATAGTATTAAAAATAGAGAACAGTGAACGTCAAATGGTGGAGGCCGCCTGATCTGGATTTGTAGAGGGCATTTACCTTCTGACAATTTATCTTTAAAGCAGTGGTTAGAACTAGTTTCCAAGTAATGGTATTTCATCACTTCTCATAATCTATCATAGTTTGCTGTGCACCGTGCCTCCTAGCAGTGCAAGTTCATTAATCTAAAGTTAACCTGTCACCACTTGTGGGCAGACTCTGAGCTTTTACCTGGACACAGAAGAATGTGACTTCATATTTACAGCTTTAAGGTCCATATGATTTAAAGAAAAAAATCTCCTCTGGCTGAATTTGTGCATTTCAGCTTAAACTGCTTTTTCTCCATCTCCTCTGCCTCCAATAATTTATGGCTAAATAAGCAGCATAAATTAAACAAAAACTTTTGCAGGTCATTTTTGGGGGGAGGGGTGGAAGACAGGTCTCACTCTGTCACCCAAGCTGGAGTACAGTGGCATGATCACGACTCACTGCAATCCTGACCTTCTGGGTTCAAGCAATCCTCCCACCTCAGCCTCCCGAGAATCTGGGGCTACAGGTGCATGCCACCAAGCTCAGCTGATTTTTTTATTTTTTGTAGAGACAAGGTCTTGTTGTTAGCCAGGCTGGTCTCGAATTCCTGGGCTTAAGTGATCACCCTCCTGTCTCAACCTCCCAAAGTGCTGGGATTACAGGCATAAGCCACCACACCTGGCCTGTATGTCATGTTTTAATTCTCTTTTGAAGAATTGTATCAATAAGGTAATAATGATAAATTGTTTCCTATATTACCCAAGTAAAATATTCGGGGTTCTAACTAGCACATGTGAATAAGATAGAATACTAAAAGTATCATAAAATCAAATTACTTAATAAAATAAAAAACTTACTTGACATTTTTGACGCAACTGTCGTAGCTCTTTTATAACTGAGGCAAGAGCTGACTTCTTTTCAGATACCAATGAATACAGTTTTTTCACCTGTTATTTAAACAAAAAATATAACACCTAAAAAAGAATTCAAAAGAAGAAAAATACTACATGCATAAAGATATTAATTTCAGTGTTAAATATAAGAGCAAAAAACTGTAAATTACTTCAGTCCCAAACAACAGAGAAGTGCTTTAGAAAATCCTGATTCCTCAGCAAGGTGGAATACTATACTATTTAATCATTCAAAATGTCAGTTCTCAAGACTGTAAACCATTATGGGAAAATCTTTATAATTTAACATTGAATAAATATATTACAAAATTGCCTTATACAACTATAATCATGATGTATTATTTATGTAGGCATATAAAATATACATAAATATAGATGGAGTGATATTCAAAATACTACAGTATAGTCCAAATAGCATAAGTAATGATCCATCAGAATGGACACCAGTCAGAGAGATGAATGGGGTCTTTTTTTTTTTGAGACTTTTTTTTTTGAGACAGTCTTGCTTGGTTGCCCAGGCTGAAGTGCAATGGTGTGATCTGAGCTCACTGCAACCTCTGCTTCCCAGGTTAAAGTGATTCTCATGCCTCAGCCTCCTGAGAAGCTGGAACTACAGGCGTGCGACACCACGCCTGACTAATTTTTGTATTTTTAGTAGAGACGGGGTTTCACCACGTTGGCCAGGCTGGTCTCGAACTCCTGACCTCAAGTGATTCGCCCGCCTTGGCCTCCCAAAGTGCTGGGATTACAGGTGTGAGCCACCGCGCCCGGCCTGAACAGGGTCTTACATGCTAACCTTTTTAGGAGTTAGATTGTGATGAGATCCAGAGGGTTCTGGGGGAATGGCCAATGTGGACAAGGCAACTGGAGGGGGGTACTCTGGGGGTTTGGGGCAGCTATTTACCAACAAGTAATATGAGATTTCAACATTTTAATGCCTGGTGAAAGTGTACTAGTGCAATCTGATTGAATACCAGTCCTGAAAATGGAAAGATTCTAAGAACATACACAACAATGAAATAATTCTATTAGGGTGGTATGATCTGGGAAAACTTATTTTTCTTCTTAAATATTTCTTTAATGTTATATAACTTTTGCACATTAAAAAAACAGAAAATGCATAAACGATTAGAATTTGAACAACCTTACTAGAATGAAAAAATTCAAAAGAGATTGATAAAGACAGATGAGACCAGGTGAGTGGCTCACGCCTGTAATCCCAGCACTTTGGGAGGCTGAGGCAGGTGGATCACCTGAGGTCGGGAGGTAGAGACCAGCCTGCCCAACATGGTGAAACCCTGTCTCTACTAAAAATACAAAAATTAGCTGGGCATGGTGGCACACACCTGTAGTCCCAGCTACTTGGGAGGCTGAGGCATGAGAATCACTTGAACCCCAGAGGTGGACGTTACAGTGAGCCAAATTCATGCTACTGCACTCTAGCCTGGGCAATAGAGTGAGACTCTGCCTCAAAAAAAAAAAAAAAAAAAAGATGAAAGAATATAATATGCAGAAATTAACAGGTAAATGTTTCACTGAAAATCAAACTAACACAAAACACCTGCCTTCTAGCTACACAATAAAAGAAAATTTAAATAAAAGTATCATCACCATTTCAGACATATCATCCAATGTTCGTCCTTTCATTTCATCAACTTCACTCTTCAGTGCAGATACTCTTTCTAGCTCTTCTTGGGTGTAACTATATCCAGATATACCCTTTTTCTCCTCTATAGTTTGCTATAAGTAAAAAATAAAAAGGCCACAAAACATGTCAAAATCTTGCTGGCTCCCATAAGAAATGTACAAATTTCATACATAACAAAAAATTGTAAATAGAATTAATTAGTTTAGAATCCTAAAGGACAATCTTCGTTGACTTCAATTATTATTTCATTCAATTATATGCCTTTGTATATTATAAACATGGTATCTTCAGGTACGTAGGAAGTATTTCTAATCACAGACTTTATAATAATGTTATGTACTTAGCACAGAACCTAAAACATAGGATACATTCAATAAACATTTGATGAAAGAATGAATTCTCAAATGATATGTTCACTCATCTAATATTTATTATATATGTAAATGTGCCAATCACAGTTCTAGGCACCAGGTATACGGCAGTGAATAGAACAGGAAAAAAAATCCCTTCCCTCACAGAGCTTACTACTAGTGGGAATAAATAAGCAATATGTAAATAAGTAAATAAATAAATACAGTATAAACAGAAGGTGGTTAGAGAAGATGATCCTGAGAAGATGACATCTGAGCAAAGCCCCATAGGAAGTGAGGGAATCAGCAAGCGCAAAAGCTGGGAGCAAACTTGACCAGTTCAAGAAACAATAAGGAGGTGCAGTGAGAATAAGGTGGGGGTGAAGGAGGGGTTACATAGGGCTCAGCTGGTTTGCTAGGTCTCAGTGTATATCTATTGTCCCTTGCACTCTCAAAAAGTATCCTACTTTAGATAATAAGTTATTGTTATCTTATTTTTAAGCTGATGAAAGAGCTTTGTTTTATTTAAAATGAGATGGGCAGCTGTTGAAAGGTTCAGAGTTAGGGCAATTTTAAAATGATCACTTTAACACCTGTGCTGAGATCAGGCAAGGTAGGAACAGAGAGGCCAATTAGAAGACCGTCTCAATAGTTCAAGTTAAAGAAAATGGTAGCATGAATCAGGATGGTGGTGACAGAAATAATGAGAAATGGTTCTGTGTATATTTTGAAGGCAGATCCAACAAGATAATGTGACAAATTAGATGTAGGGATGTGAACACAAATAAGGGATAAAGAATGAGTTCAAGGTTTCTGACTTGAGAGACTAACAGGATGAAGTTTCCATTTGTTGAGATGAAGAAGAATGGGGAACACTAGTTTGAGGAGGTGGTGCAGATCAGAAGTTTATTTTTGGACATGTTAAAAATTTGAAATATATATTAGATATCCAAATGGAGAGGTCAAGATGTTATATGTGTAAGACTGGAATTAGGCCAGGTGTGGTGGCTCACGCCTGTAATCCCACCACTTTGGGAGGCTGAGGCAGGTGGACCCCCTAAGATCAGGAGTTTGAGACCAGACTAGCCAACATGGCGAAACCTTGTCTCTACTAAAAATACAAAAACTAGCCAGATGTGGTTGTGGGCACCTGTAATCCCAGCTACTTGGGAGGCTGAGGCAGGAGAATCACTTGAACCCGGGAGGTGGAGGTTACAGTGAGCCGAGATTGCACCACTGCACTCTGGCCTGGGCAACAGAGTGAGACTCTGTCTCAAAAAAAAAAAAGTAAATAAAATTAAAAAAAGGACTAGAATTAGAGGAGAAATCTAGGCTGGAGATATAAATTGGTGAGTTGTCATAACATAAGAGGGGGCCTTTACAACCATGAGACAGGATAAGATCACCAAGGAAGTCAAGATAGAAAGGAGATCCAAGGGCTAAGCCTAGGGAACCCCAACATTTAAACTTTAAAGAAATGATAAGAAATCAGCAATAGAATAGGAATAGGAGTGTTAGTTTGGAAGAAAAACCAGGAAAGTGTAGTGTCTTAGAAGACAGAAGAAGATGGAGTGATCAACTATGCTAAATGCTGCTACTAGGTCAAGTAAGAAAAGGACTAATAATTAATCATTGGATTTGGCAATGTGAAGGTATTGGTAACCTGACAAAAGACTTTTTTTTTTTTTTGAGACGGAGTCTCGCTCTGTCACCCAGGGTGGAGTGCAGTGGTGCAATCTTGGCTCACTGCAACCTCCGACTCCCGGGTTCAAGCGATTCTCCTGCCTCAGCCTCCCAAGTAGCTGGGATTACAGGCGCGTGCCACTATGCCTAATTTTTTTTTTTTTTTGTATTTTTGGTGGAGACGGGGTTTCACTTTGTTAGCCAGGATGGTCTTGATCTCCTGACCTCGTGATCCACCCACCTTGGCTTCTCAAAGTGCTGGGATTATAGGTGTGAGCCACTGTGCCCAGCCTGACAAAAGGCATTTTAGTGGAATGGTAAGTGCGAAAACTGTATCGAAGAGAGTTCAAAAAAGAATGAAAGAACCAAAAGGAAAGAAAGACAAGGAAAGACAGAATAGAAGAAGAGTTAAGATTCTGGCCTGTCAATAGGACTGGGACCTAAAGGGTCTAGTAGAGGGAACTACAGAGAATTAGCCCCAAATTCTGTATGCAGTTTCCTCTTTAGGCATTACCAAATCTTAGGATATGCACAAGCAGAGTAAGACTCTCAAAAACCAAGTGGAAATCAGCAGATGGGTTATTTTTTATTTATTTATTTATTTATTTATTTTGAGACGGAGTCTTTCTCTGTCACCCAGGCTGGAGGGCAGTGGCGCGATCTCGGCTCACTGCAACCTGCAACCTCCGCCTCCCAGGTTCATGCCATTCTCCTGCCTCAGCCTCCCGAGCAGCTGGGACTCCAGACGCCCACCTCCACGCCCAGAGACATTTTTGTATTTTTAGTAGAGATGGGGTTTCACCGTGTTAGCCAGGACGGTCTTGATCTCCTGACCTCGTGATCCACCCACCTCGGCCTCCCAAAGTGCTGGGATTACAGGTGTGAGCCACCACGCCCGGCCGAGCAGATGGGTTATTAAAGAGCTGAGCAAAGATTGTAGCAGTCTCACAGTACTAGGGAGATAAAGGTAGGAATTCAAGACTTTCCAGGGTGCACAGGCTTTGGTAAATGCCTCACATTATCAGCTGAAAACCTAGAAGGTCTACTCCTTAGAAGGTCTATAACCTAGGAGTAAGACCTACATCCTTGGAGTAAGGACCACTTCCTAAAGTCTCTACCACAGGTACAAGAACTGTATCTTTGGATTAAGAGAAAACTGGAGAAATACCAGCTTAAGAAAAACAAAAAACAAAACAAAACAAAAAAACCTACCCTCAACTTGATCAAGGTAACTTTCCAGAAAAAAAATTAAATCCTCCTTATAGAAAAACAAATATAGTCAGAGCTTCTAAAATTTAATGACACTTTACACCCAACATTCAATAAAAAATTACCAAGTAAGCAAAGTAATAGGTCCAAATGAATGAAAATCAAGAGAAAAAAAATACATGGCCAGGAACAGTGGCTTATGCACGTAATCCCATTACTTTGGGAGGCCGAGAAGGGCAGATCACTTGAAGTCAGGAGTTCAAGACCAGCCTGGCCAACATGGTGAAATTCCGTCTTTACTAAAAATACAAAAAATTAGCTGGGTGTGGTGGTGGGTGCCTGTAGTCCCAGCTACTCAGGAGGCTGAGGTGGGAAAATCACTTGAACCCAGGAGGTGCAGGTTGCAGTGAGCCAAGATCACACCACTGCACTCTAGCCTGGGTGATAGAGTGAAACTCTGTCTCAAAAAACAAACAAACAAACAAACAAAAACAGACAACAGGAATAGGTGCTCAAATAAATTTCAGACATGAACTTTAAAATAGCTGAGATTAATATATTCAAGAAAATAAACAAAAAGTTGAAGAATGTTACAAATAACTGCAATCTATAAAATTGAATCGTGGAAATTCTAAAACTGAGAAATATAATAACTGATATTAAGAATTCAACAAATGAATTACATAACAGACTAGACAAACAAAAAAGAAGAAGATTAATCAACTGGAAAAATAGCACAGTAGAAAAAAATACAGATTGAAACACAGAGAGGAAAAAAATTACAGAAAATGAAAAAAAGAAAAAGAAAAACACAAAGCCCATAAGAAATACATGGAAAATGGTGAAAATGTCCAACATGCATGTAGTTGGAGTTAAAGTAAAAGAGGACAGAATGAGATTGTAGTAATAATTGAAGAAATACTGGGCTGGGCATGGTGGCTCATGCCTGTAAGCCCAGCCTTGGGAGGCGAGGCAGGTGGAATGTTTGGACCCAGGAGTTCAAGACCAGCCTGGGCATCATGGCAAAACCCTGTCTCTAAAAAAACTACCAAAAATACACACACACACAAAATGGCTGAGCATGGTGGCTTGGGCCTGTGGTCCCAGCTGCTTAGGAGGCTGAGGTGGGAGAATCGCCTGAGCCCAGGAAGTAGAGGCTGCAATGAGCCAAGATCACACCACTGCACTCCAGCCTGGGCAACAGAGTGAGATCCTGTCTTAAGAAAACAAAACAAAAACAAACAAATAAAAAAAGAAAGAAAGAAAGGAAAGAAAGACATAAATAAATAAATAAATAAACATTGGCTGAGAACTTTTCAAAAATGAACAAAGACATCAAGCCACATATTCAAGAAGCTTTACAGACCTTAAGCCAGGTGAATAAAAAAGAAAATCACACCTAGAAAAGTCATAGTAAAACCACTGAACAACCAAACACAGAAGATCTTAAAAACAACCAGAGAATAACAGACTACCTTAAAACAAACAAACAAACAAGATGTACAGCTGATGTTATGAAATAAATAATGGAAGTCAGAAGACAATGGAATTAAATCTTTAAAGTGCTGAAAGAAAATAGCTGCCAACCAAAAATTCTACATTCAGTAAAAATGTGCTTCAAAATGAAGGTAGAATACAGGTATCTTAAGAAAAACAAAAACTGAGATTTCAGCAGACCTGAACTAAATAAAATACTTAAGGTGAGCTCATTAGACAGATACCAATAGAAGAACAATGATGAAGGAAGAAAAGAAGAACCATGAAAAGAGTAAACAGGTAGATAATCTAGAATAATATTGAACATAATATCATGTACGATTTAAATTCTATCTAGGCCCCGGCACAGTGGCTCACACCTGTAATCCTAGCACTTTGGGAGGCTGAGGCAGGAGGACTGCCTGAGCCCCTGAGTTTGAGGCCAGCCTGGACAACGTAGTGAGACCCCATGTCTGAAAAAAAAATACACATAAAAATTAGCTGGGTGTGGTAGCGCACGCCTGTAGTCCCAGGTACTTGGGAGGATCACTTGAGCCCAGGAGGTTGAGGCTGCAGTGAGCTCTGACTGTACCACTACATTCCAGCCTGGGCAACAGAACAAGACCCCTTCTCAAGAAAATTATATTTAGAATTAAAAAAATATTACCAACAATAGCACTAAATATGGGAAGGAGGTAAACAAAGTTAAAGTGTTTTAGGTTCTTGCATTGCCCAGGACACGGCAAAAGTAAAAATTTAGTGAAGACTGGCTGGGTGCAGTGGCTCACACCTGTAATCCCAGTGCTTCGGGAGGCCGAGGATGGCGGATCACGAGGTCGGGAGATTGAGACCATCCTGCCTAACACGGTGAAACCCTGTCTCTACTAAAAAAAAATACAAAAAAATAGTTGGGCGTGGTGGCACACTCCTGTAGTCCCAGCTACTTGGGAGGCTGAGGCAGGAGAATCACTTGAACCTGGGGGGCGGAGGTTGCAGTGAGCCGAGATCGTGCCACTGCACTCCTGTTTGGGCAATAGAGAGAGACTCTGTCTCAAAAAAAAGAAAAAAAATTTAGTGAAGACTGTAATCAGTCAAGGGTGTATATCGTAATCTCTGGCATAAGCACTAGAGTGCAATCACTCACTGGCTAAATGGAACTAAGGACTCTATCACTGTGGTAGGTAGAGTACTGACAGTCCCAGGCATGTTGCAGCACTGCAATTAATAAGACCTTCACTTGTGGTGAATTGGGGAAGAAGAATACAGGTGGATGGGGATTGTGGTGGCCAACAAAATTTATGGCTCAGATTGCGTTCAAGAGAGTTGGCTGAGAGGAACAGAGATGACTGACATCCATAGCTGCTGCCCCTCTGGGTCCATCATCATGTTTGTACCAACGCTATGCTTCCCTGGAGCTGCTCTTAGCCAATGACTGAGCACGGCAGTAGTACTAGTGTTGGCCCAGTCCTGCCTGACAAGGGACTCCTCTAATAGGTGACTGGCTCAGGAACTCTCCATCAACCTGACCAAAACTTTCTCAGAGTTGTGTTGAAGTTTGAGGCTATTTCTATCCAATCTTCCTTTGCCCTCTCCTTTCACAGGTGTCAGACCTGTATCAGAGCCTAAAGGCTTTCCCTGCCTCCTCCTGCTCCCTTCCCTTTATCCTTCATAAGTGTGTCCTTCAATAAATCTCTTGTACATGTAATCCCATCTCAGTGTCTGCTTCTTGGAGGATCTGAACTGATACAAAGATGCACTTTGTATGTAATAATTGAACTTTGGTTCAAAGTGCAATAATTACTACAAAGACGGTGTAATGTTTCTGGCATTTGAGGAGAAATAGTAACTATAAGGACTATGGAATTGGGTTGGCTATCACTAAACTCCACTGATGGTTGAAGAGATAAAATAGGCTCAAATTCATTAATTTGTAATTTATTTATTTATTTTTTTGAGATGGAGTCTCGCTCTGTCACCCAGGCTGGAGTCCAGTGGCACGATCTCGGCTCACTGCAAGCTCTGCCTCCCAGGATCACGCCATTCTCCTGCCTCAGCCTCCCGAGTGGCTGGGACTACGGGTGCCTGCCACCACGCCCGGCTAATTTTTTTGCATTTTTAGTAGAGACGGGGTTTCACCGTGTTAGCCAGGATGGTCTCGATCTCCTGACCTTGTGATCCGCCCGCCCTGGCCTCCCAAAGTGCTGGGATTACAGGCGTGAGCCACCACACCCGGCCTAATTTGTAATTTAAAGCAAAGTGATCAAGTTAGAGAACCTCCTTAAGGGCTTTAAAGGAACTCTCATTTCCCCTGGCTAAAGGGCACAGGGAGCTGAAAACCAGGCACAGGACTTAATTTTAAGACTGGCAAAACTCCAGAAAAAGTTGAATTCTTAGTCTAGGCAAATATTCTATGCCAAAGTCAGGGCCCTGACAGAGAAGAAAAAGGGTGCTGAGTCTGGGATGGGGGTATCTGGATAGACCCACTTGAGAACCTTGAATCCCCAGATTATCCTGTATCCTCTGGGCAGTGGCAAATGGCTCAGCTTGTTGGTCAAGGCCCTGGAAGATGCAAGACAGCAAGGACAAAGAGGTCTAGGAAAGAGGCATGTGTTTGAACCTATGGGAGTAGGCACTAAGTATAATGATCTTTTCATTACATGGAAACCGGAAAATGTCCACTGCAGAAGAGGCACTGAACCACCAAGTGGAAAGGATGATTTGGCCAGCAGATGTCAGCCAGCCTCTGACATTGGCCCACACAGTGCTTAAACAATGGACTCACAAACAGAATGGCTTTGTTGGTAGAGATGGAAGTTATGTATGAGCCAAATAGCATGGGCTCTCTCTCATCAATGCTCATCTAGCTACTGCCAATATCAAACGTCTGACCTGCCAGCAACAGAGACCATTCCTGAGCTCTGGGTATGGAATCATCCCTTGAGGAAACCAACCCCCTATTTTGTGGCAATTTAATAACATCAGACCCTTTCTGCCCTGAAAAAGGTGACATTTCATCGTTAATGGGACTGATCCATATTCTGGGTATAGGTTTGCCTTTCTTGCCCATTGTACTTCAGCCAGCACTACTACCCAAGGGCTAACAGCATGCAGTCTACTGATGTGGAATCTCACATAATATCACCTCAAACCAAGGGACACACTTTACAGCAAAGGAAGTATGATAGCATTCATATGACCATATAATTCAGTAATTTTACCACATACTACACTATCTGGAAAGCTGATGGCCTGACAGAATAGTGGAACAGTGTCTTAAACGTAAGGCCCCAGTTGGAACTGGATGGCCTATGAAAATGAGTTCTACCTTTAGGATGGGGTGTACACCTTAAACCAATGCCCATGATATGGTGCTATGTTCCCAATAGAAAGCACAGGTCTCAGAACCATGAGATGAAAGTATAGGTGTCACCACTAACCATGATCTCCAATGATCCACTTTAGGGAATTATGCTTCCCTTCCAGACAACTGTAGGCTCTGTGGGTATAGATGTTCTGGTTGCCAGAGTGGGCATGCTTCTATCAGAAGGCACATTAAGAGGCCCTTGACACTTAATGTTCTGATTACCATCTGGTCACTTGGGCTTCTCATGTCAATAGATCAGCAGGCAAAGAAAGCAGGGTAGCATAAGGCTATATAGATGCTGCTATATAACAGGGACGGAAAGAAATATATTTAGGACTCAATGATCCATTAGGGCATATCTTGGTACTCCCATGCCCAATTTTAACTGTAAAAATGGGGAAGTATAGCAACCATGGCCTGGTAAGGGCATGATTACTAGAGTCTCACACTTCTCAAGGATGAGGAACTGGGTCATCCCACCAAGTCATCTAAACCAGAGGAGGTGCTAGCTGAGGTGAAGGAACTCTAGAATGGATAGTAAAGGAAGGAGATGTTGAATATCAGTTATGTCCTTGGAACCAAATGTAGCAATGAGAGTTTCCATTTGTCCCACTAATCTTTCTCCTATAAGTTTTCCTAGAAATTGCGATCAACTAGAATCCTATAGAAGCTATAGCTGGGTGGAGTAAATTTAATGTGACAAACAAGTAGATCCTACTAGTGCAAGGGGTGAACTGTAGTAGATGTTGCTGGTGCCCCACTCAGACCTCATTTGCAAACTGTTATGAGTGTTGACTGCTAAATAGCTCATAGTTACCCCCTTCTCCAGAGTGCCCTCAGCCAAATGGGAGGTGTCTCACCTAAGAGGTTACACTTGACCACAGCCAAATGACTGACTGCCATGGGGTAAAAAAGGCCAGCCCCCTTGCATCAAGGTGGAATCAACTCTGGTGCAATTTGTTCCAAAGCTGATCATGGGATCAGAATGAAGCCAACTCCAGTTGAGACCATGTCCTTTTCTTGCTTGGCTTTTTTCTGCTGCCTCATCTGCTTCCCTCACTCCCCTCCTCCTGAAGGTACTCCCTCAACAAATCACTAGCACAAAGAATTCCCTTCTCGAGCTCTGCTTCTAGGGACCCAACTTAAGAAAAAAATTTGAAGCAAAAACTGATGGAACTAAAAAAAGCAACAAAGCAATAATTATAGTTAGAGATTTTTAACACACTTCTCTCAGTAACTGATGGAACAGGCAGACAAAAAATCAACAGGGATATAGAAGATGTGAATATCATGGCTAACATACAGACTGAATTGACATACTTAGAATACTATTCCCAACAACTGCAGAATATACATTCTTTTCATTGCACATGAAACAATTACCAAAACAGACCATACGCTGGGCCATAATGCAAGACTACAAATTTCACTGAAATCAGAGTGTGCTCTCTGGTCACAGTGGAAATAACCTAGAAATTCATAATACAAAGGTAACTAGAAAATCCCCCAAATATTTGATTTTAAGCCATGACCAAAAGGTCAAAGAAATCACAATAGAAATTAGAAGATATTTTGAAGTAAACAATAATGCAGTTACTACTGTCAGTTTTAAAGTTAGTGCTGTTAGAATCCATCTTGATTCACAGTAAATTTTCAGTCTTAAGTTCCCTAAAAGCAAATAATATTCATCAGCATGAGACAGTTCATATTGCCAGTTAAAAGGAAACACAACTGGTTGAAATTCCACTTACTTCTACCAGATTATTCCTAGCTGGTAAACCAGCACCCAGATGAAACAGTTTCCTCGTTGGTGAAAGAAAAAAAAAAAGCCAAATGAAGAAAACCCTGAGGAACTGGCATCCGCAATGAGAACAACTTTGCTGTGGGACTGCTTTGGGTTTAACTCTTTTCAGACAACCAAGGCACAAACACATAAGGAATAAGCCTGGAGGCAGACTTCCACACAGCACTTCCCTGGATATTTCTTTTCAAAGCTTCTTGGAAGTGGCTGCTTAGAAATTTCTGCCCAGCAGGCCATGATAAAAAAATATTTTACAGTCACTCTCTTGGTATGATAATTTTACTCATATTAACTAACTAACCAAAAGAAAAAACCTACTTGGAATTCAAGTTATTCTATTAATAACCCCGAAGTCAGCACACACACAAAAGCCAGTGCTTACTGCTACATTAAAAATAAATGAATCAACTTATATGACATGTCTGTAATTAATCAGAGAAAAGTAATACTTTTATGATTTTTCCAGTAAAAACAATGACTTCAGTATAAAGCTGTAACCCATAAACCTCCTGGCATTTGTATTTACAGTAGCCCAAGATAATACCGTATTACCAGTTGTTGTTGAATATTTTCATGACGTTGCTTAAGAAGTTCTTCAGTCCTCTGCAAAAGACCGAATTCAGCATTAAGTTCAGCTATTATCTGATGCTTCTTTTTGAAATCTGTACTCTTGCTTCGAAGTTTATTGACATATCGTTTGAACTGTAAAAAAACACAATATGTAATCTAATAAGGAGAAAAGTAGTAGCTAAATATCATACATTTGTATAAACTCAATATATTAACATTTTTTCTTCTCTGCTTCCCAACATGTCAGATGTATATAATAATTTCGTTTTATTAGAAAACTTTATATAATAATTATATATTATATAATAACTTAATAATTTAGTTTTATTAGAAAACTTCCCAACCCCCACCTTCCTGTCTTCATCCCTACCCAGGTTAAACTCCTGTTACTTATTTGTAGGGCCTATTCAGTTATGTGTAATGTTTGCCATCATTTTAAACTTCAGTTCAGTATTTGTTTTCCCCACTATTCCTTAAGCTTGATGAGGGCAGGACCTGCAAGTATCTTGCTCTAAGCAACTCTACGTTGTATCCTCTGTGTCTGGCACAGTGCCTAATACATAACAGATAATAAATAGTACTTACCAAATGAATTCCTTTATTTACTTATTTATTTGTTTGAGACCAAATCTCACTCTGTCACCCAGAATGTTTAAATATTTTGTGTTTTTAATTTTTTGACCCATTATATGTACATATATTATATATGTATATATTATGTGTATATGTATAAAATATGTATACATATAAAATATGTATATATATTTCGAGATAGGGTTTGCTCTGTTGCCCAGGCTGGAGTGCAGTGGTGTGATAACAGTTCATTGCAGCCTTAACCTCCTGGGCTCAAGCAATTCTCCTGCCTCAGCCTCCAGAGTAGGAGGCCACAGGTGCAGAGCACCACACCTGGCTAATTTTTGCATTTTTTGTAAAGATGGGGTTTCCCTATGTTGACCAGGCTGGTTTTGAACCCCTCAGCTCAAGTGATTCACCCGCCTTGGCCTCCCAAAGTGCTGGGATTACAGGCATGAGTCACCGTGCCTGGCCTTAAATATTCTAAATCCTTATATAAAAGCTATTCATTTTAGACTTTACAAATAAAGATTAGGAAAACAGAAACACAACCTTATAAAAATAAAAAGGTCTAAAAAAGAAGAAAAAGTAGGAGATTAATGACCTCAATTCTGGTTGTGGTTTTTATCATGGTATATCTCATGTACTGTACTATTTTGGTAGTAGTCCATTGGACTACTGGGACTAATATAGCCAACCAGAACCATCAACACTTGTAGCTATTATTTATCACTTAAGAAATGTACTGTGACTATATATTGCTATCAAGCATCTGAGACACTGGGATGGTACCCATCCCAAATGTTAAAAAGCTAAGAATATCCCAAGTTAGTGAAGACTCATAGTTATCTAATTTATCTATTTACCTACCCATCGTATCAAAGTTATAACTAATAATGGAAAAAAGTTACAACTCGAATGGAAAGACCCCATTATTAAGTAATACCAACTAGAGTTTGGAAGAGCAAACAAAGTAGCATAATATTTAAAGGAATTCAAGGCTGGATGTGGTGGCTCACGCGTGTAATCCTAACACTTTGGGAGGCCAAGACAGTTGGATCACTTGAGGTCAGGAGTTCCAAACCAGCCTGGCCAACATGGTGAAACCCCGTCTCTACTAAAAATACAAAAATTAGCCTGGCATGGTCGCGCTCGCCTGTAATCCCAGCTACTCAGGAGGATGAGGCTGGGATTTCACTGTGTTGGCCAGGATACAACGTAGAGTTGCTTAGAGCAAGATACTTGCAGGTCCTGCCCTCATCAAGCTTAAGGAACAGTGGGGAAAACAAATATTGAACTGAAGTTTAAGATGATGGCAAACATTACACAGAACTGAATAGGCCCTACAAATAAGTAACAGTTTAACCTGGGTAGGGATGAAGATAGGAAGGCGAGGGTTGGGAAGTAGGGGAGGTGGGATATGGCAAGCTTCTTGGAAGAAGGTATATTTAAGCCAAGACTGAAGAAGTAGGAATGTGTTAGAGGAAGGAAGAAGAGGCAAGGAGCAACATTCTAGGAGGAGAGAACAGCACATGTAAAGGTCCTGAAGCACTGACTCGATGAAAGTATAGTCATTTGCTGTATAACAATGCTTCAGTCAATGATGGACTGCATATAGGATGGCAGTCTCATAAGATTACAATATCATATATATATATTTTGAGATGGAGTCTCACTCTGTTGCCCAGGCTGGAGTGCAATGACATCATCTTGGCTCACTGCAACCTCCGCCTCCCAGGTTCAAGTGATTCTCCTGCCTCAGCTTCCTGAGTAGCTCGGATTATGGGCACCTGCCACCACGCCTGGCTAATTTTTGTATTTTTAGTAGAGATGGGGTTTCACTATGTTGGCCAGGCTGGTGTTGAACTCCTGGCCTCAAGTGATCCACCCACCTCGGCCTCCCAAAGTGCTGGGATTACAGGCGTGAGCCACCCACCGTACCTGGCCTACAATACCATACTTTTACTGTACCTTTTCTAAGTTTAGATATGTTTAGATACACAAATACCTACCACTCTGTTACAGTTGCCTACAGTATTTAGTATAGTAACATGCTGTACAAGTTTGTAGCCTAGGAGCAATAGGCTATGGCATACAGCCTAGTTGTGTAGTAGGCTATATCATCAAGGTTTGTGTAAGGTCTATGATGTTCACACAACAAAACTGCCTAACAGTGCATTTCTCAAAATGTATCTTGTCATTAAGCAATGTATGACTGTACAGTATTGCTCAATGTAAGAAGCAAATGCCAGAAGAAAATGCCAGAAATTTCTGATATTTCTGAAACAGAACATAATACTTAAAAAATCACCTCCTCTTATGTATTAAGAGTACTAATAATTTCCAGATTTTTGTACTATATAAAATAATTTTGGCTGGGCAAGTTGGCTCATGCCTATAATCCCAGCACTTTGGGAGGCCGAGGCAGGGGATTGCTTGAGTCCAGGAATTCAAGACCAGCCTGGGCAACATGGCAAAACTCCATCTCTACAAAAAAAATTAAAAAATTAGTAGGGTATGGTGGCACGTGCCTGTGGTCCCAGCTACTTGAGAGGCTGAGGTGGGAGGAGCGCTCAAACACAGGAGGTCAAGGCTGCAGTAAGCTATGATCATGCCACTGTACTCCAGCCTGGGTGACAAAGCAAGACCTTGTCTCAAAAAATAAAATTATTTTCTCTGCTCTAATAATCTTTTTATTAAATACATTATAAAGAAAATGTCTATAGTAAGAACTTGGCCTACCATATTTAAACATATCACTCCAAAACAAAGGGAAGCTTCCATATTACCTAATGTGAGATAATTCTTTAAGAATCTCAGCCTTTTTAGCCCGGGCACAGTGGCTCACACCTGTAATCCCAGCACTTTGGGAGGCCCAGGCAGGCAGATCACAAGGTCAGGAGATTGAGACCATCCTGGCTAACATGGTGAAACCCCATCTCTACTAAAAATACAAAAAATTAGCTGGGCGTAGTGGCATGTGCCTGTAGTCCCAGATACTCAGGAGGCTGAGGTAGGAGAATTGCTTGAACCCGGGAGGTGGAGGTTGCAGTGAGCCGAGATTGCGCCACTGCACTCCAGCCTGGGCGACAGAGTGAGACTCCGTCTCAAAAAAAAAAAAAGAATCTTAGCCTTTTTAATGTCCAGTGCTTCTTAAAGCTAATTTTGGGGGATAGTTAATAAATAATTTTATAAATAATAAAAGTAATGAACATATTGTTGAAATTTCGGAAAATGGAAAAAAGGAAAAGTTCACTCAAAGCCACTATCTCAACACAAGCTCTATTACCATATTGGTATTTTTCTTTTTTTTTTTTTGAGATGGAGTCTTGCTCTTGTCTCTAAGGCTGGAGTGCAGCTGCACAATCTC
The DNA here is from genome assembly GCF_028885625.2 of Pongo pygmaeus. Lineage (NCBI taxonomy): Eukaryota > Metazoa > Chordata > Mammalia > Primates > Hominidae > Pongo > Pongo pygmaeus. The sequence goes on along the minus strand of NC_072383.2, from coordinate 108,810,425 downwards.
CCCTCACTGCAACCTCCACCTCACAGGTTCAAGCGAATCTCCTGCCTCAGCCTCCCAAGTAGCTGGGATTACAGGTGCCTGCTACCATGCCAGGCTAATTTTTGTATTTTTAGTAGAGACGGGGTTTCACCATGTTGGCCAGGCTGGTCTTGAACTCCTGACGTCAGGTGATCTGCCCACCTTGGCCTCCCAAAGTGCTGGGATTATAGGCATGAGCAACTGTGCCCAGCCCACATTGATATTTTTCCTTCCAATTTTTTTTTTCTTTGAGACAGAGTCTCGCTCTGTCACCCAGGCTGGAGTACAGTGCGTGATCTTGGCTCACTGCAGCCTCTGCCTCCAGCGTTCCAGCGATTTTCCTGCCTCAGCCTCCCGGGTAGCTGGGATTACAGGCACACACCACCATGCCTGGCTAATTTTTGTATTTTTAGTAGAGATGGGGTTTCACCATGTTGGCCAGGCTGGTCTCGAACTCCTGACCTCAGGTGATCCTCCCACCTTGGCCTCCCAAAGTGCTAGGATTACAGGCATGAGCCACGGCGTCCAGCTTTTCCTTCCAATTTTGAAAGCAAATTCTAAGGTTAATAATTCTAAATTATAAAGTAGTGAAATAGAAAGTACACCATCTCTAAAATTTAATTTTTTTCTAAAATACCTGACTCCTGAGTATACAAAAATTCCTTTAAAATACTAAGATTAAAAATTCTTCACGTTAAAATAAACTTCCAATTCCTAGTTTAGACATCTTTTAAAATTTGACTTAAACTTTGAAAGAGCTGGTCAGGTGCGGTGGCTCATACCTGTAATCCTAGCACTTTGGGAGGCTGAGGTGGGGGGACTGCGTGAGCTCAGGAGTTTGAGACCAGCCTGGGCAACATGACAAAACCTCGTCTCAACTAAAAATACAAAAAATTAGCCGGGCGTGGTGGTGTGTGCCTGTAATCCCAGCTACTAGGGAGGCTGAGGCATGAGAATCGCTTGAATCTGGGAAGCAGAGGTTGCGGTGAGCCGAGATTGTGCCACTGCACTCCAGCCTGGGTGACAGAGCGAGATTCTGTCTCAAACAAAACAAAACAAAACAAAAAAAACAAACTTTGAAAGAACTGAGGAACGCACTGTGTTTTAGAAGAAGACAGTTTAAAATATTTTTCTATCCATGATTAGGTTAGTTTTAATATTAAGGAATCCAGCCCTCACACCACAAATTTTCAATGACTGCATTATAGAAACTTCTTTAAAAATTAAAAATTTAAGTCATACTAATGTACCTGAAGTCTAATAACTTGCAAATTTTCCTTTTAAAGAATAAATGTGTAAGCCTGACATAACCACAGATTCAGAATCCCTAGAGTAACTATATATGCTATTAAAAGTGTCCTGGGCAAAGTGCCCAAAATGAAATCAACCCTGTTCATCTGCTATCCTCTGTAATATAGAGGCCAATTTTCCCCTTCTCTATCTTGCTGTGCTCCAGAACTATTTTTAAAAGCTGAAAGCTATAAATGTTTTTGATGAAAGAACAAACCTACAAATTACTGAGTGTGCTCTATGCTGATTGGTTATTATTTGATATTCATTATATATAATACCTAATGGAAGAGTAGTCTGGGTCAGATCAATCACAGTTACATACGATTAAGCAACAGGTGGCCATCAAAGCATTCTAAGGGCTCTACTATTCCAGAATTAATTAGAAAAAAGAAAACACATTATCAATGTTTTTTCTTCCATTGGTGGTTTCTTTTAATTATCATTTCGATTTTAGGTTATTTTTGAATCTTCAATGTCATACAAAAACCAAAACTGATGAACACATTGAAGCTAAATCTTCAGACTTATAAAACACAAGTACTCATTCCATTAGCTGCCAGAGCAATGGCCTGATCATTTGTGAAGCCTCTGGTAAACTCTGCTGTACACTCAGATGAGAATAAGAGTAAAAATTGCCCTCCTTTTCCCTTCCATTCCTGGTTTACAGGGGTCAAAATGGTGGCTGGAGAGGTAGGCAGTAGATAGAGAGCTGCATGGAGGTGCCAGTAAGGTTGCATAGAGGCATGGCAGGGTACAGGGTCCGGAGGTCGAGGATACTGGGAAATGAGGGGGCTTGGGAAGTTGTATTAGAAGTGTGGACCAGGAGGCTGGTGACTGGGGACACAGGGTAGTAGGGGAAGTTAATGGAGGTACAGATCAACAGGCTGAATGGCCAAGGATATGCAATGATGGGATTAGGGGCTGAGGAAACACACAGAGACATAGGCTAGCAGGCCTGGCAGTTGAGGACACAGAGGGGTGAGTGAGGAGTCATGGAAACATAGACACAGAGGGTGAAAATGTGGTTGGTGGGATGGGGACACAGGATTGGTGTGTAAAGAAGGAGGCTGGAGTAGTTGATAGATTATTTAAATTGAGCAAACAAGCAAGTTTATTGATTGAGCAAATAAATAAATGCAATATAGAAAAAGAGAGCCAAATTTCTCAATGCCGGAGAAGATACTGGGCAACAGAGAGAGACTCTGTCTAAAAATAAATAAATAAATAAAACAATGAGATACCATTTTCACACCTACCCAATTGGCAAAAATAAAAAATCTTTCAATACCAAGTGTTGGTGATGATGTGGAGGAAGTAGAGAGGGAGATATATAATTTAGAGCAACGGTCTGGAAAACAACTTGGCTTGTCTACTGAAGCAGACACTATACATATTCTATGGCTCACCAACTCCACTTTTACAAGTAGCAGGACTTTTCAAACTATCTGTTAAAGGACCAGTTTTTTAAAAAATTTCTAAACATTTGTGCATCGGATACTTTTGTAAAATAATGAAAATACTGAGATCAAATGACTACAAGGGTTTCTAAATGTTTCCTCTCAATTTATATGGCTGCAGATTAGAAGAAACTAACAGTCTCTGGACTGAAACTAGTCTTCAGACCACACTTTGAGTAGCACTGCTCCAGAGCAGACCTTCCTAAATGGGGTATGCTCTGGTACACACACGTGCCACAAATATTGTGAGTGTGCCAAAATATTAATCCACTCAGCCTTTGCAGTAGCTGGGCAAGATATTATAAAGAACTCTCAGCCAGTCATCTTTAGCTATAAAGGAAAAAAATAATTTTTAAAGGCATAGGAGGTAAGCAACAAATCCTTAGAACATTAAGGAAAAAGCTTCCCATAGTGTATCATAACAAGTAAACCAAATGGATTTGTCAGTAAAGTGAACTACAAAGCTTGCCACTGGGCAGGAAAGCCCATTATAGCAGCTATTACTAATCATTTGTACCCATATACATTTGTAATCTAAATTAGTCTTCTATGAAAGAGCAGCTATCATTTTAGATGCTGAGATCAAATAAGATTAATACTTCACGGTTTATGCCAGCAGGTGCTGAGAGAGTACTTAGTTGTGTGAAACTCTAATCTTTATCTCTGCGTGCATTTGGGTTTTGTAATGGACTAATGCTTTATAGTGCTAGCTTCTGGCTTCAGGACCAATTTTAAAGACTCGGCTCCCTTGTGATCAAAATGGAAATTGACAGATGTTCTTTTTCCTTTTGCGTATTTACTATGTTTTACAACCTTTAACAGTAATGATCAGAATCTGGGCTAGCTTTTGTAATGGATAGGCAGTTTATTTCTCTAAGAATGTAACCATTTATAAATGCTTTTCGCTTATCAGGAACTCAAAAGAATTATTGGATTCCAGGCATCATTCTAGATATTTATGTGAAACAAGAATTACTGCTCCTGCTGCAAATTTTCTCCCTCAATATCTGGCATGACAATGATTTTCAAAGTAATTAGCTGTGAAGACTTGACAAGACTATCATATAATAAGCACTTTACATTGTTTAAGAACCACAAAGCCATTTTTTTTTTTTTTTCTGAGACGGAGTCTTGCTCTTGTCTCCCAGGCTGGAATGCAATGGCGCAATCTCGGGTCACTGCAACCTCCGCCTCCCAGGTTCAAGTGATTCTCTGGCCTCAGCGTCCTGAGTAGCTGAGATTACAGGCATGCCACCACAACCGGCGAATTTTTTTTTTTTTTTTTTTTTTTTTTTTGAGATGGAGTCTTGCTCTGTCGCCCAGGCTGGAGTGCAGTGGCGCGATCTTGGCTCACTGCAAGCCCCCGCCTCCCGGGTTCACGCCATTCTCCTGCCTCAGCCTCCCGAGTAGCTGGGACTATAGGCGTCCGCCACCATGCCCGGCTAATTTTTTTGTATTTTTAGTAGAGAGGGGGTTTCACCGTGTTAGCCAGGATGGTCTCGATCTCCTGACCTTGTGATCCGCCTGCCTCAGCCTCCCGAAGTGCTGGGATTACAGGCATGAGCCACCGTGCCCGGCCTAATTTTTGTATTTTTAGTGGAGACAGGGTTTCACCACGTTGGCCAGGCTGGTCTAGAACGCCTGACCTCAGGTGATCCTCCTGCCTCAGCCTCCCAAAGTGCTGAGATTACAGGCGTGAGCCACTGTGTCCGGCCAGAACCATTTTTTAAAATAAAAAAGCACTAGGAAACCTACAGAGAAATTAATACTACTTACCAAAGTTGAGTAAGTTAGAAAAAATAACTAGAATGAACACTTTTGTCTTCAAATCCTGCTAGTCCAACATCCATGCTATTTTCCATTTATTAATTAAATCACATCTTTGTCAGTTATTTCATCAAACGATGTATAAGCATAGACAACTACAGGAATTGGCCCAAGGGAGTTAGGCATGAGATGAGATAGAACCAACTGTTTAGGAGTGGCATGAATATACACAAAGCCCACAGTCTTTCTGCTCATTTGTCAGTGTCTTGTGCTCTATACAGAACTTCAGACTTGAAGAAAACCTGAAAAGGCCATCATGTCACGCTCCAATAAATTATTTGGATTCCCTGAAGTCTGGTCTCAGAATTGCTCTTTGTTTTAAGGCAAAAGAAAATGTTCAAAGCAGCCTTTGTTATCTGCTAAAATGACAGTCTTTTTAAATCACGCATCATAACTAGTGCCATATAAATACACTTACAAATACTATTCTAACCTTTTCTAACCTGTTTGTTAGTGGCACATTTTCAACTGTAAATTAGAAAATCTCACCAAGTCAAGCATAAGCAATGTAATTATCTACATATGGTAGTGGCTAGTTAACTGCTCAGTCTTTTAAGAGAGTCTGTAATAATCAATATGATATATGTGGGTAGAAATCTGTATTAAATGAAATTTGTGACACAGGAACATCCATCTGTGGAACACAGTTAATCACACCATCCAAGGTCTCTGTGCTTCTATTATAAATCAAATCACCACCACACAGCTGTTACTATCTCTAACGGGTGCTTCCACTGCTGTCCAAGCAGTTAATTCTCCAGAAAAAAAAAAATCCATGAAAACTTTTAAAATTTGGGGTTAAAAGTGTGGCATTACCTAGATTGCATGCATAATACACTACACTTCTATTACAGTGAACTGAGCCCAATTTATTTGATTCTGTTTTGTTCTTTCTCGGGAAATTTTAGGGGCCTCAGGTCCTGCTATGAACTCTAAAGAGTACAATGTGATTTGAAAGGTTCTAAAAATATCACAGGTTTGCCTGGGCTCACTTAGAAGGGTGGATGATTCAATTACAAGTGTCAAAATTTGATTCCTAATTTTTCAGGACCTGACAGCTGCAGCACATCTTGCCAGGATTCCCTTATCTTCATTGTGCTTCTCTTTGAAGTATTTAAAGAAGATTTCATAATCTTTCCAATTTAGCTCTAAGATTTGTCAGTAGCTGTAGAATGAATTGGCTGGCCCTTTCTAAAGCTGCTTATAAATATTATTTGACCAAGCATATTTTAAAAGTAGCTGTAACTACAAAACAGCTGAGCTTCTTGTGATGGTCAGGGGAGAAAACACAATGGACTATAATACACCCATACACCATAAACCAAGGATGACCTTTCATTGCATGAGTTCCAGTGGAAACTTAACCGGAGGTTCATTTGTTGCTATAAAAAAAATTCGGATCCCAAAGGCATGCATTCATCTGAATGACCACTCTGGGAAGGGTACTAGTACTGCATATCATTGGGACTGATTTTTTGTTTGCTCTTTCAAATTATGAAAGCAGAGAATCAGAGAGATCAAGGTGACTAAGATGGTAAAATCACTAGCTACTGGCACTACTTACAAGAGGCACATGTTCTATTCTTTGTCCTTCCAGTAAATGAGAGAAAGTCTTCAAGCTGAGATTGCTGCCTATGAAACAGCAAAAATCATGCCAAAAGAGGTAGCTGAAGGCTACCAGATTAAATGGCAAATTTAAGTTTCTCACCAGGTATTTAAAAAATAATACAGGCATGAACCACCATGCCTGGCATAATCAGATTTTTTAAGATTAAAAAACCTGGCCAGGCATGGTGGCTCACGCCTGTAATCCCAGCACTTTGGGAGGCTGAGGCGGGCGGATCACAAGGTCAGGAGATCGAGACCATCCTGGCTAACATGGTGAAACCCCGTCTCTACTAAAAATACAAAAAAATTAGCCGGGCATGGTGGCGGGCGCCTGTAGTCCCAGCTACTCGGGAGGCTGAGGCAGGAGAATGGCGTGAACCCGGGAGGCAGAGCTTGCAGTGAGCCAAGATCGCACCACTGCACTCCAGCCTGGGCAACAGAGCAAGACTCCATCTCAAAAAATAAATAAATAAAATAAATAAAGATTAAAAAACCCAACCCCAAATACTGATCCAATGTTCTTCTACTTAGTGCACACATTACTTCAAAAATGTCCCTTATCTGGGCTGGGTGAGGTGGCTCAAGCCTGTGATCCCAGGACTTTGGGAAGCCGAGGTGGGTGGATCACTTGAGGTCAGGAGTTCAAGACCAGCCTGGCTAACATGGTGAAACTCTGTCTGTACTAAACATACAAAAATTAGTCGGGCATGGTGGTGGGCACCTGTAATCCCAGCCACTTGGGAGGCTGAGGCATGAGAATCGCTTGAACCTAGGAGGCGGAGGTTGCAGTGAGCTGAGATCATGTCAGTGCACTCCAGCCTGAGTGACAGAGTGAGACTGTCAGTCTGCTCCATTACTGAAGAAAGCTCAAGTGGTAGACATTTTTCTCTAAAGTCAATCAAATATTTCATTCTAATCACCATTCATTGGTCCTAATTTGGCTTTCTCATAAACAAAAAAAAACACTAATCCATCTGTGTCAGGTGTCCCCAAGACCATCTCTAGATTCAGTGATTCACTGGGAGGACTCAAAGTATACAGTCATACTCTTAGCTATGATTTATTACACTGAATACCAAGCAAAATCAGCAGAGGGAAAAGGCACATGGGGTGAAGTTTGGAGGAAACCAGGTGCAAACTTCTAAAAGTTGTCTCCCACTGCAGTCACAGAGGGCATAATTAATTCCTTCAGTGATGAGTTGTAACAACACGCATGAAATGATCAGGGAGGCTCATTAGAGACTTAGTTCCCAAGGTTTTTACTAGGAGTTGATCTTCTAGACACATTCTGCCTAGCCTGTACCAAAATTCCAGAAAGAAGAAAGAAAGAGAGAGAGAGAGAGAGAAAGAGAGGAAGGAAGGAAGGAAGGAGAAGGAAGGAAAAGAAAGAAAGAGAAAGAAAGAGGCAAGCAAGCAGGAGCTCGACATAAAGCACACTCTTCATATACTTTAGGCAAGATGAGCCATTCTTATCAGTGAATGGCAGGAATCCATCCAAGAACCAAGTTCCCCCAGATGCCAGCCAAGGGCCAACTTTGCAAGCAGACCTTTCTAGGGATAGCAGTCTCAGGCCTGCATGTTAATTTTTTTCTGAACACCATCTTTTCCATAATCCTTTAACTATTTATTATGTCTTTCTTCAGTCTTTTATTCCTCAGTTAATACATAATCAATTCCCACTGTGTCTTTCTCTAGTCTTTTGTTTCAGTTAATATATAATCAATTATTGATATGAAAGTTTCCAGACTTTTTGTCCATTTTAGTCACCCTCATGTGGGACTCTGGCATGACTGTCTCTTAAAACATGAAGTCAAAAATATAAAATAATACTCCAGGCATAATCAGACCATAAATAGGATACTTTTTAAAAAATTAATGTAGTATAATTGTTTATGCATTTTTTAAAGCTGCGTTAGTAACAGATGATGTGTTGAATTGGCAAACAAAACTTGAATTCTACCACATTATATTTATTATAATCCCATTAACGGCATTTTGTTTAAGCACAGTGCCCCTATCTACCAAGATGATTCTGAATTATAATTCCATCATGTGTTTCAGGTTGACTATTTCTTCTAGCTTTCTGTCAAGTGCAAACTATTGATGACTCTACAGCCAGACTGCTAAATCCAACTGCTGGTTCTACTACTTACTAAATGGGGTGTCAGGCAAGTCAGCTTAAACCCTCTGCGTATCTCAGATCCTTTATCTGTAAAAACTGGGAATAGTAATTACAGCCAGGCGCAGGCTCACGCCTGTAATCCTAACACTTCAGGAGGCCGAAGTGGGAGGACTGTTTGAGGCCAGGAGTTTAAGACCAGCCTGGGAAACACAGTGAGACCACATCTCTACAAAACAAAACAAAAAAAAGAAAATTAGCTGGGCATGGTGGCTCGTGCCTGTAGTCCAAGCTTCTCAGGAGGCTGAGGTGAGAGGATCACTTGAGCCTAGGAGTTTCAGGCTGCAGTGAGCCATGATCACACCACTGCACTCCAGCCTGGGTGACAGAGTGAGATCCTGTCTCTGAAAAAAAAAAAAAAAAAAAAAGAAACCTAAATTAAAAAAAAAAAATTGTACTTACAGAATTGTACAATGACAAAAATGAGAATAATGTATATAAGAAGCCTAGTATGATATCTGGCACATTGTAATTGCCTAATTAAAAAATTATTATTTATCTAAAGTATTGATAATAATAAACAAATCAGGATAAAGGGCAAATCTCCATGGCATTTTTTGTGTGTACATTTCCTCAGAGACGACAGCAATCAAAATATTTTGAGACTATCAATTCAACCAGATTTATATTAAGATATACTTAAAATTCAATATAAAAACCTTTGAGATATAAAAACAGTAAAATATTCATTACTATTTATTTTCAGTTATGTTAGCAGGGTGTAATCTCTAAACTAAATGTAGTCATTTAATAGAGTGTAGTTTCTATCATCTTTCAAATACTGGTATGAAGAGAAAGAAATCAAGATTGACTAGATGGGTAGGAAAATGTATCTTTTATCACTGAGAAGATCATTTCAACTGTTCAAGCAATTTCTACTTATGTCAGAACTCTGGCAGAGTAAGAGATAAATACATGCCTGTGCTTATTCCTGTGTACTGCCTTACTTTATGAAAATAAAATGTTAAAATGATAAAGTACAATGGGGGGAAGTACTTCCAGAAACTTCGTCTTTTACTAATAAGGAAAACCAATGAAATACCAATAAAAAGGCCTAGTAAAGAAAAAATGTCTGTAGCATCTGCAATCAGAAGAGCTAAAACTCTTAGACAGTATGTAACATCTGGAATATTAACTTTAATGGCAGTAGGAAGCATCAAAATGTATACTTCACCACCAAACTAAAAACTGCTAATGGACCTCTAAAAAGAAAATGACAAAAGAATATAAATCACTGTATATGTCTAGAACTTGTTACATTTATGCTTATTAACACATTATGTTCCTAAATTTTTCCAAGATAAGATCAATCAAACAACTACATATGGACAATCAAGGAATAAAGTTTTACATCCAAACAAATGGCTGTCATATAATTTCTGGCAAATATACACTTCCAATTAATGATTGTTCACAGTGTAGTCCTCTGTAGAGTCAAATATGAATCCTAAAATTTACCCATTCTAATAGTGCCATCTCCAAGGCACTATTGGAACGGGTAAATTTTAGGATTCATATTTGATGGCAATAGTCTCTTACATGCTAACTGTGTGACTTTGGGCAAATTATTTCAATTTCTCTGTTTCTTAAGTTAAAAAATGGAGGTAATATTTACTTCAGAGGCTTTCTGAGAGGATGAATTAGGGTATATTGTGAGATAACATAAAATTTACCACTTAAACCATTTTTAAGTATACAGTTCTGCGGCTTTAAGTACATTCACGTTGCTGTTGTATAACCATTACTAAAGCTATATTTTTTAGGTGCTCAAGACTGAGCATGCAGTAACTGCTCAGAGAATGGCAGCTAAAATTATTCTCATTAGTGCTCTTATTCCATTTTAAATTTGTGTAAATTATTTATTCCTAAACAGAAACTATTTCATATTTATTTCCACTAAATTGCTCCCAGTCTGGGAAATACTAGTTTCAACTTTTAAGCTGTAAACTATATTTCTAGCTTTCAAATTCTTCTTCCAAGTGAATGACAAAAATATACAAATACTAAGAACTAACACACAGCATTTACTATGTGCCTAGTGCTGTTCTAAGCATGTTCAATTAATCCTCAAAATAATTCTAGGAGTTACATACTACAAACATTCACATTTTACAGCTGAGTATAAAGAGGGTAAGGAACTCGTCCAAGGTCATCCAGCTGGTAAGCGGCAAAACCAGGATTTGCACTCAAACAACCAAGTTCTAGAGCCACTCTTAAACACTCCACCATGCTGCCTCTGACACACATAGTTAACATACTACCCATGCGAATGATTACTTTCAGATGCCAGGTGTTATACGTTGACTGAGCCTTTGAGTTTCTCAGAAGCTTTAGCATCTATTATTTCATGTGCCTTTCCTAGAGATAATAAAGAGCAATCAGCCCCATTTTACAGTCAGAGAAGCCTCAGGGAGGTCAAGTAATTTCTTCAAGGTCAACAGACCTTAGAGAGGTCCTGGGTCTTAGCCTGGCCACTTACTAGCTGTGTGAAACTGCAATCTCCTCGAGCATCACTCAACTGTGAAAGGGAAATGATAACAACACCTTTTACAAGAAGTAAAAAAGTATCTGTTTGCAAAGTACCTGGAACAGAGCTTTGTATAAAAAGTGCTCAATAAATGTGAGTCCCCCTTTCCTCATTTTGCATGTGATTCCTGGCATAGTGTTCTTTCCAAACACCACGCCACTAATTATCAATACCTTCTCACCACCTGTTTAACAGATGGGGGGCAAAGGGCATGACTTTTTGGAGATTACTATGTGATATCAAACCAGAAACCTCAGTGAACCATGTGATACTAAATCAGATACCTCAGTGAATTATACCTCCAGCTGTATTATATAATTTTAAATATAAGAAACTTCTTCTCTTTTGTCCATATGGCCTATCACTTTATCATAGTAGAAAATAAAATTAGTATACCAAGATTTGTTCTTTATAAAATTATGCTTAATGTTCTCCGATACCTTCTGTTCTTTTAGGTAACTGCCAAATACCTTACTTGATTTGTTCTTTTCCAACCAGACATTGTTCAAAAATTAAGTTATCATTTCCAAATGATATCTTTTTCCCCTTAAAAAAAAGACTTTTTTTTTTTCCCTGTCATTAGATCCTTCTCCTATTCACCATGATTTCTCAAAAATAAAGGCTAATAACCTGGCACTACGTTTTTTCCCTCACATTTGCATAGAGGGAACATCTAACACTGAATTGTAAGTACTATTTATGCCAAATACGGCCATAACAATTAGTATTTCCTGTCATTTAGGCAGCATTTTCTTAAGAAAAGATAAAAATGCTAGGAGGTGGCATAGTCTCTTGTAAAGCGAAACTGCTGCATAATTAATCTTTTTTTTTTTTTCTGCAGACAGCAAAGATGTCATGAAGCATAACACTGTTGACTTCCAGATATCGTTTAAAACACTCCCATGTCTTAAACCAATTTGGAAGTGGATGTTAAAAGCCAAGGGAATTTTTCAATCACATGTTGACTTCCTGAATCTACCACTTCCCCAACAAGCTAAAAGGCACATTGGGAGGGTACAATCTGAAGTACCACAGAGAAAAGTGGTACTATGGGAGCAATTCATTTGTTTGGCACAGTGAAGGTTCACTGCCAATTTGTAACAGTATGGATTCAATAACTTTTCAAAGCCAAAAATGAGGTTTGGACAAGAGTAGCTTTCCACGATAGCTTTTGCTGAGATCTAGTAGCTAATACAAAATTTAAAAGCCTGTAAAAATTGGTAAAGTCCAAGCAATGTTTAGGAATTAAAATATGACCTATCACTTTATTTTGCTAAAAAAGCACTAAACTAAGATATTTGACTTCATTTATTCATTCATTCCTGGGCTAATTTTATGAAAAGAGGATGCAAAATTATATTTTTGGTGCTTGAGTTTAGCCATCTATAAAAAATATTATTTGTCCCACTAATCTTATGAATCTGACAGAAGGGTAAATGAAACAAAAGCTGTTAAAGCATTGTTCAAAATTTAAAGTATATAGCAATGTGAGATACAATTATATTTTTTTAAAGTTGTAAGCTTCTATGATGAGGTCATTTTAATCATGTCAGTCCCACCAGACAAGTATACATTACTGACAAAATAACTTAATGGTATTTTCTTAGCCCTTTATGGAAATGCATTTACCAACAAATATAGATTTTTGTATTATCTGTTTGCTACTAATGTTTTTCACTTTTATAATTTAATATTTATAAATAATTAAATCCAATATAAATTCACTTAATTAAGAAGTGAAAATTTGGGGCCGGGTGTGGTGGCTCACACCTGTAATCCCAGCACTCTGGGAGGCCGAGGTGGGCAGATCATGAGGTCAGGAGTTTGAGACCAGCCTGACCAACATGGTGAAACCCCGTCTCTACTAAAAATACAAAAATTAGCCAGGCCTGGTGGTGTCCACCTGTAATCCCAGCTACTCAGGAGGCTGAGGTAGGAGAATCACTTGAACCCAAAAGGCAGAGGTTGCAGGGAGCCAAGATCGCGCCACTGCACTCTAGCCTGGGTGATGGAGCAAGACTCCATCTCAAAAAAAACAGTGAAAATTTGGAATATAATATCTCGTAAAATCATTAACATATCTGCCATTTTACATCAAGAAATTCTCAGTATGGCCAGGTGTGGTGGCTCACGCCTGTAATCCCAGCACTTTGGGAGGCCAAGGTAGGCAGATCACCCAAGGTTGGGAGTTCAAGACCAGCCTGGCCAACATGGTAAAACCCTGTCTCTACTAAAAATACAAAAATTAGCTGGGCATGGTGGCAGGCACCTGTAATCCCAGCTATGTGGGAGGCTGAGACAGAAGAATCACTTGAACCTGGTAGGCAAAGGTTGCAGTGAGCAGAGATCCTGCCATTGCACCCCAGCCTGGGTGACAAGAGTGAAACTCCATCTCAAAAAGAAAAAAAAAGAAAAAGAAAAAAATAATCTCAGTATTATTGCAAAAAGACTATTCAGTTTTAAATATGTTTTATAAAATAAGATTAACTTCCCAATATTAACATTCACACTAAGAAAGTCAAACACACTAATAGTTTCACATAAAAACAATACTCATACCCTTGTCCCATGAGATGGCTCAGCTTACCTCATCTCCCTTTAAAACTTCAGTACCATCGAATTCACGGGTCTGATTTCTCTTTACTGATGCTTCTCTCTCTAGGCTGGCTAACTTCTCCTTGGTCTCCTGAAGTTCCTCAGCTTTGGCTTCTTTTTTACGGGAAATGATAGATGCCTGATTGAGCATTAAATATGAATGTATAATAAGATATACAATCAACTTTCTATTATCTTGTGAAATTATCTATTTTTTAGATTTTACCAAGTTATATTTTCAATATCAACTTGGCCTCTCCTAACCAATACTCCTTGCCCTACTAGTCATCATCACCAATTATATTGAATATGAACATACAATGTATATTAAATACCAACCTACAAACACTTTGGAAGACAAAGCTCTGAAAATGTAAGACATATCAGCAGAGAAACAAAAATGTGCTAATAAGAAAAATATTAGGCCAGGCGCGGTGGCTCAAACCTGTAATCTCAGCACTTTGGGAGGCCGAGGCAGGCGGATCATGAGGTCAGGAGTTCGAGACCAGCCTGACCAACATGGTGAAACCCTATCTCTACTAGAAATACAAAAATTAGCTGGGTGTGGTGGTGTGTGCCTGTAATCCCAGCTACTCAGGAGGCTAAGGCAGGAGAATCGCTTGAACCCGGGAGGTGGAGGTTGCAGTGAGCCGAGATCACGCCACTGCACTCCAGCCTGGGTGACAGAGAAAGACTCTGTCTCGGAAAAAAAAAAAAAAAAAGAAAAATATTAAAGTCTTCTCAAATAACACTCAAATGCTAATGAAAATACATCTTAGTTCAAGTCAATAGAAGGTAACACCAAGTCTACCGTATTTTTACATGGTGGGTTTCCCTTTATTGGAAGAAAAAAAAATGCTTTTCTCTCAAAACTACAACACGGGTCATCTTACTAAATTCAATATCCATACTTTTAAAATGAAATGTTAAAACATCTGTCATATTTGGGCCATTCTAATAAATAAAATGCAGTTTCAAAATCAAACATCTGACTCACCAGAATTAGGCAAATGTTTACAAAATGCAAATGGCTACTCTTAGCAGCATTTTATATTAGCTAGTAACTCTTGGGAGATTTCCTTAAATGAACCATAGCTGTACTAGTTTAAGAAAAACATTAGTCAAACTGTCTTAAGAGAAATGATACAAATAATTTTTCAAGCAAATTTGACAGGAGAGCGAAATCTCTAGCACAAATCCTCAAAAAAATTCTATTGTCCTTTTTTTAAGAAAATGAAAAGACAGGTGATCATGAAGGAATGTTTTACTCCATAGAACTATTCTAGCTTAAAAAATGAAGGAGGCTGGGTGCAGTGGCTTACATCTGTAATCCCAGCACTTTGGGAGGCCAAGGTGGGAGAATCACTTGAGCCCAGGAGTTCAAGACCAGCCTAGGCAACATAGTGAGATCCTGACTCTACAAAAAAAATAAAATAAAAAAAAAATAGCTGGGTGTTGTGATGCACACCTGTGGTCCCAGCTACTTGGCAGGCTGAGATAGGAGGATCACTTGAACTTAAGAGGTTGAGGCTGTAGTGAGCTATGATCATGCCACTACACTCCAGCCTGGGTGACAGAGACCCTGTCTCAAAGAAAAAAAAAAAAAGTGGGTCAGGCGTGGTGGCTCACACCTGTAATCCCAGCACTTTGGGAGGCTAAGGTGGGTGGATTACCTGAGGTCAGGAGTTCAAGACCAGCCTGGCCAACACAGTGAAACGCTGTTTCTATTAAAAATACAAAAAAATACACCAAGCCAGTCATGGTGGCGTGTACCTGTAGTCCTAGACACTTGAGAGGCTGAGGCAGGAGAATTCCTTGAACCTGGGAGGCGGAGGCTGCAGTGAGCCGAGATTGTACCACTGCCCTCCAGCCTGGGTGACAGAGTGAGACTCCATCTCAAAAGGAAAAAAAAAAAAAAAAGTGGTGAAGAAGGAATGATAGAATACCAGACTCTATAAGAATTGATAGTATACTTCAATAATAAAATAAATAACATGATAAAATAAATATAAACTTCATCCCCAAACCAGGGTCTTATTTAATAGGGAAATATGAGGGTATTTCCCACTAAACTCAGAAACAAGAAAAAAATGCCCACTACCTTTACTATAGTTTAATTACTGTATTGAAAGTATTAGCTAATAGACATGAGAAAGCAATTAGAAGCATAAAAATTTGAAAGGAAAAATTGGAATTTGCATGTTTATATAATTATGCTTCCAAAAGATCAAAATAGAAAACCTACAGAAACCAAATCAATAGCTTTCATAGACAAAATCAGTCGGAAGACATAAGGAAAGAAAAGCCCTCATTTATAAAAGCAAAAATGAAAGTAAATATGTGTGATGGTTACTATTAGGTGTCAACTTGACTGGATTGAGGGATGCCTAGGTGGCTGGTGAAGCATTTTTTCTGGGTGTGTCTGTGAGGGTATTGCCAGAGGAGACTGACATTTGAGTCAGTGGACTGGAAGACAAAGACCCACTCTCAATGTGGTGGGCACCATCCAATCAGCTTCCAGTGCTGCTAGAACAAGGCAGGGGGAGGAAGGTAGGATAGCTTTGCTCGCTGAGTCTACTGGCTCTCTTTCTTCCTCCCATGTTGGATGCTTCCTCTCCTCCTGTCCTTGGACAACAGACTCCAGGTTTTTCAGCTTTTGGGACTTACACCAACAGCTTCCTGGGGCTTTAGGCCTTTCGGCTGCAGGCTGAAGGCTGCACTGTCGTCTTCCTTGGTTTTGAGGCTTTTGGCCTTGGACTGAGCCGCTACTGGATTTTCTCTTTCTCCAGCTTGCAGATGGTCTATCATGAGACTTTGCCTTGTAATTGTGTGAGCCAATTCTCCATAATAAATTCCCTTTTATATATACCTATATCCTATTACTTCTGACTAACCAATAGGATATATGGTTGATTAGGATAACCCTGACTAATACAATAGGTAGGCATAAATTTTACAAAAAGAGTTTCGAAACCGTTTGAGGAGGCGAGATTCTGAGAAGGTGGTGGAGTAGTAAGCACCTGAAATCTGTCTCCTCACCTAGTGAACAGTTTCTCTGGTGTTCCAAAATAATTACATCACACAGATTCTACCAGTGTAATTGATGGAATACTGAGTGCTTGCAACATCCAGTGGAAAGCTTGGACAGTAAAGTGAGGCTAATTTCAATCAATTTCAGCCCTTAGCACAATAGCAGGTCCCATCCCCCACCTCCAGCCCCAAACACATGTTCCTGGTGCAGCATGCACACAGCTTGCTGGAGCAAGGGTGAACAGAAAAGACCTAGTCCTCCAATACTGGGGATCTGTGCCCTGAGTGCTGCTTCTGATCACAGAGGTGCAGACAAAGAGAGGGAGGCCATTGTTGCATCTCCCACCATTATTGCAAGTCCCTCCCCCTCTGACTGAAGTGACTTCTAGAGGAATTATAGGTCCGGATCCTTTTTTCTGTCCCTTTAATTTTTCTCATTCTCCCCTTTTGGAAGCCAGACATTTAAGATTAAGACATTAAAAAGCAACTGCATATATGGGAAAATTTAGAAAGTGATCACACATGTCCAGGGAAATGCACTGGCTCAGAAAAGACCTGAGATTTTTTTGAGACAGGGTCTGGCTCCGTCACTCAGGCTGGAGTGCAGTGGCCCAATCTTGGCTCACTGTAACCTCCACCTACCAGGCTCAAGCAATCTGCCCACCTCAGCCTCCTGAGTAGCTGAGACCACAGGTACACACCATCACGCCCAGGTATATTTCTGTATTTTTAGTAGAGACAGGGTCTTGCCATGTTGCCCAGGTTAGTCTCAAACTCCTGAGCTCAACCACTCATCTTAGCCTCCCAAAGTGCTGAGATTATAGGCATAAGCCACTGTGCCCAGCCTATCTTAACTTTACACTTTAGCCTATTCTTTGGTGCAGTCTACACCAATCAAAAAAACAAAAACAATAACAAAAAACAGTAAACCCCTGGGAAAAGAGAGAACCTAATTTCCAGAGTTACTACATTATGAGATTCCAATGTCCACTTTTCAATCAAAAAAATCACAGCCAGGTGCGGTGGCTCACACCTGTAATGCCAGCACTTTGGGAGGCCGAGGTGGGCGGATCACGAGGTCAGGAGATCGAGACCATCCTGGCTAACAGGTGAAACCCTGTCTCTAATTAAAATACAAAAAATTAGCTGGGCGTGGTGGCGGGCACCTGTAGTCCCAGCTGCTCGGGAGGCTGAGGCAGGAGAATGGCGTGAACCTGGGAGGGGGAGCTTGCAGTGAGCCGAGATAGTGCCACTGCAGTCCGGCCTGGGCGAAAGAGCGAGACTCCATCTCAAAAAGAAAAAAAAAATCACAAAGCATACAAAGAAACAATAAAATATGACACATCTAAAGGAAAAATATGAGGCCAGGCACAGTGGCTCACACCTATAATCCCAACACTTTGGGAAGCTAAGGCAGAAGGATCCCTTAAGGCCAAGAGTTTGAAACCAGTTTGAGCAGCATAATGAGACCCTGTTTCTATTTTTTAGAATAAAATTGTTTAAAAAATTTGAAAACAGGCCAGGCACAGTGGCTCATGCCTGTAATCCTACCACTTTGGGAGGCCAAAGCAGGTGGATCACTTGAGGTCAGGAGTTCCAAGACCAGTCTGGCCAACATGGTGAAACCTGTCTCTACTAAAAATACAAAAATTAGCCAGGTGTGATGGCTAATTTTTGTATTAGCCTGTAATCCCAGCTACTCAGGAGGCTGAGGCAGGAGAATTGCATGAACCCAGGAGGTGGAGGTTGCAGTGAATTGAGATCGTGCCACTGCATTCCACCTGGACAATGGAGTGATACTCTGTCTCAAAAATAAAATAAAATAAAAGTAAAAATAAAAACAAAAGAAAAAAATGAATGAATAGAGATTCTCTGAAAGAGACCTGATGGCAGATCAACTAGATAAAGACTTTAAAACTACTGTCTTAAAGATGCTCAAAGAACTCACGAAGATGTGGAGAACATCAAGAAAACAATGTATTAACAAAATGGAAATGCCAATACAGAGAAAACCTAAAAAGAAAGCAAAAAGAAATCCTGGAGCTAAAAAGTGCAATATTGAAATTAAAAATTCACTAGAGGGATTCAAAGGCAGATTTGGGAAGGCAGACAAAAGAATCCATGAACTTGAAGACAGGACAATGGAAATTATCAAGTCTGAGAAATAGAAAGAGAAAAATATTGAAGAAAAGTGAACAGAGCCTAAGGGACATGTGGGATACCATTAAGCAGGCCAGTATATGCACTGTGGGAGTCCCAGAAGGAAAAGACAAAGAGAAAGGGACAGATAGAATATATGAAGAAATAATGTATGAAAACTTCATCAGTTTGATTAAATACAAATATAAACATCTAAGAAGAAGAATAAACTCCAAGAAAGATGAACTGAAAGAGACATACACTAAGACATATTAAAATCAAACTGTTGGCACTTGATCTTCTCTCTTTAAACTTCATGTGCCTGCTTGGGTTTCTTCCAAGTGCACTTCCTTTCTTTTCTAAAGCCTTTTATTATGATGATTATTATTTATTTAGTTATTTATTTTTTTGAGACAGGGTCTCATTCTGTTGCCCAGGCTGAAGTGCAATGGCATGATCTTGGCTCACGGCAACCTCCACCTCCCAGGTTCAAGCAATTCTCCTGCCTCAGCCTCCCGAGTAGCTGGAACTACAGGCACACGCCACCACCCCCGGCTAATTTTTGTATTTTTTGGTAGAGATGCTGTTTCACCATATTGGCCAGGCTGGTCTCAAGCTCCTGACCACATGATCTGCCTGCCTCGGCCTCCCAAAGTGCTGGGATTACAGGCATGAGCCACCATGCCTGGCCTCTAAGGCCTTTTAAAATAAACTTCTACTCCTGCTCTGAAAAAAAAAAAAAAAAAAAAAAATCAAACTGTCAAAAGCCAAAGGCAAAGAGAACATTCTGAAGGCATCAACAGACTGACTAGTCACATATAAGAGATCCTCAATAAGATCATCAGCAAATTTCTAATCAGAAACTTTGGAGGCCAGAAAGTAGTGGGATAATATATCAAGATGCTGAGAGAAAGAACTGTCAACCAAGAATCATATATCTGGCAAAATTGTCCTTCAAAAGTAAGGGAGAGGCTGGGTGTGGTGGCTCACACCTATAATCTCGGTACTTTGGGAGGCTGGGGCAGGCAGATCACTTGAAGTCAGGAGTTCTAGACCAGCCTGGCCAACATGGCAAAACCCCATCTCTACTAAAAATACAAAAATTAGCTGGGCGTGGTGGTGTACACCTGTCGTCCCAGCTACTCGGGAGGCTGAGGCAGGAGAACTGCTTGAACCCAGGAGGTGGAGATTGCAGTGAGTGGAGATCATGCCACTGCATTCCATCCTGGGTGATGAAGTGAGACTCCATCTCCAAAAAAAAAAAAAAAGTAAGGAATAAATTAAGACATTCCCAGATAAACAAAAGCTACATTCCCAGATAAGCAAAAGCTAAGGGAGTTTGTTACAACTAGACTTGCCTTGGAAGAAATGTTCAAATAAGTCCTGCAAGGTGAAATGAAATGATACTAGGTAGTAACTCAAAGCTGTATAAGAAAGAAAGATCTCAATAAAGGCAAATACATGAGCAATTATGAAAGCTAGTATTAGTGTAACAATGGTCTGTAAATACACTTTTTGTTCTCTACATAATTTAAGAGACTATACATTTAAAACAACACAATTATTATTAATAGCTGAATGGCTAGTATTACTGTAAATTTGGTTTATATCTCCACATTTTGTTTTGTATATAATTTAAGAGATTAACACATTTAAAAGAATTATTAGTTTATGTTTTAGGCATACAATGTGTAAAAGATATAATTTAAGAGATTAATGCATTTAAAAGAATTGTTAGTTTATGTTTTGGGGCACACAATGTGTAAAGATGTCATTTTGTGACATGAACAACTGAAAGGGGTGGGGATGGAGCTGTAAGGGAGCAGAGTTTTTATATGTTATTGAAATTAAACTTGTATAAATTCAAATTACAGTGATATAACTTTAGGATGTAATCCCCATGGTAACCACAAAGAAAATAGCTATAGAATATACACAAAGGAAATGAGAAAGGAATTTAAACATTTCACCATAAAAAAATCAACTAAACACAAAAGACAGTAAAGCAGGAAATTAGGAACAAAAAAGCTATAATGCATATAGAAAGCAAACAGCAAAATGATAGAAGTTGCTGTTTATCAGTAATTACTTTAAATATAAATAGATTGACTATCTAATCAAAAAACAGTGATTGGCAGAATGGACAAAAAACATGTGATCCAGGCCAGGCGCGGTGGCTCACGCCTGTAATCCCAGAACTTTGGGAGGCCGAAGTGGGCAGATCACCTGAGGTCAGGAGTTCAAGACCAGCCTGGTCAACGTGGTGAAACCCCGTCTCTACTGAAAATACAAAAAATTAGCTGGGCATGGTGGCAAGTGCCTGTAATCCCAGCTACTCGGGAGGCTGAGGCAGGAGAATCACTTGAACTAGGGAGGTGGAGGTTGCAGTGAGCTGAGATCGCGCCATTGTACTCCAGCATGGGCAACAGGAGTGAAACTCCATCTCAAAAAAAAAAACCCCCAAGAAACCACATGATCCAAGTAATGCTGTCTACAGGAGACTCATTTTAGATCCAAAGACATAACTAAACTGAAAGTGAAAGGATGGAAGAAGATACTCCATTCAAATAGTAAACAAAAGACAACAGGGTGACTATATTAATAACAGATGAAATAACTTTAAATTTTCAAAGAGTACGAGACAAAGAAGGACATTATTAATAAAAGGTTCAATACAGCAAGATTATAAGCAATTATAAACATTTTCACATCTAATGACAGACCATCAAAATATATGAAGCAAAAACTGACAGAATTGAACACAGAAAAAGACAATTGTATAATAATAGCTTGAGACTTCAACATTCAGTCTCAATAATGGATAGAACAAACAGAATATAAGTTAGAAAATACAAGACTTAAGCAACAAAATAAATCAACTAGATTTAGCAGACATAGAGAAAACTGAGACATGTAGAGGCTGAGATCTCGCCACTGCACTCCAGCCTGCGTGATGGAGTGAGACTGTGTCCAAAAAAAAAAGTTTCAATAGATTTTAAAAGATAGATATCATACAGAGTATCTTATTTGACTACAACAGGATGAAGTTAGAAATCATCAACAGAAATAAAACTGGTAAATTCACAAATTTGTGGAAATTAAAAATACATTTTTTTTCTTTCTTTTTCTTTTTTTTTTTGTGAGACAGCGTCTTGCTCTGTCACCCAGGCTGTAATGCAGAGGCACGATCTTGGCTCACTGCAACCTCTACCTCCTGGGTTCGATTTTTCCATCTCAGCCTCCTGAGTAGCTGGGATTACAGACATGCACCATCATGCCCGGCTAATTTTCGAGTTTTTAACAGAGACAGGGTTTCACCATGTTGGCCAGGCTGGTCTTGAACTCCTAGCCTCATGTGATCTGCCTGCCTCAGCCTCCCAAAGTGCTGGGATTACAGGCGTGAGTCACCGCCCCCAGCCAAAAATACTTTTTTTTTTTTTTTTTTTTTTTGAGATAGTGTCTCATACTGTTGCCTGGGCTGGAATGCAATGGTGTGATCTCGGCTCATTGCAAGCTCTGTAATCCTAGCACTTTGGGAGGCCAAGGCAGGTGTATCATGAGGTCAGGAGTTCAAGACCAGACTGGCCAAGATGGTGAAACCCCGTCTCTACTAAAAATACAGAAAAATTAGCTAAGGGTGGTGGCAGGCACCTGTAATCTCAGCTACTTGGAAGGCTGAGGCAGAGAATTGCTTGATCCCAGGAGGTGGAGGTTGCAGTGAGCTGAGATCATGCCACTGCACTCCAGCCTAGGTGACAGAGTGAGACTTCATCTAAAAAAAAAGAAAATATCCCAACAAAGAAAAGCCCTGGTCCTGATGGCCTCACTGGTGAATTCCACCCAACACTTAAATTAATGAATACCAGGCTGGGCGCGGTGGCTCATGCCTGTAATCTCAGCACTTTGGGAGGCCGAGGCAGATGGATCATCTGAGGTCGGGAGTTCAAGACCACCCTGACCTTTAGTAGAGACATGGAGAAACCCTGTCTACTAAAAATAAAAAATTAGCTGGCATGGTGGTGCATCCCTGTAATCCCAGCTACTCGGGAGGCTGAGGCAGGAGAATCACTTAAACCCGGGAGGCGGAGGTTGCGGTGAGCCGAGATCATGCCATTGCACTCCAGCCTGGGCAACAAGAGCGAAACTTCATCTCAAAAATAAAACAGTAGAAAAAACACCAAATCTTTCTCAAACTTTTACAATAAGTTGAAGAGTAGCATAACTTCCTAACTCATTCTCTGAGGCCAGTATTAGGGAACAGCATAAGACTGTTAGAAGGAAACATAGGGCAAATGTTTCACAACACTGGATTTAGCGATGATTTATTGGATATGACACCAAAAGCACAGGCAACAAAAGAAAAAATTAGACAAATTGGACTTCATGAGAATTTAAAACTTTTGTGCATCAAAAGACACTGTCAACAGAGTAAAAAGGCAACACACAGAATAGGAGAAAATATTTGCAAATCATATATCTGATAAGGGATTAACATCCCGAATAAGCCAGGCATGGTGGCTGATGCTTGTAATCCCAGTACTTTGGGAAGTCCAGGCGGGAGGACCTCTTGAAGGGATTGCAGACCAGACTGGGCACTGTAGGAAGATCCCATCTCTACAAAAAATTAGCCAGGTGCAGTGGCAGGTACCTGTAGTCTCAGCTACTTGGGAGGCTGAGGAGGGAGAATCACTTGGGCCCAGGAGTTCAAGGCTGCAGTGAGCTATGATGACACACTCCAGCCTGGGCAACAGAGTGAGATCCTATCTCTAAGAAAAAAAAAAAAATCCAGAATATACAGAGAACTCCTAAAACCCAACAACAAAAAACCAAACAACCCAATTCAAAAATGGGGTTAATATCCAAAATACATAAGGAACTCAACTCAATATCAAAAAAACAGATAACCTGATTAAACAATGGGCAAAGAACCTAAAGAGACATTTATTAAAGACATACAAATGGCCAATGGGTATGTGAAAAAATGCTCAGCATCCCTAATCATCAAGGAAATGTAAATTTAAAAATGAGCTATCACCTCACAACTGTTAGAATGGCTATTATCAAAACGACACAAGATAACAAGTGGTGGTGACGATGTGAAGAAAAGGGAACTCTGGTACACTGTGGATGGGAATGTAAATTAGTATAGCCATTATAGAAAACAGTATGGAGGTTCCTCAAAAATTAAAAATAGAGCTAGCATATAATCCAGCAATCCCACTAGTGTGTATATATCCAAGGGAAATAAAAATCAGTATATTGAAGAGCTATCTGCATTTACATGGTCATTGCAGCATTAATTTCAATGGTCAACATATGGAATCAACCCATGTATCTATCAGTGAATGAATAGATAAAGAAAATGTGGTATATGTATAATGGAATACTATACAGCCTTAAAAAAGAAGGAAATCCTGTCATTTACAACAACATGGATAAGCCTGAAGGACACTATGTTAAATGAAATAAGCCAGGCACAGAAAGACAAATAGTGCATGATCTCACTCATATGTGGAATCTTAAAAAGTTGAGCTCATGGAAGCAGAAGAGTAGAATGGTGGTTATCAGGGGATTAGGGAGGTATACAGATTGGAAAGATACTGGTCAAAGGATATAAAATTTCAGTTGGGGGAATAAATTCAAGAGATCTTTGTCTAATAACATAATTATAGTTAATGTATCTTAACACTTGAAAATTGTTAAGAGGATAGATGTTAAGTGTTCTCACCACAAAACAATAAGTATGTGAGGTAATGAATATGTTTATTAGTTTGATTTAGCCATTCCATGATGTATACATATTTCAAAACATCATGTTGTATACCATAAATATAAACAATTTGTATTTGTCAATTTAGAAAATAATTTTAAAATCCCATATATCCACACAAAAACTTGTGTAAGAATGTTCACAGTAGCATTACTCATAATAGCCAAAAAGTGAAAACAACCTAAATGTCCATCAACCAATGAATGGATAAACAAAACATGATGTAGCTATACAATGGAGTATTAGTCAGCAACTAAAAAGGAATGATGTACTGATACATATACTACAACATGGATGGACTTTAAAAATGTTATGCTAAGTGAAAGAAGCCAATGACAAGGAATAACATATTAAAATATTCCATTTATATGAAATGTGCATGACAGGCAAATCTATAGAGACTGATTTTGTCTCAAATCAGTTGAAATTGGGGGTTTAGGGGAGAAACAGAAAGTGGGTGCTAATGGGTTTGGGGTTTCTTTTAGGGGTGATAAAATCATTCTAAAATTGATTGTGGTGATGGTTGCACAAACTCTATAAATACACTAAAATACCATTGAAGTGTACACTTTAAATGGGTGAATTATATGGTATGTGAATTATATCTCAGTCAAGGTATTTTTAAAAAGGAACAAAATTTTTTCTACTATGGAATGATCACCAGCATATATTGTTAAGAAGAAAAAATGCAAGGAGAAGAAGAGTGTGTTTAATATGTTCTTCTTTCCCTAGGAAGTGAGATATGAGTATATACGTCTATATAATATTTCTAATGGAATAATAAAGTGTGAAATTTAAAAAATACCTATGTGGGAAGGAAAGAACAGGGTGGAAGCACAGGGATAGATGCTAGAAACTTATTTGAATATATACCCCAAAGACAAAATGAACTAAAAACCAATTTTCAGTAGTAATCATATTCTTGATGGTATTACTGGTACTTTTATTCTGAGACTGTTCTGTGTAAAATGTGGATTAATATTATACAAATGATAAATTTATGTTAGTTCCACTGGACAAAAGCAAATTATGAATTAAATTATGTTGATGTTACTAAGAACCAAGATTTTCAACGTGGGATAAGGAAAAAGATGTGAGATTGACGAGACTAAGCAAAACCAAGTAGTCCTGAATCTGAACTGGAAGGATTAGTATGCACTGATGGTGTACTTTATGAAAAAGAAAGAGAAAGAAATACCTCCTAGCCTGGTCCACTGAAAAGACCTAAAAACAATGGCTACCTAAAAACATGGACGGGTGCGGTGGCTCACACCTGTAATTCTAGCACTTTGGGAGGCCAAGGCAGGTGTATCACTTGAGGTCAGGAGTTCAAGACCAGCCTGACCAACATGGTGAAACCCTGTCTCTACTAAAAATACAAAATGAGCCGCACGTGGTGGCATGTGCCTGTAATCCCAGCTACTTGGGAAGCTGAGGCAGGAGAATCGCTTGAACCCAGGAGGCGGAGGTTGTAGTGAGCCAAGATCGTGCCATTGCACTCCAGGCTGAGTGACAAAGCAAGACCCTGTCTCAAAAAGAAAAGAAAAGAAAACAAACAAACAAAAAATCAACAAGAACTCCTAACACCCAGACTGTGGTTTTGATACAGAAGTGGGGCAGGGAAGTGCTGGGTAGAGGAGGGCATGGTCTCTGGTGAGGGCTCTACCCCCAGGTCTGTCCCCATGGACCTAGGTGAGGACAGGCACTGCTGCCTTCATGCCCAAATGTTGCATTTCCCGAGACCACCCTGTTCTGCCATGCCCCCATCCTGTGCCTATAAAAACCCCCGAGACCCTAGCAGGCAGACACACAAATGGCTGGACATCAAGAGGAGCAGATCGGCTGAAGAAGACACAAGTGGCTTGACACCTAGAGATACCTACAGGCACCAGCAGGCCACTGACTGACCTAGGCCATTGACTGGCAGAACGACGCAGAGTTAGGATGGGGCAGCGGGAGAAGAGTCAGGGTGGTCGAAGAAGAGTCAGGCCACTCGGCGGCCTGACTCCAAGGGAAAACCATCTCCCTTCGGGCTCCCCTATCTGCTGAAAGCTACTTCCACTCGATAAAACCCTACACCCATTCTCCAAGAGCACACGTGATCCGATTCTTCCGGTACACCAAGACAAGAACCCCAGGATAAAGAAAGCCCTCTGTCCTTGTGATAAGGTAGGGGTCTAATTGAGCTGACTAACACAAGCTGCCTATGGATGGCTAAACTAAAAGAGCACACTGTAACATATGCCCACTGGGGCTTCAGCTGTAAACATTCACCCCTAGACACTGCTGTGGGGACAGAGCCCCACAACCTGCCTGTCTATACGCTCCTCTAGAGGTTTGAGCAGTGGGGCACTGAAGAAGCGAGCCACTCCCCCTGTCGCATGCCCTGTGATGGGGACAAGGGAACTTTCCCTGTTTCAGTGTCTAAATACCATTTCCTGCTAAAACAAATCAGGTTCATAGAAGAAAGTCTAATTCCAGGTCTAGAGTAGGAAATGTAAACGATGAGCCTAGAAATGACTTAAATAATGCCGAAAGCAAGGAAATTATCGAAGACCACTAGAATCTGGAAAGAAGTCAAAAGTTAACTTGAAAAGCCTCCCATTAGCCAAAACTGGGACAATTTGAGCATCATTAAGGATACTGTTTAAAACTTATATGATAATATCTAGGATTCATAATGAGATTGAATAAACAAAAAACAACAAAAAATAGCCCTAATTGATCACTTCACTGTTGGAGGATGCAAATGAGTTAGAGGAAACAAATTCATTATGAAAACTGGTAAATAATGATAAAAACCAAGCATGTACCCTGCCTATCCTATATGAACTATAACTCAGGATAACCAAATAGCTGATGAGAGGTTTTCTCTTTATAAAAGTAGTCCAGGGCCGGGCACAGTGGCTCACACCTGTAATCCCAGCACTTTGGGAGGCCAAGGCGGGTGGATCATGAGGTCAGGAGTTCAAGACCAGCCTGGCCAAGATGGTGAAACCCTATCTCTACTAAATATACAAAAATTAGCCAGGCATGGTGGCGGGCACCTGTAATCCCAGCTACTCGGGAGGATGAGGCAGGGAATTGCTTGAACCTGGGAGGCAGAGGTTGCAGTGAGCCGAGATCGCACCACTGCACTCCAGCCTGGGTGACAGTGAGACTCCATCTCAAAAAGAAAAAAAAGTAGTCCAGCTAATAAAGGAAGAAGGAATCAAAATATGAACATTTTATAATTTATAATAAAATTAATGGATAAACAATGAGTAATAATAGTAAGTGACTGCTCATGTCACAATAAGAGACAACCAAGCATTATCACTTCCAAATAAAAGTATGTAATACCACCTAGAAAGTTTTCTTGCCAAAAAAATATCAAACCAGAATCTGTTCAAGCTCCTAGTTCTAATTTATAGGAAATACAGGAAACAAATGAACATGGTAAAACAACACCATAGGGTTGCAATCAGTAAAATACAAACTGTTGGAGATATCATGGGAAAAATGAACCAGTTTTGTCAACACATATATTGCCAAAAAGCACTAAATAGATAAATCGATGAGAAGAGAACATATGGATTAAAAGAGACAAACTTTCTGGGACAGATAGGTGACAGCAAAAAAAAAAAAAAATAATAACTTATCAGCCAAATGCAATATATGAATCCTATATGGATCTTAATTGAAAAAAAGAGAGACAAGGAAATGTCATTAATTTTCTGGCTGACTGAATATTTTCTGATATTAAGGAATTATTAAAATTTTCAGATGTGGTATGTTGTGGTTAAGTTAAAAAGCCTTTATCTTTTAGATATATATTCTGAAACATTTATAGATGAAATGATATGATGAAGTCTAAGATATGCTTCAAAATAATACAGTTGGGGTTGGTAGTATAGAGGAAACAAGAATGGCCATGAGTCCTGTAGCTCAGGGACACATGAGGGTTTATTGAACAATTTGCCTCTACCTTTGTAATTGATTGAAATTTTCCATTATAAAGGTTTTAAAAAATTCTAATGTCCTTAAATAATGCTTTGTTATGTAGCTTAGTATTTTCTGAGGTTGTAGAATGCTCTTCACACTAAACTCCTGCCTGAGTTCTTTTCAGAGAACCCATGGCCTTCATTTGAATATTTTATAGAAATATAAAACAAAATAAGTACCCTCAAAAACTAAGTGACAATTTAGTTGTGGGTAAAATAATAAATGCTTTAGCACTAAAATTTAATTTATTCTACACTTGCAAACTAACTTTAAACTTGAAAAAGCATACTGTTATTAACTCATTAAAAATTATAAATATTTTTATTTATACCACCTAAGGTAAGTTTTCATTTTAAAAATAAATTCCACAGTCACAGATACAAACACAAATAACTCTATTACCACAGTTTGTACATGCTAAGGAAACTAAGCATTATTAGGGGTATCGTAACTTCAAACTTGAATAAGCATCTTTTGTGGCTTTTCCACTAATTCTTTGATATACTCTGGAGATTAGCAGTGACAAAACAACATTTATTCTCTACTTCCTTCTCACTTTAAGACTATAGATAACACAGCCAGTGGTTCATGAATATGCTTACAGATCTAAATATGTGAGCCAAAAGAATGTTCTTACCTGTTGCCTATACAGTGAGAGTTTGCCTTCAATGGGCTCATTTCTCATCATTTTCTTTTCAATCAACTGGTTAATTTCTGTGTTTATTTCATTTATCTAAAATAGCATGAAAGCAAAAAAAAAAAAAAAAGTTAAAACTTTCCCTATAAGTACACAAACTAAGTGACATCTGGCCAAACCAGCTTTGAATTTATGATTCTTTTTTTTTAGAGACAAGGTCTCAGTTTCACCTAGACTAATTTTTTTTTAAGAGATGGGGTCTTGCTACGTTGCCCAGACTGATTTTGAATTCCTGGGCTCAAGTGATCCTCCCACCTTGGCCTCCCAAAGTGCTGGGATTACAGACGTGAGCCATGGTATCCATCCAGAATTTACAGTTCTTAACATTAAGTCTCTGATTGGCAAAACAGTTCCATTAATGTTATGGGGAGCCTGTTATGATTACCTTTAGAAACAATTTACATTTCATGATATATAGTTACACAGTTTGATTACTTATATAGATTTAATCATCTATGTCTAAATTATCCTAAAGTATTTTACATGAAATATTTATACATTACCACAAAGATGCTTTCTAAAAATCTGAAGTTATCCCCTCACCTAGGTTGTGACTTCAAGTCACTGCAAGTGATAAAGCAAATGTGAACAAATATGCACCAGGGATTTATTACAAGGATTCATAAACCCAGCTGACAGTTGACAGGGATAACACCCTTCCTGTGCTAATAATCTGTGATCCTTCGATAGCTATCATTTATCCTAATCATTAATCTAAATCTTTCCAAAATGTAATAAAACTGAATAAATCTGACAGAAGCATATAGTTCCTCAACAAATCAAAACCATGGTTTTCAGTGTATCCATCCTTTGAAAGATTAGAGTTCTCTCTAACCCTAACCCTAATTCTGTGACATTAAATTTTAGCCAGATTAGGCCAGGCACAGTGGCTCACGCCTGTAATTGAAGCACTTTGGGAGGCTGAGGCGGGTGGATCATCTGAGGTCAGGAGGTCGAGACCAGCCTGGCCAACATGGTGAAACCCCATCTCTACTAAAAATACAAAAAATTAACTGGGCTTGGTGGCATGCACCTGTAGTCCTGGCTACTCCAGGGGCTGAGACAGGAGAATCACTTGAACCCAGGAGGTGGAGGTTGCAGTGAGCCGAGATCGCACCACTGGACTCCAGCCTGGGTGACAGAGTGAGACTCCATCTCAAAAACAAAACAAAACAAAACAAAATTTTAGCCAGATCTGACTCGGGCATTTAATTTTTCTAAGTAAATTAAAAGAATAAAACAGTCAGGCCTGGGCGCGGTGGCTCAAACCTGTAATCCCAGCACTTTGGGAGGCTGAGGTGGGTGGATCACAAGGTCAGAAGTTAGAGACTAGCCTGGCCAACACAGTGAAACCCCATCTCTACTAAAAATACAAAAATTAGCTGGGCGTGGTGGCGGGTGCCTGTAATTCCAGCTACTGGGGAGGCTGAGGCAGAATTCACTTGAATCCAGGAGGCGGAGGTTGCAGTGAGCCGGGATCGCGCCACTGTACTCCAGCCTGGGCAACAGAGCTACGCTCCATCTCAAAAAAAAAACCAAAAAAACAAAAAAACAAAAAACCCAGTCAGAATTATGTATTTAATTGTAGTGGCTATTAACCACATAGTAAGCACATTAAAGAATTAGCAAGTCAAAACATTTCAATTAGGCTGAGTGCAATGGCTCACACCTGTAATTCCTGCACTTTGGGAGACTGAGGAGGACGGAGGCAGGCAGATCTCTTGAATCTGGGAGGTCAAGACCATGCTGGGCAACATGGCCAGACCCTGTCTGTACAAAAAATTCAAAAATTGGCCAGAACTGGTGGCATGCACCTTGTAGTCCCAGCTACTTGGGAAGCTGAGGTGGGAGGATCACTTGAGCCTGGGAGATGGAGGCTGCAGTGAGCTGTGATCATGTCACTGAACTCCAGCCTAGGCAACAGTGTGAGACTCCATGTCAAAAAAAAAAAAAAAAAATTAGACAGGCATAGTGGCATGTGCCTGTAATCCCAGCTAGTCGAGAGGCTGAGGCAGAAGAATCGCTTGAACCCAGAAGGTGGA
Source organism: Pongo pygmaeus (assembly GCF_028885625.2). Lineage (NCBI taxonomy): Eukaryota > Metazoa > Chordata > Mammalia > Primates > Hominidae > Pongo > Pongo pygmaeus. Next base: position 108,779,259 of record NC_072383.2, on the reverse strand, counting down.
GATTGCAGTGAGCTGAGATTGTGCCACTGCACTCCAGCCTGGGCAACAGAGCAAGTTCCGTCAAAAAAAAAAAAAAAAAAAAAAAGGCACTACACCTGACCTAGCGTTTTAATTCTAGGGAACAAAAACGGTATAATCAGGCCAAGCACAGTGGCTCACACCTGTAATCCCAGCACTTTGGGAGGCTGAGGCAGGCAGATCACCTGAGGTCAGAAGTTTGAGACCACCCTGGACAAATGGCAAAACCCCGTCTCTACTAAAAATTAAAAAATTGGCCAGGCATGGTGGCACATATCTGCAGTCCCAGCTACTTGGGAGGCTGAGGCAGGAGAATGGCTTGAAACCGGGAGGTGGAGGCTGCAGGGAGCCGAGATCTCACCACTGCACTCCAGTCTAGGCAACAGAGCAAGACTCCGTCTCAAAAAACAAAACAAGGCCTGGTGCGGTGGCTCACGCCTGTAATCCCAGCACTCTGGGAGGCTGAGATGGGTGGATCACAAGGTCAGGAGTTCGAGACCAGCGTGACCAACATGGTGAAACCCTGTCTCTACTACAAATACAAAAATTAGCCAGGTGTGGTGGCGCGTGCCTGTAATCCCAGCTACTCAGGAGGCTGAGGCAGGAGAATCGCTTGAACTTGGGAAGCGGAGGTTGCAGTGAGCCGAGATCACACCACTGCACTCCAGCCTGGACAACAGAACAAGACTCTGTCTCAAAAAAAACAAAAAACAAAACAAAACAAAAAACCCAAAAAATTAGCCGGGCATGGTGGTTCGTGCCTGTAGTCCCAGCTAGTTGGGAGGCTGAGGCTGGAGAATCACTTGAACCCAGGAGGCGGAGGTTGCAGTGAGCTGAGAAGATTGTGCCACTGTACTCTAGCCTGGGGAACAGTGCAAGTACTGTCTCAAAAAAAAAAAAAAAAAAAAAGGTATAACCTGATACCAGCTTTCAATAAGCATTACAACATTTAGTAATTCCAAGGCAGGTATACAAGGTTAATAAAAATATTAGCTTTAAATATAAAATTGCTATAATATTTTGCTTGGAAATAAAAAATAATGACAATTAAAATATTTTTAAATTTCCCATCTAAATCCTTATATTATGAAGACATAAACCCACTGGTCAATTCATATGCATTAATTTACATATTTAAGTTACTTCATTTGCTAATCAATTGATTATGTTTTCATAACATCATGTGTATTAAGTAATAGCATAACATTCTATAATTCCTCATAAAAGACAATTCCTCATAAGAGTTGTCAACTCTTAGCACAGGTTAATTTAAGAGTCAATAGAGGATACTACAGAAAGCAGTTCACATAATTTTATAGGACTGGGGATCAGATAAAATTGAGAGCTATAAAAAGATGATTCTCACTTACTTTAGATTCAAGTTCAAGAAGATCAGAATGGCCCATAGCTGGCTCTGAAACTACTTTTTGTAAAAAATGTAATTCCTTTTTCTTATTTTCTAATTCTTTAGGAAATTTTTCAGTTACCATATATAAATTAAATTTTATCTCCTCCTCTAGCCTCTTCATTAAACCTTTAAAAATAAAATAAATAAATATTCAGCCCAAAAGAGTAGGTACAGTGATATTCTGTATACTATTTTAAATATAAGACCTGGATAGGGCATATCTGTTGAAAACAATCTGTATAATATCTAGCATAGTACAATAAAAGATTGGCCATTGAAATATTTTATTGTTAATTACAATGAAAATGAAGAAACATAATTTACATGGAAGAATATTTAAATAATTATAGAAAAAGTGTTATTATGACCTTTTCAAATTATAACCTAATTCTTTTATATCCCACAATATGCAAAAATAACATGTGCAGAGCCAGATATATTGTTGGGTCATATTTTACCTTCTAAGCATTTAAGAGACCCATGAACCAAATGATAACACAAATAAAATCTAACCCAGGTGCTCTTTTATACAGATGATCATGTATTTTTTTTCTTTTGGAATACTTTTGATGATATATATATATATATATATATTTTTTTTTTTTTGAGACAGGGTCTTGCTGTGTCACTCAGGCTAGAGTGCAGTGGCACTATCTCAGCTCACTGCAACCTAAACCTCCACAGCTCAAGTGATCCTCCCACCTTAGCCTCCTGAGTAACTGGAAGTAGCTGGCACCACAGGTGTACGTCACCACGCCTAGGTAATTTTTGTATTTTTTTGTAGAGACGAGGTTTTGCCATGTTGCCCAGGTTGGTCTCTAACTCCTGGGCTTGAGCAGTCACCCGCCTCAGCCTCTCAAAGTGCTGGGATTACAGGTGTGAGCCACTGTACCCAGAACAATTTATATTTCTATTGTAACAGTTCATAAAAGGTAATTCATTATCATTTGTCAGCTTCAAGCCAATGAAGACATTACTAAAAGCACCACACGTTAAAATCCAAAAAAAGAGTAACAGGCCAGGTGCAGTGGCTCACGCCTGTAATTCCAGCACTTTGGGAGGCCGAGGTGGGTGGACCACCTAGGTCAAGAGTTCGAGAGCAACCTGGGCAACATGGCAAAACCCTGTCTCTACTAACAATACAAAAATTAGCCGGGCATGGTGGCACATGCCTGTAGTCCCAGCTACTTGGGAGGCTGAGGAACAAGGATCGCTTGAACCTGGGAGGAAGAGGATGCAGTGAGCCAAGATCGTGTCACCCTCACTGCACTTCAGCCTGGGGGACAGAGGGAGACTCTGTCTCAAAAAAAGAAAAGAAAAAAGAAACAAAGTATCTACCTACACATAAATGTTTTAAGTTTTCCATGTTTTGGTATTTTTTATTTTGTAAAGTATTATTAGTTTACAGTTAAGTGGCAATTTATATTTTCAAGATTTTAGTTTTCTTATTTTTGCAGATGGGCAACTATACATACAGATTTTCAGTGAATAACGGTCTTGTTTTAAATTCCCAGCCTAGAGAGATCTACAAAGTCTATTTCAGATCTTTCCATTCACACATTTATAAATTCTGACTTGAATGTTTTTTGTTTTTTGTTTTAGATGAAATCTTGCTCTGTCGCTCAGGCTGGAGTGCAGTGTGCATTGTGGGTTCACTGCATCCTCTGTCTGCCTCCTGGGTTCAAGCAATTCTGCTGCCTCAGCCTCCTGAGTAGCTGGAATTAGTCACACACTACCAGCTCGGCTAATTTTTTGTATTTTTAGTAGAGACAGGGTTTCATCATGTTAAGGCCAGGCTGGTCTGCAACACCTGACCTCAAGTGATCCGCCTGCCTGGGCCTCCCAAAGTGCTGGGATTACATGCGTGAGCCACTGCGTCTGGCCTGGCTCGAATTTTTAACACACGGGGTTTCTGGTTTAAGTAATCTGTGTACATAAATTGCATAATACATCTGGCCCAAAGCCTTAAAACTATTTTTAGTTCCATTGTGCTAACCATATATTAACATGTAAAATTTTATTAACTGCAAATTCTAAGTTTTCCATTCATTACTTCACTATTCCTTCTTTTTTCAGGATTAGAGAAAGGAAGAGAAGAGAAAGTGTTTAATAAATCACACTGTAGGCTGGGCGTGGTGCCTCACATCTGTAATCCCAGCACTTTGAGAGGCCAAGGCAGGTGAATCACCTGAGGTTGGGAGTTTGAGACCAGTCTGACCAACATGGAGAAACCCCATCTCTACTAAATATACAAAAAATTAGCTGGGCATGGTGACTCATGCCTGTAATCCCAGCTACTCCGGAGGCTGTAGAGATGCTTGAGGCAGGAGAATCGCTTGAACCCGGGAGGTAGAGGTTGCGGTGAGCCGAGATCATGCCATTGCACTCTAGCCTGGGCAACAAGAGCAAAACTCCATCTCAGAAAATAAAAAATAGGCCAGGCGTGGTAGCTCACGCCTGTAATCCCAGCACTTTGGGAGGCTGAGGTGGGCAGATCACTTGAGGTCGGGAGTTTGAGACCAGCTTGACCAACATGGAGAAACCCCGTCTCTACTAAAAAAAAATACAAAATTAGCTGGGCATGGTGGCATATGCCTGTAATCCCAGCTACTTGGGAGGCTGAGGCAGCAGAATGGCTTGAACCTGGGAGGCGGAGGTTGTAGTGAGCCAAGATCACGCCATTGCACTCCAGCCTGGGCAACAGGAGCAAAACTCCATCTCAAAAAAAAAAATAAATAAATAAGTAAATAAATAATAAAAATAAATAAATCACACTGTAATTAGTCAGTCATTCCTATGTGATTTTCGATTAAATCTACATCCTGGCTTCTTTGTCTGTTAGATGACCAGCTTTTCTATCCTCAGGTTCTTAAACGTACCCCATGTAATTAGAGATGCATGGAATCAAAGACTAAAATGTTTTTAAAGATTTAAAATTCTCCAATAATATTTTCTCTATTTAAAAAAAAGTTTCTAATTCTAGAAAATATAAACTGATTTATAGTGACAGAAAGCAAATCCATAGTTGCCTGGGGAGGGACAGAAAGGCAGAATGGGGCAAGAGTGAGACATTAAAAAGAGTCACTGGAAATGTTTGGGGGTGATGGATAGGTCTGTGATCTTGATTAAAAGCTGATGGTTTCACCAGTGCAAGTGTATGTCAAAAGTAATCAAGAATACACTTTAGGGCATGGGAGGAAAGGGGAAGAAGAGCATTTGGACAAATACTTAATGCATGCGGAGCTTAAAACCTAGATGACAGGTTGATAGGTGCAGCAAACCACCATGGCACATGTATACTTATGTAGCAAACCTGCACATTCAGCACATGTAACCCAAAACTTAAAGTAAAATTTAAAAAAAATTTTTTTAAACACATTTTAAATATGTGCTATTTATTTATTTATTGAGACAAAGTCTTACTCTGTCACCTAGGCTGGAGTGCAGTGGCACCATCATAGCTCACTTTAACCTCAAATTCTTGGGCTCAAGTGATCTTCCTGCTTCAGGCTCCTGGATAGCTAGGAATATAGGCATGTACCACCATGCCCAGCTAATTTTTTATTTTTTATTTTATGTATGTATGTATGTATGTATGTATGTATTTTGAGATGGAGTCTCGCTCTGTCGCCTAGGCTGGAGTGCAGTGGCGCGATCTCAGCTCACTGCAAGCTCTGCCTCCCGGGTTCACACCATTCTCCTGCCTCAGCCTCCCGAGTAGCTGGGACTACAGGCACCCGCCACCATGCCCGGCTGATTTTTTATATTTTTTTAGTAGAGACAGGGTTTCACCATGTTAGCCAGGATGGTCTTGCTCTCCTGACCTTGTGATCCACCCGCCTTGGCCTCCCAAATAATTTTTTATTTTTTGTAGAGATAGGGTCTTGCTATGTTGCCCAGGCTGGTCTCAAACTCCTGGGCTCAAGTGATCCTCTTACCTTGGCCTCCCAAAGGAGTATGATTATAGGTGTGAGTCGCTGAACCGCACCAAATATATGCAGCTTTTTCTTTTCTTTTTTCTTTTTTTTTTTTGAGACAGAGTCTCCCTCTGTTGTCCAGGCTGGAGTGCAGTGGCACAATCTCAGTTCACTGCAACTTCCACCTCCCGAGCTCAAGTGATCCTCCCACCTCAGCCTCCCAAAGTAGCTGGGACTACAAGCATGCACCACCACACCTGGCTAATTTTTGTATTTCTTTGTAGAGACAGGGTTTTGCCATGTTGCCCAGGCTGGTCTTGAACTCCTGGGATCAAGTGATCTGCTCGCCTTTGCCTCCTAAAATGTTGGGATTACAGGCGTGAACCACTGCCCCAGGGTTTGTGTGGTTTATTATATGTCGATTTTACCTCAATAAAGCTGTTTAAAACATAAAAAACAAGTTTCCATCAAATTTTAAATTACTCTCTTAAAAAATTTAACTTAGACCTTGAAACCTAGTCATATGTTTCTATGAAAAGTTTTAAAAGCATTATCTTTCAAAATCCTGGGTAAATTAAATACAAGGTCACTAAGATGTCAGCAAACTTTTATATTAAAAACCCTTTGAAAACATCTCACTGATCCTACTATAATCAAATGAGTGTCTTCTTTTATGTAATAAATCTCACAAACGTGTGGAGTATAACGATGATTAGCCTCAGTCGGGCCCAGTGGCTTATGCCTATAATCCTAACACTTTGGGAGGCTGAGGCGGGCGGATCACCTGAGGTCGGGAGTTCAAGACCAGCCTGACCAACATGGAGAAACCCCGTCTCTACTAAAAACACAAAAATTAGCCGGGTGTGGTGGCGCATACCTGTAATCCCAGCTACTCCAGAGGCTGAGGCAGGAGAATCGCTTGAACCCGGGAGGCGGAGGCTGCAGTGAGCTGAGATTGCGCCACTGCACTCCAGCCTGGGCAACAAGAGTGGAACTCCATCTCAAAAAAAAAAAAAAAAGATTAACCTCAGTGCATGTTTTATAATATAGCTGTTACTCTGCAAAAAGACAAATTACACTGTCATACTAAAAGTACTTTTTGTTATTTAAGTAAACATTAGCTTTTGTAAGCCTTTTTTGTTACGGAAAAGTTAGAGCTTATTAAACTAAAATACCTGGATCAATTAAATATGTTTAATCTACCCTTTTCCTAGGCTGTGAACAGATCACTTTCCACTTCCCAGAAAGATGTCAACGAAGTAGGAACTCCTTAACCTCCTGCTCCCTGCTCTTGTAGAATTTCATAGATTACTACAGAAAGATGAATTAACCCTCTATCAGCTATTTACCTTGGGATAGTTCTCCAGTACAAGTGAGAGCTTTCCGCTGCTCTTTCAGTTTGCATGGTCTTTCTTCTGACAAGCAAAAATGCTTTGTAAAATGCCTAGGATGGATCTGGTGGTGTAATCTGGGCTGTTAGGACAGTTTATCCTCTGTGTTAAGCTAATGTAAGAACAGAGCCAGAGATACCTACGTCATTAGCACTGTTATTCTACAAATCAAAATATGAAAAACACTCAGTTTTAAGGATCCAGCATTCTATTCTTTTTCTTTATAGCCCTGGCTTTAAAACAATGATTCATAATTTTTCCAACCATTATTTTCATGACATCCATGCTAAGTCCTTTATTTATTTATTTATTTATTTTCTTGAGACAGAGTCTTGGTCTGTCGCCCAGGCTGCAGTACAATGGCGCAATCTCGGCTCACTGCAACCTCTGCCTTCCAGGTTCAAGCAATTCTCCTGCCACAGCATCCCGAGTAGCTGAGATTATAGGCACACGCCATCACGCCCAGCTAATTTTTTTGTACTTTTAGTAGAAACAGGGTTTCACCATGTTGGCCAGGTTGGTCTCGAACTCCTGACCTCAAGTGATCCACCCGCCTCAGCCTCCTAAAGTGCTGGGATTATAAGTGTGAGCTACCACGCCCAGCCATGCTAAGTCCTTTATACAAGCACAAACCAGATAGCCTCCCTCCACAATTGTTTTCATTATCTTCACTCTCTGACGTGAAAAACTGGTTAGGAATTGTTTGTTGTTGCTGTTAAGATGGAGTCTTACTCTGTCGCCCAGGCTGGGCTGCAGTGGCGTGGTCTCGGCTCACCGCAACCTCCGCCTCCCAGATTCAAGCGATTCTCCTGCCTCAGCCTCCTGAGTAGCTGGGATTACAGGCGTCCACCACCACGCTCTGCTAATTTTTGTATGTTTAGTAGAGATGGGGTTTCGCCATGTTGGCTAGGCTGGTCTCGAACTCCTGACCTCTCACCACCTCGGGCTCCCAAAGTGCTAGGATTATAGGCATGAGCCACTGCACCCGGCCATCTGGTTAGGAATTTTTAAAAACATCTGGTGAAAACCCAGGGATGTCTTCATCAGGGCTCTCCTTCTCCAGGTAGGAAATGATGTTCCAAAATGCTGAGACATCACTTGATGATAACTAATTCTCACAAATTGATTTTTTAGGAAGATCTTGATTTAAATCAATATTTTCTAATCACCTATACCATATAATAATTTCCACTTACTTTCAGGCTTTGCATCTGCTGCAGCTTGGCGCATGCTTTTCAGCTGGTTTTGTACTCTTTGCAATCTTTGCACTGCATGAAATAGCTTTAAAATACAATTAAACAGATTACTTGCTTAGTCTACCAAAGCTTACCTGTTACTTAGGCAAGCAATGGAAAATACAAGTTCCATATAATTCTTATGATATAAAAGGAACAAATAATAAGAACTCAGAAAATTCCCATATTAAACCCAAAATGTAACTGTCTCTCAATACCTTTTCACATACATTTTTTAAGGAAGTTTTCAGAAATTTTTCTTTAGTTATTTACTGAATTTGCAGTTTAAGGAAAAATACTTATCAAAGAAACACACACACCAGATTTTTCTTGTTATACATGGTTTTCTTAAGGCCAAGTAATGTTAACATTGATACAGTGATGTTTCAGAATCACAAACCAACGCCAAGTAACCATTCAGGGCTTAGGTGATGCAGCTTATTGCTGCAGTGAAACTACTTCAATGCCAAGTCAAGTGCCAGCAGAATCAAACATTTAAACTGCTGATTTAGTAGTAAATGAAGCTTATGTGAAATATATTTTAATGTATAAGTCTACTCAGATTTTAAAATAGATTTTTAATAAGTAAAAGTAATAATTTCTGAGCAAATTATTTTTTCTTTAAGGCAAAGTTTAAAAACATGGAGTATAGGTGATTTTAAGCCTTTTCATGACTTATTTGCCATTGTAGTAAACTGCAGAGGGTACTGTGATCACTGGAATAAAAAGAATGGTCTCATAGCCCTGGAATCTAAAGGCATCCTGTAGAGATTCTAGAAGTTTTATTAGCAGTTAATCTTACTGTTAACATTACAATGACTCTTCTGTAATGTTGGAACAACATGAGGTCAGCATAGGCCAAAAGACAGTGTATAGATACAATTCAGAGTATAAAACCCAAAAAGTTGTACTGTTGTTGCCACAAAATATTTATCTTTTTTTTTTTTTTTTCCAGACAAAGTCTCACTCTGTTGCCTAAGCTGGAGTGCGATGGCGTGATCTCAGCTCACCTCAACCTCCACCTCCTGGGTTCAAGTGATTGCCTCAGCCTCCCGAGTAGCTGGGACTACAGGCATGTGCCACCATGCCCAGCTAATTTTTGTATTTTTAGTACAGACAGGGTTTCACTGTGCTGGCCAGGCTGGTCTTGAACTCCTGACCTCGTGATCCGCCTGCCTCAGCCTCCCAAAGTGCTGGGATTACAGGCATTAGCCACCGCACCCAGCCTGAAATATTTATCTTAATTAAAAGAGTATTCCATTATGTTAGCAAAAGGAACGTGAACGTCTACAATTTTAAAACTCTTTTCTTTACATTTGGATTATAAGAAGGAACTATTTCCTTCATACTGAGAATATAAACTTTTATGTGGATACCTGATTCTTTTGTTCCTGTTTCTGTTGTGCAAGATATTCTTCTTTCTCTTTTTCAACTCGAAGTTGCCTTGCTATTTTAAGCATCCATTGATGATTCTGGGCTGTCTCCACCTACAGTAAGGGAATAAGTAGCACATGTTACTGTCAGGTTTGAAGAAAAAAATTAGCATGTCATGTGACTCAGACATCCACTTATCATTTCCTTTTGGTAAACAGTACTCCCTAGAGATGACAGTAAAGCTCTAGGCTCCAGGTCCTTGAAAGTGCTGGGCTACTGCCTAGAGAGACTCCCTTTTCGTCAATGTTATTTGAGTCCATCCTCAGATGTACACTCATGCTTGGCTGAATCTTTATTTGCATTCCTAAATCTTTGCAAGTCCTTGGGACTTGGGGCCAAAGTCTTACAGTACTAATTCTGCCTTACCCTTTTCTTCAAATGTTCAACTCTCTTAATGAGCTGATCCTTTTCTTCTTCCATTGCACTGATATCCTAAAAAGTGGCAAAGAAGACCTTATAAGAAAAAGTATTCTCAGTCTGTAGGAAACAGATAAGGTTTTATTTTCATTATGCATCTAACATTTTCATCATTTATAACCACAGCATTAACAACCAAGATCCTCTTTTGGATGAAGGTCATTTCTATTTTTCCCCCAGGGCTTCTTATGCAGGGTAATTTTTTTGGCAGCTTGGTGTTCATCCAGAAATGCAACAAAAACCAGTTATAATGCAGCAAGGTAAAGCTGCCAACCAGCACATTTGTGTTCTGATTCCAAATATGGGCACATGATTTTTGAAAAATTTTCTATAATGGAAAGTGTGCAGGTCTAAATACATGAACAACAGCTGCTGACATCCCATCTGTTCTGTTAAATACCAAGTCATATATTTTGCCAATTTTCCATCAAAATTGTTTTTAAGGCTATGGTATTTTCATGACATAAGTTTGTGCCTGGTTTTTCCAATGAACCAATTCCCTCTCTGAAAATAAAGACTTCAAAAATAAACTTCCTTCCTGTTAACCAGCTTCATAGTATTTTGTTATAAAAACAAACAAATAAAAAAAACTCCCTCCTAAATCTAAAAAACTAATAGCTTAATTATCACAGTAATAGTAAAGGTAAAATATACATGGTAGTCAGTATCGACAGAATTTGGAAAAATGGGCACTCTTACTCATTACCAATAGCACTGTACTGAAGAACAATATCAAAAGTCTTAAAATATAGCCTGGCCAACATGTTGAAATTTTGTCTCTACTAAAAATACAAAACTAGCCAGGCGTGGTGGCAAGTGCCTGTAATCCCAGCTACTTGGGAGGCTAAGGCAGGAGAATTGCTTGAACCCAGGAGGTGGAGGTTGCAGTGAGCCAAGATTGTGCCATTGCACTCCACCCTGGGCGACAAAGTGAGACTCCGTCTCAAAAAAAAAAATCTTAAAATAAATGCTCATCCCTTCTAGCCCAGTAATTTTATATCTGATGATTTGTCCGAATAAAACATTCATGAAAAGACATCCTCTGTAAAGATTCTCATCAATGCAAGTTACATCTACAATTTGGAAATGACCAAAATGTATAAGGATTGTTAAATAAATCACCACATAATACAATGAAAGTCATTAAAAATTATGCAGAAGAATGTTTAATGACATGAGAAAAAGTCATGATATGACATTAATTGAAAGAGGCAGATTACAACATTTATCTACAGAATACCAAGAAAATGATTTAAATATATTTATCAAAATGTCAACCATAGTTTTCTCTAGAGAACGAGATTATGAGTGAATTATTTTTTCTTTTCTTTTATTTTTTTGAGACAAGTTCTCACTCTGTCACCCAGCTAGAGTGCAATGGTATGATCACAGCTCACTGCAGCCTTGAACTCCCAGGCTCAAGTGATCCTCCTGCCTCAGCTTCCTAAGTGGCTGGGACTACAGGCGTGCACCACCATGCCTGGCTAATCTGTTTTTTTTTTCTGGAGACAGAATCTTGCCATCTTGCCCGGGCTGGTCTCAAACTCGTGGGCTCAAATGATCCTCCAGCCTCAGCCACCCAAAGTGTTTGGATTACAGGCGTGAGCTACCATGCCTGGCCTACTAAAGTATTCTTGAACACATGCTTTGTAGAAAATTTAGAAAATATGATTAAACAAGAAATAAAGGCTAGGTGCAGCAGTGGCTCATGCCTATAATCCCAGTACTTTGAGAGGCCAAGGTGGGAGGATAGCTTGAGCGCAGGAGGTCAAGACCAACCTGGGCAACATGGCAAAATCCTGTCTCTACAAAAAAAAACAAAAATTAGCTGGGCATGGTGGTGCATGCCTGTAGTCCCAGCTACTCAGGAGGCTCAGGCATGTGGATCATTTGAACCTGGGATGCCAAGACTGCAGTGAGCTGTGATCACTCAGTCTGGATGACAGAGTGAGACCCTGTCTCAAAAAAAAAAAAAAAAAAAAAAAAGAGAGAGAGAAAGGTTTAGTAATAATGAATGAAATTAAAATATAGACTCTAGGTTTTTGTCATTATTCTGGTTTACTTACAGGACATAATGGAGGAATAGTAGACGGACATATATCACTCTTCTCTTCTTCCGTACTATAAGTAACTACTCATTGTGAATTTACCCCAGTCTCATCAGTTTCATCAGTAAGGAACTACCAAAGGTCCAACAAAGTAAAATGTGCCATTTGCTATCACTAGTCTCCATATAGTCTTAAGACTCATACTGAATTAATAAAATGCTAAATCCAATATTATTCAAATCCCAAAAAAATTGTTACTATGTTTTCTTTCCTTTACCTTTCTTATTTCTGCTGTAGAAAATCCAGATGTCTTGAGCTGCTCATATTCTTTATGCAAAGTTTTAAAGGCTTCCATTAACTCTTCATACTAGAAGAATAAGTTAATAAATTATAAACTAATAACTAGATCCAGTAGAGTTTTCTTTTTTTTTTTTTTTTTTGAGACAGACTCTTGCTCTGTCGCCCAGCCTGGAATGCAGTGGCACGATCTCGGCTCACTACAACTTCCGCCTCCCGGGTTCAAGCGATTCTCCTGCCTCAGCCTCCTGAGTACCTGGGATTACATGCGCACGCCACCACGCCTGGCTAATTTTTGTATTTTTAGTAGAGACAGGGTTTCGCCATGTTGGTCAGGCTGGTCTCAAACTCCTGACCTCATGATCCATCCGCTTTGGCCTCCCAAAGTGCTGGGATTACAGGCGTGAGCCACCGCGCCTAGCCATAGAGTTTTCTTAATCAGGTTATCTATTAACTTACAGCGATTACTTAAGTCATTGTAAGAACAGCATTAAAAACACAAAAACACACCTTATACATTTATATAGGGTACAAAAAAGTACATCTCTACCATCTTAACACTAAATACTTCTCTATCTTCATTTCTGGTTACTTTCCTACTTCACACTCTACACTCTAGCTATGTTGATGTCTGAGTTCCTGAACATTCCATGCTCTTGCATCCAGCTTATACATCTGTGACTCCCTCACCCGTAACTTAAGCAACTCCTATTCATCCTTCAAGTCTTCACATAGATTCTACTATTCTCAGAGAAGCCTTCTCTGGCCCTTTATCTATCCTATCAGAGTAGATATCATGTACAATTATAACTGACTATTATAATTTCCTGTCTGTCTCCCTCCATCATATAGTGAGAGCCAAGAGGAAAAGAATCATATTCATTGTGTACACCCTTGTATCCCTGGGGCCTAGCACAGTGCATAACCCATGGAGATGTTTAATATAAAGTAGTTGAATGGGCCAGGTGCGGTGGCTCACACCTGTAATCCTAGCACTTTGGGATGCTGAGGCAGATGGATCACTTGAGGTCAGGAGTTCGAGACCAGCCTGGCCAACATGGTGAAACCCTGTCTCTACTAAAAATACAAAAAATTAGCTGGGCATGGTGGCGCACACCTGTAATCCCAGCTACTCAGGAGCCTGAGGCAGGAGAATTGCTTGAACCTGGGAAGTGGAGGTTCCAGTGAGCCGAGATCACACCACTGCACTCCAGCCTGGGTGACAAAGCGAGACTCTGTCTCAAACAAAAAAAAAGTAATTGAATGAATGAAAAAAATCCTGTTACCTAAAAATTTTTTTAAATAGTTTTTTGTTGTTGTTTTTGAGACAGGGTCTCACTCTGTCACCCTGGCTGGAGTGCAGTGGTGTGATCACCGCTCATTGCAGCCTCGACCTCCCTGGGCTTAGGTGATCCTCCCACCTCAGCTTCCCAAGTAATTGGGACTACAAGCTTATGTCACCATGCTGGGCTAATTTTTTTATTTTTTGTAGAGATGGGTTTCACCATGTTGCCCAGGCTGGTCTCGAACTCATGAGCTCAAGCAATCTGCCCACCTTGGCCTCCCAAAGTGCTAGGATTAAAGGCATGAGACACTGTGCCTGGCCAAAAAGTTATTCTGATGGGGAATGACAGAATAATATTTTTCTTGATTGATCATATCTTAAATCTACAAATTATTAATTATAAGACTCTTCATTCTGAAAGATAATATGTATTTTTATTAGGATTCCTGAAATGACTGGCTAAATGTGTAAATCATTATATAATGTAAATCATTGTGTGTGTGTATATCTCTTTCTCATTTTTTATATATATATGTATATGTGTATATATATATAGAGAGAGAGAGATACCTGTCAGATATGCTTCAAGAACAAGTATGTCTTAATTACCATTAATTCTTTCATTAACTAGCTGAGCATATTTAGCAAAGACTTAATCAGGTCAGGCACCGTGGCTCACGCCTGTAATCCCAGCACTTTGGAACCCGAGGTGGGTGGATCATGAGGTCAGGAGTTCGAGACTAGCCTGGCCAACATCATGAAACCCCATCTCTGCTAAAAATACAAAAATTAGCTGGGTGTGGTGGTGGGCACCTGTAATCCCAGCTACTCGGGAGGCTGAGGCAGGAGAATCACTTGAACCCAGGAGGCGGAGGTTGCAGTGAGCCGAGATTGCACCACTGCACTCCATCCAGCCTGGGCAACAGAGCAAGACTCTGTCTCAGAAAAAAAAAAAAAAAAGACTTAATCAACTTTCTCTAGATAAATTAATTTTTATCAGATTTATTGATGGTGGGAGCCTAGGAAGGAGAAAGTACACATTTACACTTCTCTATTTCCCACATTGTGTAAAATATTCAAAGGTAAGGACAGGTGGTCTCATTCTGCTGTGCTTCTCCGATGGCATCTACTATGACATCTGACATAATTATTTGCATAAATACTGTCTTAAGAGATCAATATTGACTCTATTTTGAGTTACTGCCATGTCTACCCCAAATAGCAAAATATATGGATAAAAATAAAAATATTCAGTTGGTTACTGCGATTCAATCCAAATATTTAGCTAACATTAGAAGTGACTATACAAAATCTGGAAGAAAATAAAGATTGATAAGACATGACACCTGTCTCTATGGGCCTCAGAATTTATTGGGAAAGACAGATTGACAAACTATTCACAATTTGGCACAAATCAGTCTATGTAAGTGCTATGGAATAAAAGTGTGAGACACTAAACAGAAGCACTTTTTAAAAAAAAAAATTCAAAGTCCTTTTAAATCTGAGTCTAGTTTCTTTCTCTCCAGTCTTTGGCCAGCAATGTGCTTAGGGATCTCAGGATCAGAAGCCAGACCAGCCAGAATCCTCAGTACTCAAGAGCTTTAAGACCTTATGCCAGAGCCCAATGTTACTCCAAAACCCTGGCAAGAAAGGTGCACTGAGATTTCAAACTCCAGAATCTATCTCTACCCTTTGTCTGATTGGGAAGTCCTTTGAGACTGCAAGTCTAGGTTCTTTGCCTGCTTCTTTCCAGGACCTCACATGTCCCAATTTGCCTGGGATAGTGTCAATTTAAACCATTTGTCTTGGTGTTTAAATGTTATGATAGTCTGTTTCTCTCAAATTTGGATAAAAAACTATGTAGTCACCTAACTGATGAACAAAGTGCTGTGCAGACTTAACCCAGGATTCTATTTACCCACAATTGCTAAGTAATAAATTATTCTAAAATCTTAGTATCAGGTTTTTTTTTTTCTATTCACATACTCCTATCACTAAAATAGTATTTGTGTGCAAAAGCCATTATCTTGAGATGTGGCCATAGTTGAACATTAGCTGATACAGTTTTATCTTCTTGTGCCACTTGGAACTACAAAGACAGCAAATAAAAAAAGAGTAACATGTATTTGAATATATACACCTTGAAATCCATTACAGTTTCAATGTACCATTTATGTATTGTTTACCTGTTTATTGGTGTCAGCCACAGTTTCATCCTGAAGAAACTCACTTGGTACCTCAAGTTTTATTAAAAAACGAGCTAAATATGCTCTTTTCTTCAGTTCATTAGTCCTCTGAAGAAGCCAGTGGAGCACTGGGTAAATTACAGGTTTACTTCCAATCACCAAACCCTGACGAAAAGTACTCCTAAGAGAGAAACACACACACAAACACACACGCACTTAACGGTAAACTTTGAAGAGAGACAGCATTTTCTCAAAATCTGATTTACAATGTCCAAATTGCTTTCTATAACTTTTTAAAAAAGATAAACCCAAGGAATCTTTTTTTTTTTTTTTTTTGAGACAGGGTCTCACTTTATTGCCCAGGCTTGAGCACAACACAGCTCACCAAAGCCTTAACCTCCTGGCTCAGGTGATCCTCCCACCTTAGCCTCCCAAGTAGCTGGGACTAGAGGCACCGACCACCATGCCCAGCTGATTTTTTGTTGTTGTATTTTTTGTAGAGGCAGCGTTTCACCATGTTGCCCTGGCTGGTCTCAAACTCCTGAGCTCAAGCGATCCTCTCACCTTGGCATCTCAAAGTGCTAGGATTACAGGCGTGAGCTACCATGCCTGGCCCCAAGGCTATTCTAAAGTCAGTCTGTACATTAGTTAGAAAATTAGAAAAATTAGGCCCTCAATATATCATTGGCATATCCAAGGAAGTTGTGTTTAAGCTGTTTTTATCTAGGATGACAGATAAAGGATAAAATGGTATAGTGGATTTACCAGACAGTTTGATTAAGGCAAAGAACTGACCCACTTAAGACTTCTGAGTTTGTTTATAGAAGGTTTAAGATTATTTTGAAACTCAGTGATGTTCTCAGGCCATCAAATGAGGGAAACCAGGTATTACCTAAAAAGATTGATTGCAGTATATGAAGGTTTGGATATTAAAGCATAAGTTTAAAAACTCAATACGTGATCAGATTCTTACATATCTGTGGCATTTCCTGAAGGTTTGTACTTAAGAATACCAAGAAGGCTCAACATTCGTTTGGCTGTCTGCTCTGGCATCTCCTCTCTGATATCCACAAGTTGCTAACAAAGAAATTGAAAAAAACATGTTATTGTTGTATATGTAACAAAGGACAATATTTAAACTCACTGACAAAATTGTTCTGCTAGAGCTTAACAGCACAATGGTCTCTTCATAAAACAGATTAAGGATGGAGGCCCCCAGATTCCAAGTAAGGGTACACCCAAGTCAGATCAAGATTCATATTAAGAATGTTAAGCTTCAAAAAAAGTATCCAGTGGAATGGACCAGTGTATGAGAGACATGAACTAACTCGCAATACAATAAAACCTTTTGTAAAAGAATTTTCATTCCCTAACCAAACCTATTTATGTCTGGAAGTGGAGAAATAATTTCTAAATAAGGTACTAATAGATAATTTATTTTTGGGCTAGCAGAGAAATGTTATGCATCATTTACTATTACTTTACAGACATGGAAAATAAGGCTCAGAGAGGTTAAATAATGTGCCCAAGACTCACAGCTATTTAGAGGCAGAAACTGGCTTTCTGCTACCCATGAAAAAGAAAGAGAAAACTCTTACCTTTGGGTCAATCTCAGCCAGAACATCACTGAGAACTTGTAATAGTTGCATTGGCTCCAAGGAATCAAACGTGATTAAATTATAGTTCTTCCTAAAGGGCTCCTTATTGAGACTGTCCATAATGAATTTAATTTGATCACTCATAATTAGGTCTTATAATTTTAACTAAAGAGTAAAAATAGAAAAAAAAATCCTTAATACTGGCAACAAAAGTCCTGGGTAAAAACCAGAATTAAGTTCATACAACGTGGGCATGAAAAGCATAATTTTACATGGCATACAAAATGCTGTGAAAAGGGTTATTTTGTTGAAAGAAATCCAAGTATAATGGCTTTATTATGAAAACTGCAGTATATACTGTTAATTTTAACGTCAAATGCTTTGTATATGCATCTGGTGTAACAGTAATCATCTGAATTAATGTGGACAAATGAATAATAAATCCTCCCTACATTAACATCTCTCCCATGCCAGTGCATAATTTCTACCCAGGAATTAAACACGCTCCTAATTTTTAGGAGCCTGTCTGCAAGCCTAACAGATGTTTCTCCCAAATCTCCCAAAAAACATTGAGAGATTTTTACTTTAAAATCTATATTTCCAGTTTCTCTTGAAAATCAGATCTGGCAACCGTGGGCCCACATTTGTGCATGCCCACAACCAACTGCAGCTGAGTAGAGGCTGCACACTTCAAGTATCCTTCTTCCATTTCTGTTATTGGTGTAGCCGGTAGGCATCCACTCTGCCGCCGTACAGTAATTCAGGCCTTCATTTCCTTTGGCCTTCAATGAGGCCACAGCCTCCTGTTCTCTGGTCTCCACCTCTCCCCATTCCAAATCATCTGTAGGCTCCTTATTGCGCACAAAATACAGCTCAAACTTCTTGGATTTCCAGACTCTTTATGACCTGGCACAACTTATCCCTTTCCAACTTTATTTCCAAATTGTCACCTTTCTACCCCTTCAAACTTCAGCCTATTGAAACAGTCACTGCTCCTTAGTTTTTCTATCACTCTGCCTTTAGTTAATGTTGCTTTCTCTGCCTAAAATGACTGTGCACCGCTCCTTTATCTCAAGAGGTGCAAACCCCCCAACCATCTTTCAAGCCATGCCCACCAAATGCCAGTTCCTCCAGGAAACCTTTCTCAAGCTATCCTCCAAGTTCTGCAGCAGTGCCAACACCTGTCCTTCATAGCTGACCACACTTTATCTGTGCTTCTCTCCTAGCACTACTTTTGATCTTGTGTTTTTGTTTTTGTTTTGAGACGGAGCTTTGCCCTGTCGCCCAGGCTGGAGTGCAGTGGCGCGATCTTGGCTCACTGCATGCAAGCTCCGCCTCCCGGGTTCACGCCATTCTGCCTCAGCCTCCCAAGTAGCTGGGACTACAGGCGCCTGCCACCACGCCTGGCTAATTTTTTGTATTTTTAGTAGAGACGGGGTTTCACCGTGTTAGCCAGGATGGTCTTGATCTCCTGACATTGTGATCCGCCCGCCTTGGCCTCCCAAAGTGCTGGAATTACAGGCGTGAGCCACCGCGCCCGGCCGATCTTGTGCTAGTTCTTTAGGTATGCATCTTCTCTTCCCTGCTAAACTGTAAATTCCGTATCTGTGTCCAATTCCATTTTTGAACATCCATTGTGGCTAAAACAGTGATTCCTTCCATTAGGTTGAATGAACTTGTCCACAGGCACAAGTACAACATAAGCCTAAATCTAAAGGAAATCAGGCTGGCAGTGAGAAAGATCATAACTTTTTAAAAAATTGAATATCTGATTTCTTAACTGCTGAAACAGCTTTACCTAGGTAAATGCTTTAACTTTAAGGATTAAAAATGAATTAAAAAGTGAATTGCTGCCGGGAGCTGTCGTTCTCTCCTGTAATCCCAGTACTTTGGGAGGCCGAGGCAGGCAGATCACTTGAGGTCAGGAGTTCGAAGCCAGCCTGGCCAACATGGTGAAACCCGGTCTCTACTAAAAATACAAAAATTAGCCAGGTGTGGTGGTGGGCGCCGGTAGTCCCAGCTACTCGGGAGGCTGAGGCAGGAGAATTGCTTGAACCCGGGAGGCGGAGGTTGCAGTGAGCCGAGATCGTGCCACTGCACTCCATCCAGCCTGGGGACAGAGAGAGACTCCGTCTCAACAGAAGAAAAAAAAAAAAAAAAAAATATATATATATATATATATATGATAATTTCTCCACAATGATGAAAAGTTATGCACAAATAATTATTATTGCTAAGAAATAAGTCAAAAGAGGATAGGAAGGATAACCACCATGGCTTATAATAAATCTGAGGTTTCCTTTAAGCTATAAAAGGAAAACCTTTACGTAAGTTTTTTTTTTTAAATCCATATTGGAAGTGCAAGTTTTCCATTGTTTAAAGTATTTTAAGTAAAAGTCCACGTCATAACCTTTGCGTGCAGAAATATATATTTCATTTTAAATGATTTAGAAATTATCTATAGGTCTATTCTTTTTTCCCTTAAAAAAAAAATCTGGATAAACTAGTACAACGTTTCCAGGAAGGCAAAATAAACTAGTTGGGTTCCCCCCAAGTCGCCCACCAGCCTGCAAAAATGGTCACTCGATAAGGACAAAGATGTACTGAACAGGCAGGCTGTCTGTGCCCAGCGGGCTCTGCGCTCTAAAATTAGCAAAAGCAATTACTGTCCCTCTTCTAGCGCGAAGTCGCCGCGCTAATTCCCAAGCACTCACCCACAAACGAGTCGCAGGGGGCGGGGAACAATGAAAACCAGGACGTGCGTGTTCTCTGGCACAATTTGGGACAGAAACCGTGCTGCCTGGGTCCCAGGCTGGCACGAGCGTCGACCCGCAGCCTCCTGGGAGTACCAGAAATAGTGTCCCCCTCCCCGGGCTCGGGACAGGGGACAGGGGACCCCACACCCGACCAGGCCTCTAGCGGGGGCTGCCCTGGGCCCCTCGACAGTTCATCCCGCCAGGGAGCGGCCTGGATGCCCGCGAATCCCAGCAGGGGCCCAATCCCCTATCCGGAGGCTTAACCGCGAAGACCCCTTCCACTTGCGAGGTGCTGCATCAGGACCGAGAGAGGACGGGAGCTCTCTCCTATTTCGGGGTTCAGAGGAGCTTCCGACCGCGAGTTGGCGAGGTTACCTCAAATTCTCCTCACGAAACCGTTTCCCCACCCCCCAGGAGGCGCCCGGGCTCTAGACCGCTCCTAGAGTCGAGCTCCTTGGCAACGGTTGCTAGGCCGTGGTCACGTAACTTCCGGGGGAGCGGGCGCGCGCGCGCGCGCGCGCATGAGCTGGGGGCGGGGCGGGGCGGACGGGGCGGGGCGGGGCGGGGCGGACGGGGCGGGGCGGGGCGGACGGGGCGGGGCGGCGCGGAAGGGTGCCGGGCTTACTTGCAAAGCGGGCCCACGTGCTGAGCTACTGCAGAGAGCCGAGGGCATTTGGGACTGTTATTCCGACTTAGACGCGCTACAATAACCTTCCCGAAAGTCCTGCACTTCGCAGTTTACAAAATACTGTCTGCATGATTAACCTATGTTAAATGCGTGTGATGTTTCATTCATTCATTCATGCATGCATGCATGCATGCATTCATGCGCCAAACGTGGGTGATGATTTTTGTTTGTTTTTGAGGCAGGGCTGGGTGGTAGGGGGGTTGGGATGAGCAAGCATTTGGCCTGTGCTTCAAATTTAGGTTTTTGACATAAGTATCTCCAAATTAGGTTATGCATAGGAACAATTGTAGTGAGGCTCTGGCAGGATTAAAAGAAGACGCATTCATCATAGAGATTTCAGCTTCTGTGTCACATTACTGGGCCACATTGCCTGTACTGGGAATTAAATTTTTTTAAACCCAATACGTTTTGAGTATGCTGAGAGCCTGAAAGGGGGTGTGGGAGAACTAAGTGTCCTAAGGTTCCGTTGGCTTCTGAGTGGGCTCTCTTTAGGTCCCTGCAGAAATAAATTAAATCCTCCTTGTGGTCTTCATGGAGTTCACATCCCATGCAGGAGGCAGGGAGATCTTTGTGCCCAGTCACTGATGAGGTTCAAAAGTCTACTGGAATTTGCACTAGCTGGTTTGTGGGAGACCTTAGTTGGCAAATGGTATTTTGAACCAACCCCTATTAGACTAGAGACCACGATACTTAGTGATATCAGCTGGCAATGAAAGAAAGAGAAGGAAAAAAAAATCAAATTATTGATACCTTGAAAACTTAGTTGCCTGCTCAAACAGCATAGGAGAAACCAACTATAGCTTTAGCATCAGACTTACCACAACAAAAAATAACAGATTACGTATTAGGCATTTCCTATATGCCCTGTACTGTACGGGCTGCTGGGAATGCAAAAGGGCAGGACATACCTGGCCCCTGCCCTCATGGAGCTGACAGTCTAGTGCCGGCAGAGATTATTAAAGGGGCAACACCAATACAATTGAGATAAATGCTGTAACAAGAGAAGCCAATGATTAGGAGCCCAGATTAAGGGCCTCAAGTTTATCTGGGGAGGGTGATGCCAAAGGGGCCATACCATCAGGAAAATTTCTGTCAAATGGAGTGATGTTTAAGGATCAGTAAAAATTAGGCCTGGCACCATGGCGCACACCTGTAATCTCAGCACTTTGAGAAGCCAAGGCAACAAGATAACTTTGAGCCCAGGAGTTCAGGATCAGCCTGGGTAACAGAGCAAGACCCTTTCTCTACAAAAAATTAAAAGCAAAAATTGGTCAGGGGTGGCACCACTGCACTCCAGGCTGGGCAACAGAATGAGACCCCCATCTCTTAAAAAGGATCGGTAAAAATTAGCCAAACAGGAAAAGGGAGAGTGTTTTGGGCAGAGGCAACACAACATTCCAAGACCAGTCCCTTTGTTGGCTGCCCTCTGACTGTTGAAATATCAAGCGTACCCTGCAGAGCTCTTGGAGAGAAACTAAAACTGGCCCCACCCCACAACCAATTAGGGGAGGCAACACTCAAAACCTCAAAAAAGTAAATAACTTACATAATACTGAGAGAAACAATACAAGATTTGTAGAAGGGATTATATAATTCATTGATCCTGTTGGGTGTGTTAGGAGACATCCCTGGCTACCTGGGTTTGAATTCTGCATCTGCCATTGTGTACCCTCTCTTTATCTTGCTAAACTTTCCTCATCTGTAAAACGTGGCTATAATAAAACCTTCCTCAATAGGGTTGACGTGAGGATTAAGGGAGTTGATACAGGTAAAGTGATTATAACAGAGCCCAACATTGGGAAGCACTGAAGACATTTATGTTTTTTCTTTTTAAAAAAATGAGGCATGTACATGGTGGCTCATGCCTGTAATCTCAGCACTTTGGGAGGCTGAGGTGGGAGGATAGCCTGAGCCCAGGAGTTCAAGTCCAGCCTGAGCAACATAGTGAGACCCCATCTTTAAAAAAAGAAAAGAAAAAAGAAAAAAAAAAGAAGTAAAAAAAATTTTTAAATAAAACTTTAAAAATAAGATGTTTTGCCAGACACAATGGCTCACGCCTGTAATCCCAGCACTTTGGGAGGCTGAGATGGGCCAATCACTTGAGGTCAGGAGTTCAAGACCAGCCTGGCCAACAAGGTGAAACCTCATCTCTATCAAAAATACAAAAATTAGCTGAGCGTGGTGGTGCATGCCTGTAATCCCAGCTACTTGGGAGGCTGAGGCAGGAGAATCACTTGAACTTGGGAGGCAGAGGTTGCAGTGAGCCAAGATCACGCCATTGCACTCCAGCGTGGGCAACAGAGTGAGACTCTGTTTCAAAAAAAAAAAAAAAGAAAGAAAAAAGAAAAGAAAAGAAAAGAAAAAAGAAAAAAAAAAGATGGTTAGATTTACACCTTCTATAGGGTTTATGGGTATAGGCTATAGAAATCCTAGATAGGAGTGGTTTATCTAATAGCTTTTAGTTCCTCTTCTCTCTGTTGCCACTGGTCAACAAACACTATACCTTTCAGTTATGAGACTGCAATCCTGTATAAATTCAAATAAGCAAGAGGATCCACTCTTTGGACTCAAACTTGAATAGATTTTGTGCTTAATGTGGTTGCTCTGGAACACGGGGAAGAACTTGAAGCCAGTCAGCATGCTTCCTGGAATCTGTATATTGAAAAATTTATGTTCCGACTGACAGTAAAAAATAGACCTGCATATATTGGGTCCCCGAGGCCAAAGGAAGATTAGCTACCACCCCCTGATTCTGTGTGTGTGTGTGTGTGCGCGCACGCGCGCGTATGTGTGTGTGTGTGTTTGTGTTTGGAGATGGAGTCTCACTCTGTCACCCAGGCTGGAGTGCAATGGCGCAATCTCGGCTCACTGCAGCCTCTGCCTCCTGGGCTCAAGCAATTCTCCTGTCTCAGCCTCCTAAAGTGCTGGGATTACAGGTGTGAGCCACCGCGCCCAGCTGCCTGATTCATTTAACATAAAACCTTGGGTAGATTCATTGAAGGGTCTAAGAGGGAATTCTCAGCAACAATTTCACAACAACAGAGGCATTGCTGATCTCCTCCCAGCTGAGCTACCCGTGAAGCCTTTTTTTTTTCCTCCTTAGATGCTATGTTGAGTCTTTTCTGTAAGCTCCCAACAATGCCTTTCGGCTGAACTATATTTGACATTTTTAATAGAGGGAGGGAAGTTCCAGCCATATGCGACAGCCTTTCTGAAAGCTTCCCACTCCTTCCTTACTCTCTTTTTGAAACAGCTCTATTAAGATATAATTCACATACATACAATTCACCCATTTAAAGTGTACAATTCAGGCTGGGCATGCTGGCTCACGCCTGTAATCCCAGCACTTTGGGAGGCTGAGGCGGGCAGATCACCTGAGGCCAGGAGTTCGAGACCACCCTGGCCAATATGGGGAAATCCCGTCTCTACTAAAAATACCAAAAAAAAAAAAAAAAAAAATTAGCCAGACATGGTGGTGGGCACCTATAATCCCAGATACTCAAGAAGCTGAGGCAGGAGAATTGCTTGAGCCCAGGAGGCAGAGGTTGCAGTGAGCCGAGATCACATCACTGCACTCAAGCCTGGGAAACAGAGCAAGACTCCGTCTCAAAAAAAAAAAAAAAAAGTGTACAATTCAATGGCTTTTAGCATATTCACAAAGTTATGCAATCATTACCACTATCTAATCCCAGGACATTTTTATTACACCAAAAAGAAACCCTGTACCCTTCAGCCATCACCCTCACAATGAAAAACTCCCCACTTCACAGCCCTAGGCAACCACTAATTTACTTTCCATCTCTATGGATTGGACTTTTCTGGACATTTCACATAAATGAAACCATACAAAATGTGATCTTTTGTGTCTGACTTCTTTTGCTTAGTATATAATGTTTTTAAGGTTCATCCATATATATATGGATCAATACATCATTCCCGTTTTTTGTTGTTGTTGTTGTTATTGTTGTTTAAGGTGGAGTCTCCCTCTGTCTCCCAGGCTGGAGTGCAGTGGCACGATCTTGGCTCACTGCAATCACTGCCTCCTGGGTTCAAACCTCCCAAGTTCAAACGATTCTCCTGCCTCAGCCTCCTGAGTAGCTGGGACTACAGGTGTGCGCCACCACGCCTGGCTAATTTTTTGTATTTTTAGTTGATACAGGGTTTTGCCATGTTGACCAGGCTGGTCTTGAACTCCTAGCTTCAAGTGATCCGCCCACCTCAGCCTCCCAAAGTGCTGGGATTACAGGTGTGAGCCACCATGCCCAGCCCATCATTCCCTTTTATTGCCAAATAATTCCATTCTATGGATAGACCACATTTTCTTTATGCATTTTCTATTCCTGGACATTTGAGTTGGTTCCACTTTTTTGCTACTATGAATAATGCTGCTATGAACATTTGTATACACACTTTTGCCCCCTTATGAATAAAGATTCCATTGCCTAGGTCAGGTGACAGGGTATATACATCAGCAGGACTGGAGAGAGGATTCATTCTTACAGTATCTCTTCCTTTCAATTTTTGTTAATTTTTGGCCTGTCGGGTACCCATGGTTGTAGATTACAGGACCCAAGATGTGGAGCCTTTAGTAGTTTTTGGTTATAATATAACGGACCTGTTACTGAAACCTACTCATCCCTTGCTACCAAAGCACTAGAATTCCCAATCTGTTTCTCACCAGAAGCCATCTGATAAGAAGATGCTGCTTACATGGATGGGCTTCAAATGTTCACCATCTTCCAGTGGAGGATAGGGTGAAGCGAGGTGAGGAGGAGGTGAGAAAGACTTGAAGCTGCCCCTTCTTATCTCCTTATTTAACTGCGTAGATAATAAGGGGTATCCACAGTTTCGAACCTTTGGTCCGATTATTCAGAGGGGGGAAAATTACTCCTGGTAAAGTGTATTTTTCAAGCCTCAGTTTAGTTATAAGATAAAAAATAAAGAGAAGAGGTTTTATCTCATGTAATTGTGAAGTTGTTCTGAGGTGAGCAGGCCTATGCAAACCTACCCCCAAGGTCTGAGGAAGCTGAGAAGTGAAAAAAAGAGGCTAACAAATCCAGCTTCTTAGAAAGAGACATTTAGGCTGGGCACAATGGCTCATGCCTGTAATCCCAGCACTTTAAGAGGCCAAGGCAGGAGGATCACTTGAGGTCAGGAGTTCGAGACCAGCCTGGCCAACATGGTAAAACCCTGTCTTTACAAAAAAATACAAAAATTAGCTCAGCGTGGTGGCAGGTGCCTGTAATCCCAGCTACTTGGGAGGCTGAGGCAGGAGAATCGCCTGAACCCAGGAGGCGGAGGTTGCAGTGAGCCGAGATCGTACTGCTGCATTCCAGCCTGGGTGACAGAGTGAGAGCCTGTCTCGAATTAAAAAAAAAAAAAGAAAAAGAAAAAAAGTAGAACTTTTAATCCAATAGTTCCAGCGAATTTCCAGGGCCCACTCTCATTGGTCTGAAGTGTGTCAGACCCAAAGGAAGTGCTGGATCCTCTTATCAGAGATAGAGATGCTATGCAAACAAGACCAGTAGATCAGGGAAGACCAGGTGGTCAGGGAAGGCTGGTAAATCTGGAAAGCTGCATAAGAAAAACCAGAAGAGGAAGGAATGAGCCTGCACTCATGGCAGAGAGCATCTGTATCAATGAGAACCTTCCCCCTGATTTCCTTCCACGAATTATCTTTCTTCAATGTGGTCTTCCACTGTGGGCCAAACGAGGTCTTGGGATAACAGCAGACCCCTCCGGATCCCCCACAAACATCTGAGGATGGCCACGAATATAATGTCTCCAATCCCTTCTCATTTCAGAACTTCCAAACAAGAACTTTCCTGTGCAGAGTACAGGGAAGCCAAGCCAATTTTCTGTTTTTGGTATTAAATTTAGACCTTTCATCCTGACCATGAGATATTTCTGGATTCTGCACGAGTATTCAGCGAGTGCCAGGATTCAAGATGCTATCCCATCTGGGGCTATTCTGCAGGCTGCCCACTTTATCTCATTCTTTTAAAACTGGGAAAAATGACCCCGACGCAGGAACAAATTCAGAAGTGGGTTATTCTGTTATCCATTAATTGTCACTTAATGCGTTTGCCATCCAGGTTACTTGGAGAGGAAAGAAATTAAATCTGAACGGAAACCTGAATTGCATTTTGCAGATATCCTAAATTGTCTCTGTTCTGACAATTTAATCTTGTGGGTATGTTTAGTAGCAGAATGTGCTTTCTTAAAAGGTAAAAAGATAAATAATATGTGAAACACTCAACTTAAATGGATGAGATTCCAGAGGTCTTCTTAAATGTGTGCCTGGTACTATATTTTTCTCAGATGGCTTTTATAAAATGGGTTTTGTATTTATAAATGTGCTATGGTTCACAAAGACTGGACATTGCTGATGAGATTAATGGGCAATGTAGAATAGCCAAAATAATATGCAATTCATAGTAACTCCTTAGTTATCAGTATGGATTGAAATATAGGATGCATCTAACTTTTTTTTTTCAGTGACACGGTGTCACTCTGTCACCCACGCTGGAGTGCAGTGGCGTGATCATAACTCACTGCAGCCTGTACCTCCCGGCCTCAGCCTCCCGAAAAGTTGGGACTGCAGGTGGCGCCACCATATCCAGCTAATTTTTTTTTTTTTTTTTTTTTTTTTTTTTAGAGACGAGGTCTCACTATGTTGCTCAGGCTGGTCTCAAACTCCTGACCTCAAGTGAGCCACCCACCTTGGCCTCCCAAAGTGCTGAGATTACAGGTGTGAGCCACCATGCCTAGCCAGGATGCACCTAACGTTCTTAGTGGGCTGAAATTATCATTATATCATCATTTATTGAGTGCTTACTATATGTCAGGAACTTTGCTGAATACTTCAAATATGTGTCAGAATTTTTTCAAATTTTAATTTATGTGTGTACTCCTTCTGTTTCCCGTCCTCTTGAAACAATTTTTATTGTCTTGACTTCTGCAGATTGAAAATCCAGCTGTACTTCGCCCAGTACATCTGTACTTCCTACAGACCCTGTAGGTGTGTGAAGAATTGAAGTCTTTAGGGCAAATTGTATTGGTTGTCCTCAGGCAGGGAGTGGAGAGGGGGGTTCCTTCAAGGGTAAGATGGGGCCAGGTGCAGAGGTTGAGGCCTATAATTTCAGCACTTTGGGAGACCAAGGTGGGAGGATCACTTGAGTCCAAGGGTTCGAGACTAGCCTGGGCAACATAGTGAGACCCTTATCTCTATAAAAAATAAAAAGTTAGCCAGGCGTGGTGGCGTGCACCTATAGTCTCAGCTACTGGGGAGGCTGAGGCTGGAGGATGTCTTGAGCCTAGGAAGTTGTGGCTGCAGTGAGCCAGGATCGTGCCACTGCACTTCAGCCTGGGCAACAGAGGGAGACCCTGTCTCAAAACAACACAAAACAGAACAAAACAAAATGAGACAAAATAAGAGTAAGAAGAGAAAAGACAGATGTTATGGAGAGTGGGAAGGGTCACAAGTTGATAAGTCCAGAGCAGCTTCTGGGAAGGGAGAAATACCCTAAGGAGGCCACTCCACAAGTCCAGTGCCTTCCAGTCTGACCAAAGCTTTCTTTGTCTCAGGCCTGACATGGAAGGATCAATGCTATTGGACCTGAAAGGACCTGTAGCCTGGGAGGATGGGTGACCAAGCAGTCACTAGGGTGGGCCACTGACAGAAGACTGCAGGTGTTGCCCAAAGCTACATCACTGCAAAAAAGCCCAGGGACTTGGTATCCCCTAGGATGTGTGTCGGGGGAGGGGGGATGCTCAAAACGAGATTACATTTCTCTCCAACCTAGCAGAATGGGGGCTCGGAATTGGATTTCAGTTGGTTATAAAACAATGTCCTTCCTCCTGCAAATCTGAGTCATGGACTAAAACTGATAACTTCTGTATTAGTTAGCATCTCGGCAGGATAAAGATGGCACACTCTGGGCAATTGAGGATAGCTTAATAAAGGGCTATTTATAAAGGTGTGGACAGCATTTAGGGCAACTAAGAGAACAGCACCAAAGGCAGCCATTGCTGCCCCTAAGCCTGAAGCAGGAAGAGAAGAGGACAAACACACAAAGCCTGACAGATCAGCCCTACAGAGACAGTTGCCTAGCAAGAGCCTCTGACTCAGCCAGTCCCAATCCCACTCTCCTATCCTCTGATCTCTTCTTGCCTGGCTCCTCACTAGCTAAACCCAACAGAGAGCCAAAGAGAAAGGGAGCTCCCCTGAGGTCATCCATGCAGATGCGCCTCGCTGGACAAAGAGGGGGAGGAAGATGGCAACAGTAGGGCCGGGCACAGTGGCTCACATCTGTAATCCCAGAACTTTGAGATGCTGAGGTGGGCAGATCACTTGAGGTAAGGACTTCAAGACCAGCCTTGCCAACATGGTGAAACCCTGTTTCTACTAAAATACAAAAATTAGCCGGGTGTGGTGGCACGTGCCTGTAATCCCAGCTACTTGGGAGGCTGAGGCATGAAAATCGCTTGAGCCCAGGAGATGGAGGTTGCAATGAGCCAAGATTGCACCGCTGCCCTCCAGCCCGGGTGACAGAGTGAGACTCTGCCTCAAAAAAAAAAAATTTTTAATTTAATTTAAAAAAAAGTGACAGCAGTGTGGATTCGGAGGGACAGACTGACTTTATAGATAAAATTACACAATCAAAATGATGGGCAGTCAGGCCTTGTGGGGTCAGCGAATCCAGCCCCATGTCTTCCAAGCTGCCCTTCTCTCTTGTAGCTGAAGTTCCAGGCATTATGTGAGTTAGGCCTAATTTCCTTTCAGCACACTGCCTGCACCTACATAATCTCATCTAATCTTCACAACAAGTCTGCAAGGACAGTTTTTTGTTTTTCTTTTTTTAGACAGTCTCACTTTGTCACCCAGGCTGGAGTGCAGTGGTGTGATCATGGCTCACTGCAGCCTCAACCTCCTGGGCTCAAGAGATCCTCCTGCCTCAGCCTCCTGAGTAGCTGGGACTACAAGTGAGCACCACCATGCCTGGCTAATTTTTGCATTTTTCTTTAGAGACAGGGTCTCACTATGTTGCCCAAGCTGGTCTTGAACTCCTGGGCTCAAGCAATTCTCCCGCCTTGGCCTCCCAAGAGGCTGGGATTACAGGCGTGAGCCACCACACCCAGCCACAGTATTATTTTTTTCCATTTTATGATTAAGGAAATTGAGACCTAGAGAGTTAACAGAGGCCCAAGGTCACAGAGCTGGTAGCTGGCTGAGACAAGATTCAAACATAGGTCTGCCTGATTCCAAAGCCATTTTCATCAACCTCCTAAACTGGCTCCAAACTGGCCCAGCAGAGACCGAAAGAACCCTAAATCAGGCTGCTGAGGTGGGAGGCACAGGGATTTTCTGCGTGGGAGGGACCACATCAACACAGTGCCTGGACTTCTCTGCCTACAAGGGCTTTGCCAAGGAAGTTCTTCTCACACCCAGGTATAGCTAATGGTTTGAAATTCAAGCGCTTATCCCAAAATCAAAGAGGGGGAAGATGGAGAGAAAACACTTGGCCAATGCTGGGAAAAAAAAGTGTATTTTCATTTCAGATGCCTTTCAAGTTTCTTTTTTTCCCAGCTGAATGTTTGGTGTATTTATAGAATTCAGGGGGAGTATTTAAGGGTAACCGGCAGTGGAGCTGCATTTTGGGCTATCAGGAAGCTGAGAATCATGCAGGAGAAGGTTGGTGGGAGGGGACAAGAACAGCAGGGCACAAACTGGCTTTGTCTTTCATGTTGCCAAGACCTTCTCATCCTCCTGCAGCTGATGACGTCAAATCGAGGTCTATGAGAGCGCTACAGATGAAATGATCGACTCAAAATGATGGGCAAATGGGTGAATGAATAAACAAATTGTGGTATATACATACAGCAGAATATTATTCAGCCATAAAAAGAAATGAAGTACTTACTGGTCCATGCTATAGCATATATGAACCTCAAAAACATGATGCTGAGCAAAACAAGCCAAATGCAACAGGCCACTCGTTGTATGACTCCTGTTATATGAAATACTCAGAATAGGCAAATCCCTAGAGACAGAATGTGGACTGGTGGTTGCCAGGGGCCAGGCAGAGGGGCAAATGCAAAGCAAGTGCTTAATCAGTACAGAATTTCCTTTTGAGGCCGGGCACAGTGGCTCACGCCCGTAATCCCAGCATTTTGGGAGGCCAAGGTAGGCAGATCACTTGAGGTCAGGAGTTCAAGACCAACCTGGCCAACATGGCAAAACCCTGTCTCTACTAAAAATACAAAAAAATAGCCAGGTGCAGTGGTGCAGGCCCATAATCCCAGCTACTTGGGAGGCTGAGGCAGAAGAATCGCTTGAACCCAGGAGGTGGAGGTTACAGTGAGCCCAGATTGCACTACTGCACTCCAGCCTGGGTGACAGAGCAACACTCTGTCTCCAAAAAAAAAAAAAGGCATTTCCTTTTGAGGTGATGAAAATGTTCTGGAAATAGATAGAGGTGGTTGTACGATATATGTTAACGTACTAATTACCATGGAATTGTTCCTTTTAAAATGGTTGGTTTTATGTTATGTGACTCTCATCTCAATTATATATATTTTTTTGAAAAAAAAATTCCCTTCCTTCTCGTCCTTCCCTTCCTTCCTTCCTTCCTCTCTCTCTTTCCTCCCTTTTCTTTCCTTCTTTCTTTTTTTTTTTTTGAGACAGGGTCTTGTCCAAGCTGGAGTGCGGTGGCATGATCATGGCTCACTGCGGCCTCGACCTCCTGGACTCAAGTGATCCTCCTCAACCTCCTGAGTAGCTGAGACTACACCCACCACCATGCCCAGCTAATTTTTAATTTTTTATAGAAACATGGTCCCGCTATGTTGCCCAGGCTAGTCTCAAACTCTTGGGCTCAAAGGATCCTCCTGCCTTGGCCTCCCAAAGCTCTCGGATTACAGGCATGGGACATCATGCCCAGCCAGCAAGGTCTTTTCTGTTCCTCTAACTTAAAGTAACCAACCCACCAGTCACCCTCCATCACTGTGCTCTTCAGACTGTTGGTCATGGCCTATTAGAGGGAATGGAAATCAATTTAGTGGATCTCAATTAACATTTTAAAAAATGAAATGAAATAAAACAGAAAATATCACACAAGGATAAGGGTAAATATTACTGTGTCAGAAATTTTTTTACTTTTTTTTTTTTTTTGAGACAGAG
This sequence comes from Pongo pygmaeus, assembly GCF_028885625.2. Lineage (NCBI taxonomy): Eukaryota > Metazoa > Chordata > Mammalia > Primates > Hominidae > Pongo > Pongo pygmaeus. Next base: position 108,747,399 of record NC_072383.2, on the reverse strand, counting down.
TTTCCTTCTGTTGCCCAGGCTGGAGTGCAGTGGTGCAATCTCAGGTCACTGCAGCCTCCACCTCCCTGGTTCAGCGAGTCTCCTGCCTCAACCTCCCGAGTAGCTGGGATTACAGGCACGAGCCACCATGCCCAGCTAACTTTTTTGTATTTTTAGTAGAGATGGGGGTTTCGCCACGTTGTCCAAGCTGGTCTGGAACTCCTGACCTCAAGTGATCTGCCTGCCTCGGCCTCCTAAAGTGCTGGGATTACAGGCATAAGCCACCATGCCCAGCCTATTTTTTGCTTCTTAATAAACCACTCCAAATTTATTGATATGCAACCATTTTTTTCCCACAAGTCTGTGGGTTAGCTGGGCTCAGCTGGGCAGTTCTGCTCCATGCTGTATCTGCTGGGATCACTCATATGGCTGAATCCAGCTGGAGGTCCATGTGGGGCTGGAACATCCAAGGTGGCATCCCTCTTGGATCTGGATGTTAGTGTTGGTGGCCATTTCTTCATATGGAAGCTCTTATTCTCCTGTGGCCTCTCATCATTCAGTTGTCTGACCTGAGCTTCCTTTCATGGTTCTGGGTACCAAGAGCACAAAGGTGGAAGCTGCCAGTCCCCTTAAGGCCGAAGCCCAGAACAGGCACAAAGTTGTTTCCACTGCATCCTATTGCCCAAATCAAATCACAAGAGCCACCTAGATTTAAGGGAAGGGAGAGGCTGGGTGTGGTGGCTCATGCCTATAGTCCCAGTACCTTGAGAAGCTGAGGCAGGAGGACAGCTTGAGCCCAGGAGTTCAAGACCAGTCTGGGCAACATAGTGAGACCCCAACTCTACAAAAAAATGAAAAAATCAGCTGGTGTGGTGCTGCATGCCTGTAGTCCTACCTACTCGGGAGGCTGAGGCAGGAGTGTTACCGAAACACCAGGGGTTCAGACTAGGTCCTGCTGCTTGCCACACAGAAAGCCAATCACTGACATGACAAGTATTGCCAAGAAAGAAGGCTTTAATTGGGTGCTGCAGCTGAAGTGATGGGAGCTCAGTCTCAAATCCAACTCCCTGGCCTACTAAAATTAGGAGTTTATATAGCGGGGAAGAAATGTAACAACATGCGGGAAAACAAGAACTAGGGAGGGACAGGAAGGCATCTGATGCCCTGATCTGGTGAGTTTCAGTGCTTCAGTACTTGTTTTTGAGAGGCCTGAAGGTCCTCAGATAAAACAAATACAGCTTTAATAGCAGAAAGGTCAATGTCTACGTTTATCCAAAAGAACAGTCTATGGGAGTGTTGGGCCAGTTTCAGAAGGATCACTTGAGCCTAGGAGTTCAAGGCTTCAATGAGTTTGTTCATACCACTGCACTCCAGCCTGAGTGACTGAGATTCTGTCTCTAAAACAAACAAATAAACAAAAACAGGGAAGGGGAAGCTGGCTCCACCTCTTTTTTTTTTTTTTTTTTTGTAGAGATGGAGGTTCACTATGTTACCCAGGTGGATATCAAACTCCTGGCCTCAAGCAATCCTCCAGCCTTGGCCTCCCGCTCGGTTTATAGGTGCGAGCCTCTGCACTGGGTCTTGACTCCACTTCTTTTTCTTTCTCTTTTTGAGATGGAGTCTTGCTCTGTCAGCCAGGCTGGAGTACAGTAGTGCAATGTCAGCTCACTGCAACTTCTACCTCCCAGGTTCAAGAGATTCTCCTGCCTCAGCCTTCCAGGTAGCTGGGATTACAAGCATGTGCCACCACACCTGGCTAATTTTTATATTTTTAGTAGAGACAGGGCCTTCACCATGTTGGCCAGGCTTGTCTCAAACTCCTAACCTCAAGTAATCCACCCTCCTCAGCCTCCCAAAGTGCTGGGATCATAGGCATGAGCCACCACACCCAGCCTTGACTCCGCCTCTTGATGGGGGAGCAACATGTGCATTCTATGAATGGTAGAAGTTGTTGGCAGATGTTGGTGCAGACAGTCCACCACAGTTGTTTCTTCCCTTTTAATAAACATGCATGTGTGTGCATTGGTTCACATGATAAACATATTTCTTTCTGTGAGTCATAGTCAAAAGGCTGGAAAAACACACTTCTATATCCTTTAAAAAATTTATTTCAGCCGAGCGCGGTGGCTCACGCCTGTAATCCCAGCACTTTGGGAGGCCAAGGTGGGCGGATCACCTGAGGTTGGGAGTTCGAGACCACCCTGACCAACATGGAGAAACCCTGTCTCTACTAAAAATACAAAATTAGCCGGGTGTGGTGGCACATGCCTGTAATCCCAGCTGCTCGGGAGGCTGAGGCAGGAGAATTGCTTGAACCCAGAAGGCAGAGGTTGTGGTGAGCCAGAGATCACGCCATTACGCTCCAGCCTGGGCAACAAGAGTGAAACTCCATCTCAAAAAAAAAAATTTCTTTCATAGCCCTTAGTACTCTCTGACCTTAGCTTATTTTATTATAGATCTCTGCCATTCAAATGTAAGTTCCCTGAGGGCAGGGGCCTTGTCTGTCCTATTTGCTGCTGTGTCCTCAGCACCTAATAAGGTCTGGCTGTTAAGAGGTGCTTAATAAATATGTGGTCATTGAGTAGGGTGTTGTTGAATCAGCTCTCATTTCTTGGGTGCTGAGCACTTAAAACATTATCTCATTTAATTTACTCAACATATATATTTGAGCACCTACTGTGTGCCAGGCACTATTTGAGGTGATGGTGAAACAACAGGAAACAAAATAGACAATAATACCTGCCCTCAGGGAGTGTATTTTCACCATATAGTAGAGAACAGATTCACTGATACTATTTTAACAAAGAAGGAAACTGAGAGTCAGAGAGGTCAGGCAACTTGCCCAAGGTCACACAGCTGTTAATTTCACCCTGACACCTGGCTCTTCTCCACTCTCCTGTAGATGTTGAATTTTGCCCAGAGATGGGCCTACGTGGTTATGGATCTCAATTTCTGCAATTGTTTCCCTGAAGGACCAAACTTGTCTTTCTAGGAGTCAGACACAGGGCAGTGGGAACAGGTGAGTCCCATGAACTCCGAGTCCCTGCCCCTCCCACCCTTAGCTCCCCGACTCTGTGATGATGGCTCACACCTGGGGTGTTGCAGATTTGAGCCACAGATCCCAGTCACCCCCACTCTTATCGGCATGTGACATTCCCAAGTGGCTGGGGCCTGCAGGCTGGGCAAAGAATGCAGCCTGAACAAAAATAAACCTGTTACATTCCTTGGCAGCCCCCTGCCCCTTCCTGCTCTCCAGCCATCCATCCTCACAGCAGAGTCTGCCAGGGAAAGCAGAGAGAGGGCGAACAGGGTGGAGGAAGTCAGTGTTGCTACCCGGAGAGAGGGAGAGGAAAAGAGAGGAAGAGAGAGAGGGGGGGCGAGAGAGAGGAGAGGAGAGGGAAGAGAAAGAGAGAGAGAGAGATCACCTTATATGGGAACGTGCGCAGACAATATGTGGCAATGGCTTAAAGGGCAGCAGAGGTCAGATACCAGACAGATGGAAGAAATTAAACATGGGACAGAGCGTGTTCCTGGGCCCTGAAAACAGCTCTTGTTTCACGGCGAGTTCGCACAAAGCCTGGCCCATTTTCCTTTTTTGCCTAAGCCCTGCAAGATGTGTGTCCTAACCTCTCCATGACTCTGAGTCAGGCCTCTCGACTCCGACTCTGTGGCTTGGCAGCGGCCCCAATCCTTTAAAGTCATTTATTTGACGAACAAAATTCCTCGTTGCAAATAAAAAGGAAAAGGCCAGGCCTATTTCTCAAGAGTTTCCAATATCTCTCCAAAGCACACAGATTAGTAGTTAATGAGTAAATAATCCTTCATTTCTCATGCATTCATTCAACAAAATTGAGGACCTGTTACGCCTCAGGCACTGAGCCAGGGGCTGGAAAGATGGCAATGGTGACGATGATGATGACAATTAGCATTTCTTGATTTGCACTCATTTGATAAATATTTCAACAATTAATAATTTACTTTGCACCTTCTACGATCCAGTCATTGATGATACAGAACATTGATCTACATCATCTGGTTCCTGCCCTTGTGGAGTTTACAAGGAAGGCGAGGGATATTGAACACATGATCCCATTGAGTCCTCACAATAGTTCCTTGAGTTAGCTTACTATTATCATCCCCATTTAACACAGAATTTTCCAACCTCTGCACTATGGACATTTTGGGCTGGATAATCTTTGTCATGGAGGGGCTGCTCTGTGCACTGTAGGATATTTAGCAGTGTCCCTGGCCTTCTACCCAACTAGGTGCCAGCTGCAACCATTCCCCTCCCCCTAGTTGTGACAACCAAAAAATGTCTCCAGACATTGCAAACTGTCCTGGAGGAAACAAAATTGTTCCCAATTAAGAATCACTGATTCCATGAATGAAGGAATAGAGGGTCAGGGCGGGCTAAGACATTTCCTAAAGGTCATACTGCTGGTGGGTAGGACTCACACCCTGGTCTACCCAAAGCCCATGGTCCTTACCATTGCAGTGTGAAACTGTATTTCCTTGACAACAGATGATTGTGAGTTTGGATGGTTGTAGACTTCATTATCTCATCCTACAAAATGGAAGTTATCTGTGTTAATTTGGATCCTCTGGGAAGCAGATGCCAGGACAGGCTCAGACTTGCAGGGGATTTATCAAGGGAATGCCTGTGAAAGATGAAGTGCGGATGTCTTCAGACTGGGATGTTGGGCTAACACCTGGGGAAAGAGACGGGGAAGGAAGGAGTGAGGAGGAGGAGCTGCAGACAGCAATGCGGGTCTCAGAAAGTTTTGGCTGGACGGATGAGGGCTTCCTGAACAAAGTCACTGGTAGGATGAATCTCAGGTCAGCAGCAGTGGGGCTGTGCTACCACCCCCGCTGTGCTGTCATTGGCTAGGAGCCATCTGAGGAAACATGGCCTTGGCGTGAACTTGGTGGATCCAGAGGAATGGGAATGAGGACTGAGTCAACTGTGCTCTCCGTGCAGACTCTCTCTCTCTCTCTCTCTTTTTTTTTTAAGACAAGGTCTCACTCTGTCACTCAGGCTGGAATGTGGTGACATGATCACAGCTCACTGCAGCCTCAACCTCCTGGGTTCAAGTGATTATCATGCCTCAGCCTCCTGAGTAGCTGGGACCGCAGACACATGCCACCACGCCTGGCTAATTTTTGTATTTTTTAGTAGAGCCAGGGTTTCATCATGTTGGCCAGGCTGGTCTTGATCTCCTGACCTTAAGTGATCCTTAAGTGATTTCAGCCTCCCAAAGTGCTGGGATTATAGGCATGAGCCACTGCACCCAGCAGACTCTCTAGAGGGAGATGTGAGCAGTGCACTACATGGCTGCTACATCATCAAAGTGGTGCCCATTGGTTACATTCACCTTAAGGCAAGGAGACTAAAAAGTGGTACACTTTTCAGGAGACTACCAGTGGTGCAGTGGGGAACAAAGCCAGGTTGGCCTTCTTTAAGCAAAAGTGTTCATTTTCCTTGCATTGTCTTGAGCTTCTTAGTGATCTTCAAAGTCAGCTCTGACTTGAGTTCCATCAGTGAGGAAGTAAAGAGCACAGCCTTGAAGGGCTACTGGTTAGCTAGTGTCTCGGCCTTGGTTTCCCCATTTGCATGATGGAGTTAACCTGCCCTAACTCAAAGGGCTGATGTGAAGACTTAATGTATAGGAAAGTTTATGGAATTGCTACACATTTGTTTTCAGAAGAGGATGTGAACCCTCTGCCTTGTTTCTTGTTTTTTGTAAGGACATCTCCCTTCCAGCCACCCTCTCATTCTCCCAAGATCCATCTCTGCACCTACACAGGGGACCACAAACTAGCTAAATTAGATAGATAAGCTGTACTTGGCTCATAGAGTATTTTTAAAAAAGAACCAACATTTAAAATTGAGGCATTTTTGGGAGGCCAAGGCAGGCAGATCACCTGAGGTCAGGAGTTCGAGATCAGCCTGGCCAACATGGTGAAACCCTGTCTCTGGCCAGGTGCAGTGGCTCACGCCTGCAATCCCAGCACTTTGGGAGACCAGGGTGGGTGGATCACCTGAGGTCAGGAGTTCGAGACCAGCCTGAACAATATGGTGAAACTTCATCTCTTCTAAAATTACAAAAATTAGCAGGGCATGGTGGTATGTGCCTGTAGTCCCAGCTACTTGGGAGGCTGAGGCAGGAAAATCACTTGAACCTGGGAGGTGGAGGTTGCAGTGAGCCGAGATTGCGCCACTGCACTCTAGCCTGGGCGACAGAGAGAGACTCGGTCTCAAAAAATAATAATAAAATAAAATAAATAAATAAAATTGAGGCATTTTACATAAAAATCTGGATTTCCAGGCTGCCTTGAAAAATTACTTTTTCTAGTTTCTGGTTTGAGACCCTGTGGTGGACTCACAGCCTAGTGTGGACTCGTGGTGGGGTTCAGGAGATTTCTGTGCTTCTCAAACTCCGAACTCCGAACTCCATATTGCTTGGCATCCCACGGGAGTTGGATGAGGGGCTGGGACCAGTGTAGATTCCAGTGGGTAGAGGAGCAAAAGCTCTGCCACTGTGTAGGAAGGGTCAGGAAGGGTCAGCCTAACTGCTTAATAAATCAGAGTGGATGGGGGAGGAAACTGACTGGCAGTCTGGAGGTCTGGCTTCTGGGTTCAGATCTTTAGGCTTCATTTCTGAATTTGTGAAATGAACGCAGCTGGACATAGATCTAAAGATGTCTGTGATTGCATATTTCTGTGAACTGATGAAAGGAATGCAGATTTCAGTAACAACAGTTTTGATATGCAATGTAAAAATTGCAGTACCCTGAGAAATGTTGAGAACTTTTGATTTGGTAATACTACTTCTAAGAATAAACCTGAGGAAGTAATATTTAAATTATATACATCTGTGATCTCCAAGCTCACTGCAGCAATTACAGAAAAAATTCTCCAAGAACCATGATGGCAAAAGCTAAGAAAATGGCTAAATAAACACAGTTAACTTCATGAAAAGAATATTTAAAAACTATATTTATGTTAATAAGGGAGCCGTATTCCTTTATTATATTATTGTGTTAAGTCAAAAAAATGTTAAATCTGGCCAGGTGTGGTGGCTCACACCTGTAATCCTAGCACTTTGGGAGGCCAAGGCGGGCGGATCACTTGAGGTCAGGAGTTCGAGCCCAGCCTGGCCAATATGGTGAAACCCCGTCTCTACTAAAAACACAAAAAAATTAGCCAGGTGTGGTGGCGTGTGCCTGTGGTCCCAGCTACTTGGGAGGCTGAGGCAGGAGAATCGCTTGAACCCAGGAGGCAGAGGTTGCAGTGAGGTGCCAGCCTCGGCAACAGAGGAAGATTCTGTCTCAAAAAGAAAAAAAAAAAAAAGAAAATCTTAAGAAAATACTCAAACATTAAAAGATATTTCCCACGTTTCTATTAAAAAAAAAGAAAAAAAAGAAAAATTAGAAAATCTGGCCACAATCATAGATTGGCTGGAGCTGAGGAAGCCTGCTTGCTTACAATGGGACATGCACTGTCGAGTCTGCCACAGTCCCCACCACTCCCTGTTGTCTCTGATCCTAAAGCCCCAGTGTCAGTTGATGGTGATCATCACGTTTGTGCTGCCATTTTTCTTACAGTAATATTCCTTTGTCTCACAAATGTATCAGAGAGAAAAGGAAAGAGTAGACCAGAAAGGCCCCTGATCTTCCTTATACCTGCCACCACTTCATAGGCTTCCATCACCACCTGGTTGCTATAGCATCTGAGTTTACCTTGGAGCCCACCATCCTTTTAAGCTCGTCTGAAACTTCTTTCCTAAAATTATCTCTGCCATTTATAAGAACTCCTTGCATTTATATTTCCCTTCACGTTCACAAAGCACTGCCAGCCACAGGAGGGCATTCGATTCTTCTAGCCACCCAAGAGGAACATATTATTTCCTTCATTCTAGAGAACTGAATCTGGAAGATGAAGTGATTTACCCAAGGACACAGCTGGTTAATGGCAGAGCAAAGTCCTTCTTGACTCTGAGTCCATTTTTTCCATTACTCTAGGAAACAAAGTATGTCTGAACTTTCAGTTGCAAAAGACAGAAAGTTAACTGAAACTGGCTTAAGCCAAAAAAGGCAATTGATTGGATTACGTAACTGGAAATCCGTAGAAGCCATGGACTTCAATACAACTGGCTGGAGAAGCTCCAAGATTTCCCTCAGAGTGGTCACACTTCCTCCATCTCTCAGCTCTTCCCTTTACCATGTTGGCTTTATTTCCCAGTATCCTCTCTCTGCTCCTGATAGCAAAGCAGCCACCAGCAGCTCCATGCTTCATGCTAATAGCTCCAAATCCAATGGAGAGAGAGCTTCCCTTTCTAGACAGGCCCCACAGATAGAACAGAGTCTCCTTGGTCTTGATTGGCCTGATCAGGTCATGTGCCCAGCTGTGAGCCAATCACTGGTGGGAGGGATTGACCAGAGTTGGGTCATGTGACCACCTGGAACCGAGGGATAGGGTTAGCTGCACCCAAGCAGGAGCTGAGGGCTGATGGTGGGGAAGGAATGACTCCTCCAAAGGAAAGCCAGGTGCTCTTCTCAGAAGTGGGGAATGAGGCCAGGACGGTAGCTCATGCCTTTAATCCCAGCACTTTTGGAGACCGAAGTGGGCGGGTCACCTGAGGTCAGGAGTTCAAGACCAGCCTGGCCAATATGGTGAAACCCCGTCTCTACTAAAAATTCAAAAATTAGCCGGGCCTGGTGGCGCGCGCCTTCCCAGCTACTCGGGAGGCTGAGGCACGAGAATCACTCGAACCCCGGAGGTGGAGGTTGCAGTGAAACGAGATCTCACCAGTGCACTCAAGCCTGGTGACAGAGTGAGACTCCATCTTAAAAAAAAAAAAAAAAGAAAAAGAAAAAGGAAAAAAAAAGAAGTGAGGAATGAATGCTGAATAAGTCAAAGAACCAGATATCTACAATACCTGCAATCTTCCTGGTGCAGGCCCTTCTGCTCTGTGGAAGCCATCCTTATTCCCTCTTTCTCCGTTCAGGTTGCCCAAGTCAAGTCTCCCACATCCAACTGCTCTGAACTCCAGTGAACTTGTTCTTCTGGGTACTCTCAGTGCAGTGAGAATCTGAACCGCACACACCAGCACTCAGCTCTATAGTTGTGGACTGAATGAAAGAATGAGGAGATAATTTGTATGAATTGTGATAATTAGAAAACAGTACCAAGTTTGAAAGGAAACAAACAAAATGTTAGTGTGGCTCTCTCCTAGTGGTAGGAGTATGAGCGATTCTGGCTTTGTTTCCGTATTCCTTTCTGTATTTTCTACCATGAAGAAACACTATAAATGATAATAGCAAAAAGGAAGTAATGCCAGTCTGGTTTAAACAGCTGGCCTATAAGCAATGTGAGGGCAAGGGCCACGTGTTGATTCTGTGCTATTCCTAACTCCCAGCAGCAGGGCACACGGTGTCAGAGCTCCTTAGAGCCTGCTGGGAGCTAAATTCACAGCATCAGGGCTTAGAACAGAGACTGTTGGTCCCCTTCCCAAAAGCCAGCCCCCGCCAAGTTCTTTCAAATTCTCTGAACCTCAATTTTGTGTGGTGTCCTCCCTCCTCCTTGTAGTTATGTGCTTCATGGAGGGCAGATACCAGCCCCAAGCCCTGTGGTAGAGAAAGAATCCTCTAGTGAATCGGTCTATGCCAGGGTTTCTCAACTTCAACACTGCTGACATTTTAGGCCAGGTTAGGCCAGGTAAGGCCAGGTGCAGTGGCTCAAGCACGGATTCCCAGCACTTTGGAAGGCCAAGGTAAAAGGATTGCTTGAGGCCAGGAGTTCAAGACCAGCCTGGGCAACATAGCGAGATCCCTGTCTCACCAAAAAAAAAAATATATATATATATATATAATATATATATATATTTGTGAGATCCCTGTCTCACACACACACACACAAATATATATATATATATATTTTTTTTTTTTTTTATTTTTTTTTAAAGGCCAGATAATTCTTTGCTGTGGGGCTGACCTGCATCGTAAGATTTTAGCAGCATCCCTGGCCTCTACTCAGTAGGTGCTAGTAGTATCCTGCCCTCAGTTGTGGCAATCAAAAATGTGAGCAGACAGTACCAAATGTCCCTTCCAGGATAAAATTACCGCTGGTTGAGATCCAGAGGCCTAAGCCTTCATGTCGATCTCATTCCCTGGCTAGTGATTGGTTTAGGCAGGGCCATGTGATCCATTTCTGGCCAATGAGATGTGAGAGCAAATCAGCTGGGGGTAGTTCCTTTTATAAAGAGACACAAGGAAGAGGCCTTTTATCTTCCTTTGGATGTTGCCCCCCTTGGCTGCCATGCTTGGGAATGCAGTTGCCATCTCGTATCCGTGAGGGGGACTCACATTGAAGCGCACTTTTGCCCATCGTGATGAAGGTGAAAAAATGGAGAGAAGCTGCTGATGTTGTTTAGTGGCTACCTTTGCTAGCTTGCAGTTTACTTGTTAGGTGAAATTTTCCTAATGTTTACGTGTTTAAGCTAATTTGAGTTGCACTTTTCTGTTACAGCATCTTATCCAACCCAGGAGTCTGTTGATGACATAGCACACACAAACAGATCAAAACAACAAACAAGGCCGAGCGCGGTGGCTCACACCTGTAATCCCAGCACTTTGGGAGGCCGCGGTGGGAAGATCGATCACCTGAGGTCAGGAGTTCCAGACCAGCCTGGCCAACATGGTGAAACCCCGTCTCTACTAAAAATACAAAAATTAGCCAGGCATGGTGGCGGGCGCCTGTAATCCCAGCTACTCGGGAGGCTGAGGCAGGAGAATCGCTTGAACCTGGGAGGCAGAGGTTGCAGTGAGCTGAGATCGTGCCACTGCACTCTAGCCTGGGTGACATGAGCAAAACTCTGTCTAAAAAAAAAAAAAATTTATGGTAGTGCACGCCTGTAGTCCAGCTACTCGGGAGGCTGAGGCAGAAGAATCACTTGAACCTGGGAGGTGGAGGTTTCAGTGAGCCGAGATCGTGCCACTGCACGCCAGCCTGGGCGACAGAGCGAGACTCATCTCAAAACAAAAACAAAAACTATAACAACAAACAAACAACAACATCAAAAGACCATCAAAACCAGTGATTGGATGTTTGGGGTGTGGATATCAGAATCTGGAGTTGGGGACAGGTGTGTCATTTGATAGTCCTTTTTGAGAACTACTGTCTATGTAAAGCTTCCAGTTTCCTATGGGATTGCTAATAATGGTGTGGCTGCTGAGACAGGGAAAGGGGCTTAATTCCTTTTGTAAAACAAGGAGCAATATTTGGATGAGAACTCACTCACTACATTTCATCACATAAAAACTGCAGAACGCCAGATTCTGTTGTTGTTAAGCTAATATTTCTGGGAGTCAACCAGTCTGTAAGATGGAGCTGATTGTGAATATGCTAGTGCCGGGTGCAGTGGCTCACTGCTGTAAATCCCAGCTACTTGGGAGGCCAAGGTGGGAGGATCACTTGAAGCCAGGAGTTTGAGGCCAGCCTGGGCAACATAGTGAGACCCTGTTGCTAAAATAAATAAATAAAACCTGGAGAGGCAGGGCTTGGTGGCTCATGCCTGTAATCCCAGCATTTTGGGAGGCTGAGGCAGGTGTATCACCTGATGTCAGGAGTTTGAGACCAGCCTGGCCAACATGGTGAAACCTTGTCTCTACTAAAAATACAAAAATTAGCCGGGCGTGGTGGCTCATGCCTGTAGTCCCACCTACTCGGGAGGCTGAGGCGTGAGAATCGCTTGAACCCAGGAGGTGGAGGTTGCACTGAGCCAAGATTGCGCCACTGCACTCCAGCCTAGGTGTCAGAGCAAGACTCTGTCTCAAAACAAACAATCAAACAAGCAAAAAAAAAAACACCTGGAGGAAACAAAAGAACAAGAAAATGCTAAGCCAAATGACATAACCTCTAGAGGCCACTGTTTGCTCACCTGTAAACTGGAGGAGAATAAGATGAGAATTCTGATACTGAGGATCAGAAAGTGCTTCATGAACCATAAAGCAGGTAATAGATTACCAATGCTATGCAGCGCAGACATACAGCAATGTGTTCATACCATTCTGATAGTCTAAATTTAGGATGTGGTGTGACCAAAATTACCAGTTATTAAGTTTCTTATGCTTCTGAGGCTCTACTTCCTCATCTGTGCACTGTGGCAAGACTTTGTTCTGACCATGCGCTGAGGATAAAATATGGCTGTTTGAAAAAGAGTGACACAGACCACTAACTAATTATTTCAATGTTCTTGTTCAAGGCCAGACAAAAGCAACGCAGATCCATAGAGAATGTTGGTGCATCACTGCCCTCTGCTGGTCAGTAGCAGTACCACCATGGTTTCAGAGAGGAAAGGGTCTTTACAAAGGGATTCCTGGAAAACTGAGACACGGAGAGGGGAAGAGATTTGCTCAAGGGCACAGAGTTAGCTTTGGACAAAGTGAAGTCCAAATTTGAGATTCCTGATCCCTAGCTCTTTCTAGAGGGAGAAAAATAATGCTGGAAACTCGTTGATTTTTATTTCACTCTCACTAGGCTCTGCACAGCGTTTCTTTTCTTTTCTTTTTTTTTTTTTTTTTTTTGAGACAGTCTCGCTCTGTTGCCCAGGCTGGAGTGCAGTGGCATGACCTTGGCTCACTGCAACCTCTGCCTCCCAGGTTCAAGCAATTCTCCTGCCTCAGCCTCCTGAGTAGCTGGGACTACAGGTGCCCGCCACCATGCCTGTCTAATTTTTGTATTTTTAATAGAGATGGGGTTTCACCATATTGGCCAGGCTGGAATCGAACTCCTGACCTTGTGATTTGCCCGTCTCAGCCTCCCAAAGTGTTGGGATTACAAGTGTGAGCCACCGTGCCCAGCTCTGCATGGCGTTTCTAAATAGCCTGATTGGAATTTCTCTCTCCTGGGCTTCCTTTGCCACCCAAACTGCTTGGGTTTCTTGTCCTTTTTTTTTTTTTTTGAGACAGAGTCTTGCTGTGTTGCCCAGGCTGGAGTGCAGTGGTGTGGTATCAGCTCACTGCAACCTCCACCTTCTGGGTTCAAGTTCTTTTCCTGCCTCAGCCTCCAGAGTAGCTGGGATTACAGGCATGTGCCACCACGCCTGGTTAATTTTTGTATTTTTAGTAGAGACGGGTTTTTGCCATGTTGGCCAGGCTGGTCTCGAACTCCTGACCTCAAGTGATCCACCCGCCTCGGCCTCCCAAAGTGCTGGGATTACTGGCATGAGCCAGTGCGCCTGGCCTTTTGTCCTTTTATTCATAGCTGGATAACTACCTGCAGCCCCATAAGGCCCAAAGTCCTCTTGGGTGCTAGGTGCTTTACGAAAATTATCTTGGATTCTTACAACTACTTTGTAAGTTAGGCCAGGAAACTAAAGCTCAGACAGGTTAAGACACTCGTCGGAGGTCCCACAGCCACTAAAGCACAGAAGCTGGGATCTGAGCACTCACTTGAGACCCCCCCAAGGCCCACAATCTATTTGCCACCAAAAACAAAACAAAGCAAAACACCATGGTAATTGTGTTGAAGATGATCTATTTAATGTAATCTTGTGTTTTTTGATTGCCCTGAATCGTATTTGCTGGGCAGACACATGATGAAGCCATAGTGGAGGGAAGACTTTTTTTTTTTTTTTTTTTTTGAGACGGAGTTTCACTCTTGTTGCCCAGGCTGGAGTGCAATGGCATGATCTCGGCTCATGGCAACCTCCGCCTCCCGGGTTCAAGCGATTATCCTGCCTCAGCCTCCCCGAATAGCTGGGATTTCAGGCATGCACCACCACCCCAGCTAATTTTGTATTTTTAGTAGAGACGGGGTTTCTCCATGTTGGTCAGGCTGGTCTTGAACTTCTGACCTCAGATGATCCGCCCGCCTCGGCCTCCCAAAGTGCTGGGATTACAGTCATGAGCCACCGTGTCTGGCCAGGAAGACCTTTTTTTTGAGCACCTGTCACGTGCTGGTGATACTCACTTGCGTTATCTCTGTTAATTCTCCTATTGACACAATATGATCCTGAATCCTGTCCACAATATTGAGGCACAGATGAACAAATGAGTTCAAAGAGGTTAAGACATTTGCCCAAGGTCATTCGGTGAAAGTTGGGATTCAGGCTCTAATCTCCCTGCTTGATGTTAGAATCTAAGTAATTCTAAGTAATTATGCTTTTTTTTTTTTTTTGAGATGGAGTTTCTCCTTTGTTGCCCAGGCTGGAGTGCAATGGCACAATCTCAGCTCACTGCAACCTCTTCTGTCTTAGCCTCCTGAGTAGCTGGGATTACAGGTGCCCGCGACTACACCCGGCTAATTTTTTGCATTTTTAGTAGAGATGGGGTTTCACCGTGTTGGCCAGGCTAGTTAAATTATGTTTTTAAAAACATAGATAGGGGAAAACATAGGGAGGCAGTCAGGATGGACCACAGGCTTCCCCACCATGAAACCCTTCAGACTTTCTCACAGAAATGAGGGGAACTGAGCCAAGTGCAGTGGCTCATGCCTGTAATCCCAGCTTGGGAGGCTGAGGCAGGAGGATCGCTTGAGCCCACGAGTTCAAGGCTGCAGTGAGCCATGATTGTGCCACTGCGTTCCAGCCTGGGCAACAGAGTGATACTCTAACTCAAAAAAAAAAAAAAAAAAAAGAGAAGAAAAGAAAGAGGAAAGGAAAGAAAGAGGAAAGGGAGGGGAGAGGAGCGGGGGAGGGGACGGGAGGGGAGAATCGAAGCGAAGCCGGGCGCAGTGGCTCAGGCCTGTAATCCCAGCACTTTGGGAGGCTGAGGCGGGCATATCACCTGAGGCCGGGAGTTCAAGACCAGCCTGACCAACATGGAGAAACCCAGTCTCTACTGAAAATACAAAATTAGCCAGGCATCGTGGCACATGCCTGTAATCCCAGCTACTCGGGAGGTTGAGGCAGCAGAATCGCTTGAACCCGGGAGGTGGAGGTAGCAGTGAGCCGAGATCGCACCATTGCACTCCAGTCTGGGCAACAAGAGCGAAACTCTGTCTGAAAAACAGAAAAGAGGGGCCAGGCATGGTGGCTGATGCCTGTAATCCTAGCACTTTGGGAGGCCAAGGCAGGCACATCACTTGACCCTAAACAAGAGTTTGAGACCAGCCTAGGCAACATGGTGAAACTTGTCTCTACAAAAATACAAAAATTAGCTGGGCATGGTGGCAGATGCCCTGTAGTCCCAGCTACTTGGGAGGCTGAGGTGGGAGGATCACTGAGCCTGGGGAGTCGAGGCTGATCACCCCTCAGGACTGGACGTCCTCCTAGTCTGGGTTCAAACCCTACATTTCTGAACACTACTGTGTGCCAGGCCCTGGCAAAGCATATTTCTTTTAATTCTCCTGACAACACTGTGAAGTTGGTACAGTTATTATCACCATTTTACAGGTGAGCAAACTGAAGCTCTGAGACATTCATTAAGTATCTTGCTTAAGAGCAAGAGCAGTGGGCGAGCCCAGGTGTTGATAATTTGCCAACATTTGATGGGATGCTTCATGGTCTTATTCCTCCCCATTTGCAGACAGGAAAACAGAGTTACAGAAAAATGAAAGTGATTTGCCTCAGGATCTTTGTATTTGCTGTCTTCTCTGCCTGGAATGCTCTTCCCAGTTATCTCCTTGGCTCACCCTCTCACCTTCTTAAGGTCTCCACTTAAAAGTCATCATCTTAGGGAGATCTTTTCTGATCACTCTATTTAAAAGTTTAGGCTGGGCATCATGGCTCACAACTATTAATCCTAGCGCTTTGGGAGGCTGAGGCAGGAAGAACACTTGAGACCAGGAGTTTGAGACCAGCCTGGGCAACATGATAAAACCTGGGCTCTATAGAAAATACAAAAATTAGCCTGGTGTGGTGGTACATGCTTGTGGTCCCAGTTACACAAGAGACTGAGGTGGGAGGATTGCTTGAGCCAAGGAGGTTGAGGCTTCAGTGAGCCATGATTGTGCCACTGCACTCCAGCCTGGGTGACAGAGTGAGACCTTGTCTCAAAAAGTAAATAAATAAGGCCGGGCACGGTGGCTCAAGCCTGTAATTTGGGAGCACTTTGGGAGGCCAAGGTGGGTGGATCACCTGAAGTCAGGAGTTTAAGACCAGCCTGGCCAACATGGTGAAACCCTGTCTCTACTAAAAGTACAAAAATTAGCCAGCTGTGGTGGCAGGCGCCTGTAATCCCAGCTACTCAGGAGGCTGAGGCAGGAGAATCACTTGAACCCGGGAGGTGGAGGTTACAGTTAGCCGAGATCGCGCCACTGCACTCCAGCCTGGGCGACAAGAGCGAGACTCTGTTTCAAAAATAATAAATAAATAAATAAATAAATAAAACCCCATGCTTCTAACTCAATGACAAAAAGACAACCCAAGTCACACGTGAGCAAAGGACTTGAATAGACATTTATCTAAGAAGATATACACGTGGCCAATGACCACATGAAAAGATGCTTACCACATAATAATTTGTATTAGGGAAATGCCAACCAAAACCACATGACATACAACTTCATTTCACTAGGTCGATTATTATTTTTTAAATGGAGGCCAGACGCGGTGGCTCACGCCTGTAATCCCAGCACTTTGGGAGGCTGAGGTGGGCAGATCACCTGAGGTCAGGAGTTCAAGACAGCCTGGCCAACATGGCGAAACCTGGTCTCTACTAAAAATACAAAAAGTAGCTGGGCGTGGTGGCAGGTCCCTGTAATCCCAGCTACTCAGGAGGCATGATAATCACTTGAACCCGGGAGGTGGAGGTTGCAGTGAGCTGAGATTGCACCACTGCACTCCAGCTTGGGTGACAGAGCGAGACTCTCTCTCAAAAATAACAAGTATTGGTGAGAAGATAAAGACATTGGAACCTTTGTATATCACTGATAGGAATGTAAAATGCTGCTGCTGCTGTAGAAAACAGTTTGGCCATCCCTCAAAAAGTTAAACATAGAATTACCATATGACACAGCAGTTCCACTCTTAGGTTTTTACCCAAAAGAATTGGAAACAGGGATTCAAACAGAAGTTTTTTATTTGTATTTTTTAATTTTTAGTAGAGATGGAGTTTCACTGTGTTGGCCAGGCTAGTCTCGAACTCCTGACCTCAAGTGATCCATCCATCTCGGCCTCCCAAAGTGCTGGGACTACAGGCATGAGCCACTGCACCCAGCCTCAAATAGATACTTGTAACCTGAATGTTCATAGTAGCACTATTCACAATAGCCAAAGATGGAAACAACTCAGATGTCCTTAAACAGATGAATGGATTAACAAAATGTGGTCTATCCATGCAATTCAATTTTGTTCAGCCATAAAAAGGAATGAAAGGCACATGCTACAACATGAATGAACCTTGAAAACAAGGTGAGCTTCTTGTGAAAGGAGCTAGTGACAGAAGGCCACATAGTGTGGGATGCCATTTATATGAAATATCCAAAAACAGACAAATCCATACAGAGAAAGAAAACTGGTGGTTACCAGGGGCTGGAGGAAGGGGGAATGGAGACAGACTCCTTAATGGGTATGGGGTTTCCTTCTGGGACGATGAGAATGTTCTGGAACTAGACAGAGATAGTGGTTGCACAACATTGTGAATGAACTAAATGCCACTAAATTGTTCACTTAAAAAAAAAAATAGAGGCCGGGCACAGTGGCTCACATCTGTAATCCCAGCACTTTGGGAGGCTGAGGCAGGTGGATCACCTGAGGTCAGGAGTTTGAGACCAGCCTGGACTCGAACTCTGGTGAAACTCTGTCTCTACTAAAAAAATACAAAAATTAGCCAAGTATGGTGGCTCATGCCTGTAGTCCCAGCTACTCGGGAGGCTGAGGCACGAGAATCACGTGAATCCAGGAGGTAGAGGTTGCAGTGAGCCGAGATCACGCCTGTACTCCAGCCTGGGTAACAGAGTGAGACTTGGTCTCAGAACAAACTGACAAACAAACAATAACAAAAATAGAGATGGCGTCTTGTCATGTTGCCCAATTGGTCTCCAACTCGTGGGATCAAGCAATCCTCCCGTCTCAGCCTCCCAAAGTACTGGGATTACAGGCCTGCGCTGCCGCACCAGCGAATTGTTCACTTTTAAATGGTTAATTTCATGTTATGTGAATTTCACCTCAATGGAAAAGCTCAACCCCAAACATGCCTTATCTTCCCTCCCTGCCTGATTTTTCTCCTAGTGTACAGGGCTCCTCATATACAGTGTGTCTGACTTATGTGTCCGTTGTTCATCCTGCTTCTTTAAAATATAAATTCCAACAGGGTAGGGGTTTTGTCTGTTTTGTTAACTCACGTATCCCCAAAGAGTCTCTGGTACTCAATAAATATTTGTTGAATAAATAAATTAGATAGGGTGTGGGGATGAAGAGAGACCCACTGCCATCCGCACCCCCATCTCTAATTCTAACAGGCTCCTGTTAATGATGATCCCCAGTCTGGGCTGATTTTCCCCTCCTTTTCCTGAAGAGCAGCATCCACAGGCTTTCGCTCAGCTCAGCCCCTTTATATCCCTCTCTGCTGAGAGTTTGAGATAAAGGGGGCCACAATAGAAGACAATGAATCCATCACAATGTGTGATGAGCTGTCTGCTCTGTGGCTTCCCACAGCAATTTATCATGACCTGGAACCATAGCTGTGAGGCTGGGTGTTCACCCGCCAGGATCTTGCTCCCCAACTGCTTCGGAGGGGAATGTTTACAGGAACTTGTCAATAACATTTACTGAACAGCTGCTCAGATGCAGCCCTGTCCCAGGCACTCAGCCAAATGACAAATGAACTATATAATCATTCATTCATTCAGTGATTCATTCATTCTGTGATTGATTGATTGATTGATTGATTGATTGATTGATTGATTCATTCATTCATTCATGTGGTTGTCAAACATTCACTGAGCACCTACTATGTACCTTGGACTGTGGTACTTGATTTCAAAGATGTCAACACATTACAGACCAGGATTTCTCAGCCTAGGCACTGTGGACTTTTGTATTGTTTTGTTTTTTGTTTGTTTTTGTTGTTTTTGAGACAGGGTTTCACTCTATGGCCCAGGCTGGAGTGCAGTACATGATCATGGCTCACTGCAGCCTCAACCTCCCGGGCTGAAGCTATCTTCCCGCCTCAGTCTCTCATGTAGCTGTGACTACAGGCACACACCACCATGCCCGGCTAATTTTTTTTTTTATTTTTTCTAGAGATAGGGTCTCCCCATAATGCCTAAGCTGGTTTTGAACTCCTGGGCTCAAGCAATCCTCCTGCCTCGGCCTCCTAAAGTGCTGGGATTACAGGTATGAGCCACTATGCCTGTCGCAGCCACTGTGCATACTGGGACCAGACATTTCTTTGTCACGGGGATTGTCCTATATTTTAGCAGCAACTCTGGCTGTAGATGCCAGTAGCACTCCCTCAGTCATGACAACTAAAATGTCTCCAGACATTGCCAAACGTCCTTGGGGCACACAGTCACCCCTAGTTGAGAATCACTGGTCTAGACAAGTATATTTTCCACAAATTATCAGACAGAGAAAAAAAACGCATTCATTTTTGCTGTTTCCTCTCCCTCCCTCCCTCCCTCTCTCTCTCTCTCTCTCTCTCCCCCCCCACCCCACTTGCCTACCTATCTGGCTAGTTAAATTGGAAGGCAAGAGCATAATTACAGCTAACACTTGTAAAGGGCACATAGTAAGTGGTCATTTTATCTTGGTTATTCTCACAACAAGTCTACAGAGAAAATACCACTAATGCTCATTTTACATATGAAGAAATCAAGGTTCAGAGATGTTAAGCAAGCTGTCCAGGGTCACATGAAGATTAAGGGGCAGAGATGGGGTTCAAATCCAGGTCCATATGACTCCAGAGCACGGACTCTGCACCACTGCACCACACATTCCCTGGCACAGAGCCTCACACATCGTAGTGATCAATAAACATGTATTGCCTGGATGAATGAACACAAGGATGGGGCAAAGATTCTGAGAAAGGCCTGGAGAAGCATAGGCTGCAATCTGGGGACTTGACATTCTGGAGGAACATGTATTATCTTAATTATTTCCATCCATCAATCCATCCGTCCATCCATCCATCCATCGATCTATCCACTCATTCACCAAGTATTCCCCAAACATCTGAGTTGTGCCTGGCACCTAGGAGGAATTCTGGTTTCAAGATCTCATAGTCAGCCGGGCATGGTGGCTCATGCCTGTACTCCCAGCACTTTGGGAGGCCGAGGCAGACAGATCACTTGAGGTCAGGAGTTTGAGACCAGCTTGGCCAATGTGGTGAAACCCTGTCTCTACAAAAATATAAAAATTAGCCAGGCATGGTGGCATGCACCTGTAGTCCCAGCTACTCAGGAGGCTGAGGCAGGAGAATCGCTTGAACCCAGAAGGCAAAGGTTGCAGTGACCCGAGATCACACCACTGCATTCCAGCCTAGGCGACAGAGTGAGACTCCGTCTCAAAAAAAAAAAAAAAATTCTCATAGCCAAAGAGGATCCATGAAATGTGCTCAGGAAGGAATAATTGCAACATCAGCTACAAAGTGAGAAGAGAAGCTGTGTTATGAAGGGACACACAGATGCTAGGTTAGCCAAGACTTTTGGTCAAAAGTGAAAAAGTGATAGGCATGCCTGCTGCAATTGGCTTAAGCAATAAAGGGAGGTTACTGGTGCCTAAATCTAGTCGAGGTTGCAGGTATGGCTTGATCAGGGTGTTCAAATGATGTCGTCAGAAATCCCTCCATCATTTCCCTCTGGTTTCCTCTAAGTCAACTTCATTCCCTGCTGGCATGATGGCCACCAAGAGCTTTAGGCACATAACCTGCCAGCTTAGCAACTCCAGCTCAAAGAGCACCATTTTTTCAATGATTTTAGCCAAAATTCCAAGACTCATATTAGACCAACCTGAATCATGTGCCTGCTCTTGAACAAAGCACAGTAGCCAGGAGAAAATGATGCTTTGATTGTCTAGGACTGTGTCCTGGACCCAGCCCTGGGACTTGTGGATGGGGACAGCTTGACCTGAGCCATATCAACTGAAAACATAGGAAGCATGGTGCTACCAAGAGATGTCTATTCCAGGTATGGTGGAGCCTCAGAGGAGAGCATGACTCTCTTTCAGCTGGTGGATCAGGGAAGGCTCATCCACCCTGTCCACCCTGGTCCAATAAGCCACAGCTATAGATATGAAGGCCTGTTGCATTCAGGTTGAGCTAGACGGGGAGGTTGGGCACGGCAAAAAAAAGTCTATCCATCTCTGCTACAGTTAAATATTTGAATATTGAATTGTTTGTGGATCTTGTGAAATCAGTGACCTCTGAGGTCATCTAGGGACCCAGCACATTCCCACAGGACACTACCTAGCACCTGGTCAGAGCAATAGTTCATACCTGAGACCCTGAACTTTCAGACCCTCCCCTAGCCCCCACCAGCCTCTGTCAGTGCCAAGCTGGACAGAACAAACCACATGAGGTTGGTGGGGCCTCTTTCCCCCGGAAAAATGCAGAATGGTCATTTTTTGCCTGTACATTCCCAGACAAATAAATTCTCTTCTGGGAGCTTTTTCCTGGCTGAGCTATGTTATACGTTTCATAGCCGCCGAGATCCCCTGGGAACCCAGAGTTCCTTCCACGTGTAGGACAGGCTAGTCATTCAGCTCCGGGTCAGAGGACTGTTTCATTTGTACTGGTGGCGGAATTCTTGGTTGTCCTCAATTTGGTTGTCCTGATTTTCAGTGGGGAACATGGTCAACAGAATAAGGACTGCATTTCCCACCTTCTACTGCAGGTAGGTGTGACTGCATGACTAAGCTCCGGCCAATGACCAGCAAGTGGCAGTGATAGATCATGCCCTTCAAGGGAGGAACATGCCCTTTCTTTCTCCTTTCCTTTTTCTTCCAGCCTTCTGTTTAGAATTGAGTTCTGGTGGGAACCACTTAGGACCATGCTGATGAGGGTAACACCATATAGATGGCAGAGCTGGGGCTGGGCGTGGTGGCCCATGTTTGCTTTCCCACCACTCTGGGAGGCCAAGGTGGGAGGACTGCTTGAGCCCAGGAGTTTGAGACCAGCCTGGGCAACATAGGATAACCTCGTCTCTGCAAATAAACTCCTGGCTCAAGCAATCTTCCGACCTCAGCCTCCCAAGTAGCTGGGCTACAAGCACACACTACCATGCCTGGCTAATTTAAAATCTTTTTTATTTTATTTTTTTAGAGATGGGGTCTTGCTATGCTGCCCAGGCTGGTCTTGAACTCCTGGACTCAAGAGATCCTCCTGCCTTGGCCTCCCAAAAGTGCTGGGATTACAGGCATGAGCCACTGTGCCTGGCTCATATTCTCAATAGAGAGGTCCCAATCGGCCACTGGCCAGCCAATAGTCTGGCCCTCCTGGGCAGATGTCCACCCTGGTACAGTAAGCCACAGCTATGGATATGAAGGTCTGTTGATTTCAGGTTGAGCTAGACGGGGAAGTTGGGCATGGCAGAAAAGCCTATCAATCTCTGCTACAATTAAATATTTGAATATTGGATTACTGAACCTGGGCATAGAGTAGCCACTGTCCTTGTCTTCGAAGAGCTTATATCCTATTACTATTTTATTATTATTAATGACATATCATTGTTAATTAATAGCTTCAGTTCACTAAACATTATTAGGTGCCAGGCGTGGTGCTTGTAATTAGTCATCTCATTGAATTCCCTTAATGAAAATTAGTCAATCAGAGACCTTTCCTCACAGATCGCAACCTCAGGGATGTTTGGGATTTCAGAGATGTGTTTTGGGGAAAGAAGTATAATTATTCAACTTTCACTTAATCAGAGAAGCTAAGTGGTAGGTGGAGTTGTAAAGGAAGGCAAAGAACTGGGCAGGCAGATGCTAAGTGGGAGACTGTTCTAGGCATAAGAGAAATGGGGGTGGGTATGAAAAAAAGCGAGAGAGCGAGTGAGAGCCAAGGGAAATTTGGTTTGACTGGATAAAAAGGCCAGTGAAAAGAGGGAGTTTTGGTAAGAGCTATGCATGGGCAGGGAGAAGTACATAGATCTTCAATCACAGACTCTACCACCATCCCCTCTCCTCTTCCTGCAGGTGGGCAGAGCCAAGGTGCTCTCCCTACTCCTTCTTCCTGGGGCCTTCAGAGATCCTGAGCTCATCCTCCTGACCTGCCCGTCAGTTCTGGCCCTCTGTCCTGTTTGCTGTACCTACTTTATCCCATGTCACCATCTCCATCCCCCAGCCTGGTGACAATCCCACTTCCTACCCATTCCATTGGCTTCTCCATTTGACTTGGAGCTCTTCAGCTGGATCGAGACAACTACTCTGATGAATGGCACGTCACTGAGTCAACAGAATGGGCCCAAGTGAGTCAATACCATTGACATGAAGGTGCTGTCAGTTTGGTGGGGGCTGAGGGAATGAGATTGTGTTTTAGCTGTGTTCGTTTGATTGTGAGGAATAGACAGTCACACACTGAGGGCTTAGTATACAGATGCTCAGAGAGAAATACGGAAGACGAGATCTCGTAGAAAACAAGAGGAGATGTCATAAATGAGTCAGGTTTCCTGGAGTCCAGGACTAGGGAGGAACTCTCTATTGAAGACCACTCTAGGGAATCTTCATGCCAAAGTTCCACATTCAGTTCCTCTCTTCCTTCTCTTGGTCTCTCTGCTTCTGCTTTTTGTCTCACGTCCTAAATGTCCAACTATTCAGCATAACTTTACTCTGCTTCCCCTCTCCATGCTCTGTAGCAAAATGCCCTGTTGGAATTAAATTAAAAATTTTTATCTCTGCTTTAGCGAGAGAGATGGTGACTTGCTGATGCAAGGAAGGTATTTCTCCTTCCAAGGGCGATGTATTCAGCTTTTGGGTTAAAAAGGAGATGCTGTCAGGCACAGGTGGTTATCTGGGTAGATTACATAAAAACACACAAGAAATGTTCTTTGTGTTAAAAGAAGAAAAAAGAAAAAACAAAACTTGGCCAGGCACAGTGGCTCACATCTATAATCCCAGAACTTTGGGAGGCCAAGGCGGACAGATTGCTTAAGGTCAGGAGTTTGAGACCAGCCTGGTCAACATGGCAAAACCCCATCTCTACCAAAAATACAAAAATTAGCCAGGTGTGGTAGCACACTCCTGTAATCCCAGCTACTCAGGAGGCTGAGGCATGAGAATCGCTTGAACCTGGGAGGCAGAGGTTGCAGTGAGCCAAGATCACGCCTCTGCACTCCAGCCTGGGCGACAGAGCTAGACTCTGTCTCAAAAAAACCCCCAAAAAACCTTGTTTCCTCAAAAACTTAAATATAGAATTACCACAAGACTCAGCAATTCTACTACTGGCTGTATCTCCAAAGAATCGAAAGCAGAAACATGAACAGGAATTTGTAGAACCATGTTTATAGCAGCATTATCCCCAGTGAGCCGAGATTGTGCCGCTGCACTCTGGCCTGGGCAAGAGGGCGAGACTCTGTCTCAAAAAATAAAAATAAAAAACAAAAAAAGAAGTCCCAAAGTAGGGTAGCTCCTGAATTAGTTAACTCAATTGTTCAAACCAAGTTCTTACCATCATTCTGCTCTGCCATCCAGAGCATGTCATTTCAGAAAGACCATCTCTTCTCGCATCTGTTTCTTAGGAATGACTCCTGCCTTCTTTCCTTCCTTCCTGCCTTCTTGCCTTCTTTCCTTCCTTTCCTCTGTCCCTCCCTCCTTCCTTCCTTGACAGGATCTCAGTCTGTCACACAGGCTGGAGTGCAGTGATGTGTTCATAGCTGATTGCAACCTTGACTCCTGCACTCAAGTGATCCTCCCACCTCAGCCTCCCAAGTAGCTGGGACAACAGGCATGCACCACCACGCCTGGCTAATTTTAAAATTTTTTATAGACAGGTCTCACTATATCAGCCCAGGCTGATCTCAAACTCCTGAGCTCAAGCAATCCTCCCATCTCAGCCTCCCAAAGTGCTGAGATTACAGGTTTGAGCCAGTAAGCCCGGCGCCTACGTCTTTCTTTAGAAGCACCACAACACATTTCCTCTTGTGTTTCATAGCCATACACTTGTTTTCATACCCATTCCTACACCAGTCACCCACAAGTAGAATGGGACTAACATGATATTCCTGAATTGGGGATGAAGTTGTCTTTCTCAAGAATTTAAAACCTGAATAAAATTGGGGATTCTGTTAACAAGGAAAATAGAATGGTGTGTTTGTTTCTTTCTTTATTTATTTATAGAGGGGGTCTCACTCAGCACTCACTGCAGTCTCCACCTCCTGGGCTCAAATGATTCCCCACCAACTGCCACCCAGCTTCCAGAGTAGCTGGGACCGTAGGCGCACGCCACCATACCTGGCTATTTTTTCTTTTTCTTTTTCTTTTTTGTTTTTTTTTTGAGATAGAGTCTTGCTCTGTCATCCAGGCTAGAGTGCAATGGTGCAATCTCGACTCACTGCAGCCTCTGCAGTGAATGGATATGAAAACAAGTGTATGGCTATGAAACACAAGAGGAAATTTGTTGTGGGGCTTCTAAAGAAAGATGTAGGGGCTGGGCCTACTGGCTCAAACCTGTAATCTCAGCACTTTGGGAGGCTGAGATGGGAGGATTGCTTGAGCTCATGAGTTCGAGATCAGCTTGGGCTGATATAGTGAGACCTGTCTAGAACTCCCGGGTTCAAGCGATTCTCCTGCCTCAGCCTCCCGAGTAGCTGGAATTACAGGCGCCCACCACCACACCCAACTAATTTTTTGTATTTTTAGTAGGGACAGAGTTTGGCCATGTTGGCCAGGCTGGTCTCAAACTCCTGGCCTCAGGTGATCCACCTACCTCAGCCTCCCAAAGTGCTGGGATTACAGGCATGAGCCACCACGCCCTCCCTCCACTTGGCTATATTTTCTATTTTTTGTAGAGAAAAGGGGTCTCACTATGTTGCCCAGGCTGATCTTGAACTCCTGGGCTCGAGGGATCCTCCTGCCTCCCAAAGTGCTGGGATTTCAGGCATGAGCTCCCATGCCCCACTTAGAATGAATTTTGAATGGGCAACTAAGAGTGTCTGCTACACCCCTGAGACTGACAAGCTCTCGGGATTAATGGACACATGGGAAGGATTGTTTCAAGCGTGCTTCTATTACCAACTAGCAAGTGGGGAGTATGAGTTCCCAAATTCTGGGTCGAAGGTGGCTCACTTACAGATTCTCATTCCAGCCTGTGAGATGGCGTAAAGGAAGAGTGGGGCGTACTCTTTATTTTTAAGGTCATGACCTCTGCACAAACAGTTCCCTCTACTTCCTGCCCTAAGTAAGCCCTGGCTCTTCCCTGACAGTCCTTGAAGCCCTTACCAGGGAATGGTGGTCCTTCTCCCAACCCCATGGTGTCCTCTGTCCTCCACACCTCTATTACTAGATCCATAGGCCTCTATCTTGAGTAAGTGCTGAAGCTGCTGGCATCTGGCTCTACCACCTTCTTTCTGTGCCTTCTCTTGATGATGCCTACTCATCAATCAATCAACCAACCAATCAACCCTTATTCTCAGAGGGCTTTGGCAACTGGCTTATCCTTCTCACTCCAGTTCCTACTGCCATACTGGTGACTTTAATGACCCAGGACCTGGCCGAACTCCTGGCCCCTCAGCTCCTGTCCCTTCTTATTCCAATGACCTTCACCTCCACTCTGCTTTAGCCACCATCTCCCTGGACCATGTCCTGGACCTCAGTTTCTCCCGGAAAAAATCTTCCTCTAAAGTCTCACATTTCTCTGATCACAGGCTTGCACCTTCTGTTCTTTTGATCATTCCAGCTTAGCAGTTCTTTGAACTCCAGAATGCCTTGGCCCTTCCACCTTCTCCCGGTCAGGACCCTCCTTCCTCCAATTCCTTTCCCATCCAGCCTAGATTCCATGATCTTTGCTATATCCAGGCACGGATGTTGTGAACGACTCCCCGACATCCATTCCAACCCAGATGGTTGGTCCAAGCGGGTCATGGTCATTCCCTGTCTTTTGTCAGGAGAGGAACAGGCATGTGACTCACTTCTAGCACTAGAGGGTAGAGTGAGGTGGGGCGAAAGGGACTCTGGGAAAGATTTTCCCATGAAAGAGACAAAAGAATTGATTATCTTTCTTTCTGAGGACGAACCCAACAACAAGGGTGGCAGTACAGAGAGACAGAAAGAACCCAGATCCTTGACTATGTTGTCAAGCCACTAAATCAACCCACTCTGAAGCTTATCTTCCCCCAGAATATCCTAGTACATGAAATAATCATTTATTTCATATTTAAGCCAGCTTGAGTCAGGCATTCTGCTACTTTCAGACAAACGCACCCTAAATAACATAATTTGCAACTTGTGGCAAAAGCCCAATCCTGGATCAATGTAAATTTCCTTCCATCGTGTTTTTATACCTGTTCTGGTTAGACTGGTGGAGAAGACAAAAGGCCCTTAGTCCTCCAGAAACCTCAGACGTCTCTCTACCATCCACCATTAGGAGAGCCTTAGTTTTCCTCATCTATCTCCAGCCTTTGTTTAGGGTTGCAGAAGACCTGGGTTGTTATGTAAAATGGCCAGCTATCTTGACTAGGAAACAGATATTTTTTGAATTTCCCAAGGATAGCATGGGTATTCAGCTTGGGTAGAGAGGAATAGAGGGGAGATCTTGAGGTTTAAATAAACCCAGCATTTATAAGAAGGTAGGGTAGGTATATCCAAATTAAGCTGAGTGAACCAAGTCATTCCCAGTGGCTGAGTTGAGTCAGGGGACAAAGAAAAGCTTTCTGCCCTGTGTTGTGGCCTGACAGGGGATGCAAGTCCCAGGAAAGGGTGATCTATGGGCAGAGCAACAGAATCAGCCTTTTGCTCCTGTATCTTGGGCCTGGCTAGTTACAGTCCCAGTAACACATGTTGACACCATAACAAACAGTAGACACCAATGATGACATATCTTAAAATTATGTGAACCACTTGGCAAGTCCTGGTGGGTTGCTGGGTGTGGAGGTGGAAGGCCGTTCCTGTTGGTGGGAAGGCCCCAGGTTGCTCCCATAATCTGTCACCTAGACTGCTGGCAATAACAAATTCATGGTCTCTAATTCTTACCACCACCCGGGAATTCCTGTTTTCCCTGTTGGCGCTCTCCTCCCATTCACCATAGCAACTATTTTGAATCTTCTCGACACTCATCCCACTTCCCACCCTCTTGCCTTCCCTCTCATTCTCATCAGACAACTCTGCCTCCTATTTCTTTTTCTTTTCTTTTCTTTTCTTTCCCTCCTTCCTTCCTTCCTTTCCTTCCTTCCTTCTTTTTCTTTTTCTCTTTCTTTCTTTTTCTTTTTTTTTTTTTGAGACAGGGTCTTACTCCGTTGCCCAGACTGGGGTGAAGTGGTACAATCATGGCTTATTGCAGTCTTGACCTCCGAGTTCAAGGTGATCCTCCTACCTCAGCCTCTCAAGTGGCTGGGACAACCCTGCCTCCTATTTCAATATTTGTGTTGAACTCAGGAGTTCGAGACCAGCCTGGCCAACATGGTGAAACCCTGTCTCTACTAAAAAAAATACAAAAATTAGCTGGGGGTGGTGGTGCACGCCTGTAATCCCAGCTACTAAGGAGGCTGAGGCAGGAGAATCTCTTGAACCCAGGAGGTGGAGGTTGCAGTGAGCCAAGATCATGCCACTGCACTCCAGGCTGGGCGACAGAGCAAGACTCCATCTCGTGGCTCATGCCTGTAATCCCAGCACTTTGGAAGGCCGAGGCGGGTGGATCACTTGAGGTCAAGAGTTCAAGACCAGCCTGGCCAACATGGTGAAACCCCATCTCTACTAAAAATACAGAAGTAGCTGAATATGTTGGCACACGCCTATAATCCCAGCTACTTGGGAAGTTGAGGCAGAAGAATTCCTTGAACCCGGGAGGTAGAGGTTGCAGTAAGTTGAGATCGCACCACTGCACTCCAGCCTGGGCAACAAGAGCGAAACTGTGTCTCAAAAAAAAAGAAAAAGAAAATATTTTTTATTTTTATTTTGCTATGTTGTCCAGGCTGGTCTCAAAATCCTGGCCTCAAGTGATCCTCCCACCTCTGCCTCCCAAGTAGCTGGGACTATGGGCATGAGCACAAGACTTCACACAAAATAGATGCCATCTGATTGGGACTACCCTTACCTTACTTGCTTATTTGCAACTAAACTCACCTTTTCCTCTATCCCACAGATGTTGTAGCACTGTCCAGTTGAACTTTCTACAATAGTAGGCAAGTTCTGTATGTCTTTGCTGTTCAATATGGTAGCCATTAGCTACATCTGGCTATTGAAATACGGCTTGTACAACTGAAGAAGTGAATTTTAAATTTTATTTCATTTTAATTAATTTAAATTGAAGTAGCCACATGGGGTGAGTGGCCACCCTATTAGGCAGCACCAGTTTAGCATAACTAAAAGAAAAACATTTTCAGATACCAAGGCACGGGGGTTTCTGCTAACCCTCTGACATCACTAGGTAATAGACTCTTGATCAACTTATTTTAAGAATTCTGGGCCAGGCACAGTGGCTTATGCCTATAATCTCAGCATTTTGGGAGGCTGAGGCAGGCGGATCACCTGAGGTCGGGAGTTCGAGACCAGCCTGACCAACATGGAGAAACCTCGTTTCTACTAAAAATACAAAATTAGCCAGGCATGGTGGCACATTCCTATAATCCCAGCTACTTGAGAGGCTGAGGCAGGAGAATCACTTGAACCCAGGAGGCGGGGGTTGCAGTGAGCTGAGACATTGCACTCCACTCCCATGTGCAACAAGAACAAAACTCAGTCTCAAAAGAAAAGGAATTCTGAATTAGGTGATGAGAAGGAAGCAAGAGAGAGTTAAAAAGGCACATTCACTGACAAATAGCCCTGGAGAAATATAGAGGAAAATAATATTGCTTTGACATGTTGTTTTAGTCATGGCAGTTATCAAGAAAGAAACCACAGTGAACCATGGCTGGAACATTGCACACCGGACAGAGAAGAAAAGCCTTGGCCGGGTGCAGTGGCTCACGCCTGTAATCCCAGCACTTTGCACGGATCACGAGGTCAGGAGATCGAGACCATCCTGGCTAACACGGTGAAACCCCGTCTCTACTAAAAATACAAAAAAATTAGCTGGGCATGGTGGCGGGCGCCTGTAGTCCCAGCTACTTAGGAGGCTGAGGCAGGAGAATGGTGTGAACCTGGAAGGCGGAGCTTGTAGTGAGCCAAGACTGTGCCACTGCACTCCAGTCTGGGCGACAGAGCGAGACTCCATCTCAAGAAAAAAAAGAAAAAAAGAAGAAAAGCCTTGTATCGTGGCTGCAAAGCCCCGCTGGTACGGACATGTTCACAGAGTCTGTGAGAAGAAGTATGGAACACCAGCCAGGTAGAGGAGAGTGAGGTGTCATCATCAGTTGAGTAATTTCAAAGGGTGTCCAGTTATCTGTTTGCATTTTCTATCTTTAATGCAAAATGTGTGCAATACAAATAGAATGGTAACTTGCATGTCCCATTTTGTGTAGCTGATTTTGCTCACTTTTGGAGACTCTTATTGGGGCAGTCCTGGAGAAATAGCTGAGAGAGCAAAACAGCTAAATATTCATTATTTTCTTAAGTGGTCGATAGCTGCAAAAGCTCTATTTCATTTCTTAAACAGTTTCTTTCAGTCTCTTTACCTCTAGGTATGCTAGTTTACAAGGACTCCAGATGCCCTGGGAGCTTCAAAATGTTTCGCCAATTATCAGAGGAAGGTAAGGCCTGCTGGAAACCAGAGCAAACCAGAATCAGGGACCCCTTGTTATCTTTAGATCATTAACATATTATTATAATACTAAAATCCCCACCCATAGAAGAAAATTACCATTTTCTGACCATGCATTGTATGAAGAGACATGTTTATGGTGTGCCTGCGCATCTAAAGTTCCTCCCTACACAGACTTACAAACCTTTCCACCCCATATCTAACTCTTTAAAATTCTCCAGCTTTCCACAGCTTGGGGAGGAGGAGGTGTTTCTGGAGTGAGAGGTCACCCCTTCTCCTTCTCTGGCCAGAGAATAAATCCAGCCGGCCTTTTTTTTTTTTTCCCAATTTGGGTGTTCTTTCTTTGCAACTGATATAAAGTAAGGAAAGGACTCAGTTTACCCATGACAGTTCTATCACTTTATATTTTGAAAAGTTACACACCTTTTCAAATCTGTAAAGTTTGAGTACATTTTCCTCTCCCCTCGGACCTCCCCTAAAAGAGTAGCCAATTGTTTAAAGATCCTATTTGGAGGAATTTATTTCTCCCCTGATGTAAATGCTTTTATCACACACTAAGTTCCTACTTTTTTTTTTTTTTTCATACAGGGTCTCACTCTGTTGCCCAGGCTGGAGTGCAGTGGCATGAACATGGCTCACTGCAGCCTTGACCTTCCGGGCTCAAGTGATCCTCCCACCTCAGCCTCCCCAGTGGTTGAGACCACAGGCATGCACCACCACTGGCTGATTTATTTTTATATCTTGTAGAGACAGGGTCTCCCTCTGTTGCCCAGGATGATCTTGAACTCCTGGGCTCAAGCAATCCTGCTGCTTTGGCTGCCCAAAGTGCTGGGATTACAGGTGTGAGCCATCACACCCGGCCTCCACCTATCTTCGTGTTTAATACTTGACTCCATTCTGTTCCAGTAATTTATCTCTCAGGTCCCTTACTAGAGGGGCTTTAATTACACAGCTTTACCATCGCTCTTAATATCTCCTTGGCCACCGGCTTATTTGTGAAGTGTTCATCCCGTGGCCTCTGGATACTCACTGTCTCCTGGTCTTCCTCTCCTCCCTAGTGCCTCAGCTGGTCTCCTTGATGTTGGTGTCCTTTAGGGAGCTGTCTTCAGCCCCCCTCCATGTCACTGTACCCTCTCCCTGGTAGGACCCTGGCTCCACTCCTGCCCTTTCCGCCCATTTTCCAGGGTGCAGCCAGAGTGCTCTGAGTTGCAAATGAGATCATGCCACACCGTTGTTTATAAACCCACTTATTGCTCTCAGGGAAAATTCTAGACAGACTCCTTAACAACAGCACATAACGGCTGGACGAGGTTCAGGTGAATGTAGTCTGTTGGGAGGTGACCCAGGAAGAGGCATGGGGAAGGGAGGCAGGGAAGGGAAGGCAGTCGACACAGGAAGCACTAAAAAGGAGGTCACGACTAGGCGTGGCGGCTCACGCCTGTAATTCCAGCACTTTGGGAGGTTGAGGTGGTTGGATCACTTGAGGTCAGGAGTTCGTGACCAGCCTGGCCAACATAGTGAAACCCTGTCTCTACTAAAAATACAAAAATTAGCTGGGCGTGGTGGAGGGCGCCTGTAATCCCACCTACTCGGGGAGGCTGAGGCAGGAGAATCGTTTGAACCCGAGAGGGGAAGGTTGCAGTGAGCCGAGATGGCGCCGCTGCACTGCAACCTGGGCGACAGAGCGAGATTCCATCTCAGGGGTGGGAGCGGAGCGGGGTGGAATTAAAAAAGGAAGGGTAGGTCACGGCTGTGGGCATCTGGGCTCTGTCCCACTAGGGCCCTCTGGAGACTGCCTAGACATGCCTCAGTGCTGTCCCACCTGAGGGAATTGGGGTATTTAATCAGCAGTCCCCCAGCCGCTATTCTCTGAGAGCTCTCTCTCTTCTTTCTCTCTCTCTCTCTCTCTCTTGCTCCTTCCTTTTCTTCTTCCTCCTTTCTCCCTCTCTTCTCCCCTCATGAACGTCAGCGTTTGACGCCATGTTTGTTTGTGGCCCCGCCCACAGCCATAGCTGATTGGACTGGGGATAAATAGGCCAATCGTTCCCCTTGAATTCCGGAACTGGGTAATGGATCTGGGCTTGCACTCGAACTGTGGACACCTAACCTTGAAGGCAGCGTTGGACCACGTGCCCTGGGAGAAACAGAGGAATCTACTGTTTACTGAGGCTCACAATGGGCGCACAGAGAGACAAACAGAGGCGGGCCCACGCAGCTTCAGACTGAAAGAGCAACTTCAGCTCAGAACAGTTTATTTTCTGATTCTATTAATAGGTTCTCATGAGGTTGGGCCACATTTCCTGCACTTGAGCTCTGTGAGATAAGTGTTTCCTCAGAAAAACCTCCCTTTTCTGCTGAAGAATGTCACCTGATTTTCTGTAAATTGTAAACACATACACACACGACTAAGAAATCCACCATTCAATCCCCAATCCCCATTTCTTCACACGTGGCTTCCTACTCCACAAAGAAACAGAGACCACCATTCTCAACATCCCACTTAGTCTATCAAAATCTTTGAATGGCTCAAATGGTTCCATTTTCTCTACATCCTTGCAACACACACACATTTTCCCATGACTCCATTAAAGACCATTCTTACCTCTCTTTCTTTCTTTTTTTAGACGGAGTCTCGCTCTGTCACCCAGGCTGGAGTGCAGTGGCGCGATCTTGGCTCAGTGCAACTTTCACCTCCTAGGTTCAAGTGATTCTTCTATCTCACCCTTCCGAGTAGCTGGGGTTACAGGCGGGCGCCATCACACCCGGCTAATTTTTGTATTTTTAGTAGAGACAGGTTTTGCCATGTTGGCCAGGCTGGTCTTGAACTCCTGATCTCAGATGATCCACCCGCCTCGGCCTCCCAAAGTGCTAGGATTACAGGCGTGAGCCACAGCACCTGGCCTCTTACCTCTCTTTTTCCTCCTAGCCAAGCCTATAGAAAAAATAGTCCATGCCTGTCTCCACTCTCTCCTCTCATTAGTCCTTACTTGCACTATTTTGTGGGAAAGGTTTCATTTTGAAGATGTGACTTGAAGTGTCTGTGGGATATATAGGTTCATAGGTTCGTAGACTATGCACAGAATTCAGATATGGTCTGGAGATACAGATTTAGCGTTCGGTGATTTAAAAAGTAATGAACGCAGGCCAGGCGCAGTGGCTTACCTGAGGTCGGGAGTTCGAGACCAGCCTGACCAACATGGAGAAACCCTGTCTCCACTAAAAATACAAAAAATTAGCCGGGTGTGGTGGCGCATGCCTGTAATCCCAGCTACTCAGGAGGCTGAGGCAGGAGAATCTCTTGAACCCAGGAGGCAGAGGTTGCAGTGAGCCTAGATCACACCATGGCACTCCAGCCTGGGCAACAAGAGTGAAACTGTCTCAAAAAAAAAAAGTAATGAACGCATATGGTAGAAAAAATTCAGATACAAGCAGGGTGATAAATAAATCGTCAAACACCGACTAATTCCCCCAGCCCCAGCTCCCTTCCTGGAGACCACCTTGTATATCCTTCCAGACATGCTAGCTTTATGGGCATGGGACCTGTGCAGTCATATAGGGACCCACACTTAGAAGGAATCTGAATTTGTTTAACGCTTTGCTGTCACCATTTTGAAATGTTTAACTTTTAAATAAGGGACTTCACATTTTCATTTTGCACTGGGCCTTGCAAATTATACAGTAGATCCTGTTTCCAGTTATATTCCATGCATAATTAAACATATTATATATATATATATATATATATATATATATATATACCCCCTCCTCCCACCTGCTTCGCATTTAGCATTTGATTATTCTTAAAACAATGTGTGTGGATGAAATTTCCCAGAGAGAAGATGCAATAGTCATTAGCGCTGTTCACCAAATATTTCTGCTTCTGCAGTTTCTGGATACATGGGGGATAATATGCGGGAATTGCATTTCCTGGTTCCCTAGTGGTTGGGTAGGACTAAGTGATTAGTTTTGACCAATGAGTAATGAGTAGAAGTGAGTGCATTTCTAGGTCAGAGCTTTTTTTTTTTTTTTTTTGGTAACTTTATATTCTTTCCATCACGAGGTCAGAACATTGAATTGCTACTGTGAGACTCTCCATAGTTCTCATTAAAGAGTTAAAGACAGTGGCTGTTCCGTTAGCCTTGATCTCTGAGTGACTACAGAGAGAAGAGCCTTCTGGGAGATCCATGATGGACATGTAGTGTGGGTGAGAATTAAATCATCACTGTTATAAGCCATGAGACTCTGAGAGTGCTTTCTTATTTGAGCATTACCTGTCCTATCCTGATAGGAACATAAAAAGTGCTGAGAGACAATTTGTTGGAACTGAAATTCACAGGGAGAAGAGAGCCAGAGAAAGTTAAGACAAAGGTCAGATGCAGTGGCTCATGCCTGTAATCCCAGTACTTTGGGAGGCTGAGGCAGGAGGATCACTTGAGGCCAGGAGTTTGAGACCAGCCTGGGTAACATAGCAAGACCCTATCTCTACAAAATTTAAAAAAAAAAATAGCCAGGCTTGGTGGCATGTGCCTGTGGTCCCAGCTATTCAGGAGGCTGTGGCAGGAGGATCGCTGGAGCCCAGAAGTTTGAGGCGGCAGTGAGCTATGATCATGCCACTGTGCTCCAGCCTGGGTGACAGAGCAAGACCCAGTCTCTAAAATAAATAAATTAAATTATTTTTAAAAAAGAAAGATAAAATAAAGAGTTGTAGAGGTACAAATGAGAAACCAGGAGAACATGGGACCCAGGAGAGTCATGGAAACCAAGGGAAAAAACTGCTCCAAGAAGCAGAAAGTGGTCAGTGGTGTTGAATGCATCCAAGAGATCAAGTAAAATAAGGAATAAAATATATCAGCGAAGTCTGGCTACTGAGAAGTCTTTGGTAACCTCGCTGAGAACAGAATCCATGGAGTGGTGGAGGTGGCAATTGTGAAATAGAGGACAAGGGCTGAAGGAGTAGAGAGGGGAGAGCATGAGGGATCAGTGCAAGAGTTCAGCAGAAAGACAAATAGGCCAGGCGCAGTGGCTCACACCTGTAATCCCAGCACTTTGGTAGGCCGAGATGGGCAGATCGTTTGAGGTCAGGAGTTTGAGATCAGCCTGGCCAACATGGTGAAACCTTGTCTCTACTAAAAATACAAAAATTAGCCGGGCATGCTGGTGTGTGCCTGTAATCTCAGCTGCTTGGGAGGCTGGGGTAGGAGAATCTCTTGAACCCAGGAGGCAGAGATGGCAGTAAGCTGAGATCATGCCACTGCACTCCAGCCTGGGCGACAGAATGAGACTCCGTCACAAACAAACAAACAAACAAAAGACAAGAAAATGGACGTCTTAGAGTGGTAGCAAGAGCAACGCTGAAGTGATTTGCCCATTCTGGACATTTCCTATAAATAGAGTCATAAAAGAAGTATCCTGGCCAGGCATGGTGGCTCACGCCTGTAATTCCAGCACTTTGGGAGGCCGAGGAGGGCAGATCACGAAGTCAAGAGATTGTGACCATCCTGGCCAACATGTGAAGCCCCGTTTCTACTAAAAATACAGAAATTAGCTGGGTGTGGGGGTGCACGCCTGTAGTCCCTGCTACTCAGGAGGCTGAGGGAGGAGAATCACTTGAACCCGGGCAGCGGAGGTTGCAGTGAGCTGAGATTGCGCCACTACACTCCAGCCTGGCGACAGAGTGAGACTCCATCTCAAAAAAAAAAAAAAAAAAAAAGGTGTCCTTTTGCATTTGGCTTATTTCACTTAGTGTAATGTTTTAAAGGCTCATCCATGTTGAAGCATGGGTCAGTGCTTCATTCCTTTTTAAGGATGAATAATATTCCCTTTTATGGACAGACCCCTTTTTGTGGATTCATTTGTCAGTGGATGGACATTTGACTTGTCTGCCTGTCCACTGCTATATCCACTATTCCTGGTGCTCTTGGGAATGAATGAATGAATGAGTGAATGAATAAAATGAACAGAGCTGTCCAAGGTCACAGAGCTGGTAAGATGTGAAACCAGGAAACCAGGATTGGAAGTCAGGCCATTAGTCCCCTACAGCCAATGTTTTTTTTTTTTTTTTTTTTTTTTTTTTAGAGGGAGTTTTGCTGTTGCCCTGGCTGGAGTGCAGTGGCGTGATGTCGGCTCACTGCAACCTCTGCCTCCTGGGTTCAAGTAAGTCTCTTCCCTCAGCCTCCCGAGTAGCTGGGATTACAGGTGCCTGACACCACGTCTGGCTAATTTTTGTGTTTTCAGTAGAGATGGGGTTTTCATGTTGGCCAGGCTGGTCTGGAACTCCTGACCTCAAGTGATCTGCTCATCTTGGCCTCCCAAAGTGCTGGGATTACAGGTGTGAGCCACCCTGCACGGCCAGGCCAATGTTCTAAGCATCAGGCTTTACCTGTGAATCTTCTCTTTTTACAGATGAAGATGACTGTATTACTCAGATTCCTGGTGGGAAAGCAATGGTATACTCAAGTGGGGTAACTAATGATGGGACCATTTACAAAGGTGTGGGCAGAGTTAAGAAAAAACAATAAGGTGGTGGTGGGGGCGCGGTGGCTCACGCCTGTAATCCCAGCACTTTGGGAGGCCGAGGTGGACAGATCACAAGGTCAGGAGATCAAGACCATCCTGGCTAACATGGAGAAACCCCATCTCTACTGAAAATATAAAAACAAAATTAGCCGGGCATGGTGGTGGACGCCTGTAGTCCCAGCTACTTGGGAGGCTGAGGCGGGAGAACGGCATGAACCGGGAGACGGAGCTTGCAGTGAGCCGACATCACGCCACTGCACTCCAGCCTGGGCGACAGAGCGACACTGCGTCTCAAAAAAAGAAAAGAAAGGAAAAGTAAAGAAAAAGCAATAAGGGATAGTGAACTGCCTGGGGCTGGCAAGAGTGGGGAACCCTTACCACTCCCAGGACTAAAGGAGGGAGTGGTGCCCAGAGGCCCCGCCTATATGCAACTGAGAAGAGTAGGGCCTGGAGTCACGTCCATCCTCACTGCTCTCCAGTCTCCTGAACTGGAAGCCAGAGGTCGGGGGTCGGGGGGGGCGTTGGGGGAGGGGGGATAGGGGAGGGGGGGCCCTAATACAGTTAGTGTGGGTGGGAATGTACAAATTAGCTCAGACTGGAAAAGTAAAAATCTACCTGGCCACTTAGCAGACTGGAGTAACAGAAATGGATCAAGTCGGCTGCAAAGATAACAGGAAACAATGTTTCTTTGTAGCTGTAAAGTTATAATATTACCCCACCCCCATCTTTGAGTGACTGCTGAAACATTGTCCTTTAAAATCACAGACCATCAGAAAGTTTGCTGTTTGAAATTACGTGACTAAGACTGAAATATTCCAATTTTGCCTGGAGGATCTAAGTCATCTTGACACAGAGAAGCAGCCTCAATTTACAACTTAGGAGCAGAGATTCAGATAAAGAGTTTCTGGACACATTTGACATTTATCTTAGCTTTGTTGCTTCCAAGAAAACAGGGCCCTGGGTCCACTTTGCAATCCAGATTTGAGGTTGACTGCTTTGTACAAGCCTGCTTTGCTTTGAGTCTATCAAAACATGACTTCATTTAGATTTTATCTAAACTCCACTTTCCTCGGAATCCTGTAATAAATCGCTGTCTTCCGCTGTTTGGTGATGTCCTGAGGCTCATCTGGTGGGTGGTGTCCCTCACGGAATAGATCAATAAACCTAGCTTTGTTGGGCTGCCACTTGGTCCCTGGTGATCTTGGGCTGATTGATCTAGGTCATGGGTCGAACTTCCGGGACACAGAGCAGGGTGGAGAGTAACTCAGAGGGTCAAGCAAGAAAGATTCTGCAGATAAATAAAACCCCTCCACCCCTAGCATCCCCACTCCTGCAAATCTGATTTTCCCCACCAACTGCAGACCAGAATATGATAAGGGCTGGTAACTGCAGACCAGAATATGATAAGGGCTGGTAGAAGAAGAAGGGGAGACCTTTATTTACCCAGAGCTCCTATACATCAGGGGCTGAATAAAGGGTTGTAGAAATGAATGAATCAATCTCTGAGTGGGGCTTGAGGCAATAGAAAGTTCTCAGCCCTTTTCTGAGGTACAATGGAAGCTCTGGGTCTTGTGACATTTGCAAGGCTGCCCCCTTTTCCCAACAGAAATGAGTCCAAAACAACGAAAGGAAAGGGGGAAAAGGGGGAATTCTAAAAATGCCCATCCTCTGAATACCATCTTTGTGTAGGCATCTGGGGGAGGCCAGCTGGGGCGAGGTCATCTGCCAACCAGGCCCTTAGGACTTGGCCCTTCTTGTTTATCGCAGTCACGTCTGGGGCAACTGCCAGGGCCCGCCGCCACTCCACAGTCATTGGAAGAGCTCAAAGTTAAAGGCTCCCGCTAAAAATCAGTATGTTTCATTTTGCAGTTACTGGGAGGGGTCTTGCTGTGGCCCCATCTGGGAGAGTTGAGCCCTGGTCCAGCCCCGCGCAGGGAGGGAGCCTGTCACCGTGCCAACCTGCTGCAGCTGCAGTGATGTTTTCCTGTACGAGACAAACAAAGCCACCCGGATCCAAAGCATGAATTATGGCACCATTAAGTTCTTCCACGTGATCGTCTTTTCCTACGTTAGGTAAGTGGGATGCAGGGAGGACCCCAGATCTCTGCAGTGGTTGACAGCACAGAAAGCCCCAGGGGGCAGCTTCAGGTGCACATTCTGAATCTCACATGGTTTTCAAATTTGGACGTGCTTTCACAGCAAACTGGGTGGGAGGGAGGAAGCAGCATCAGGCAAGAGGAAACGGTGCCAGGCTGCAGCAGAGAGAAGCCGTGGAAGGCGAGCAGGATTCATTTCTGATCTACTCCAGGCCCGCCAGGGAGAGCAAGGCAGGGTGTGCCTGGGGAAGGTGGGAAAGCACAGGGCAACATCCTGGATTCCCAGGGAGGAGGCAAGGATCTCAGGGCACTCCTGGCGATCAGGCTGGCATTTGAGTCACCATGCTTGGGAAGAATAGGACCAGGTTTATAAACGTATTTTAACTTCAGGTCACCAACATCGGGAAGGCCCTGCCTTTTGTTTTTTTCTTTTTCTTTTCTTTTCTTTTTTTTTTTTTTTTTGAGATGAAGTCTCGCTCTTGTACCCCAGGCTGGAATGTGACAGTGTGATCTTGGCTCACTGCAACCTCAGCCTCCTGGGTTCAGGAGATTTGCCTGCCTCGGCCTGCCCACACACTATCCTCCCCCACCACCAAGTAGCTGGGATTACAGGTGCCTGCCACCAAGCCCAGCTAATTTTTGTATTTTTAGTAGAAACGGGGTTTCACCATGTTGGCCAGGCTGGTCTAGAATTCCTGACCTCATGTGATCCACCTGCCTCAGCCTTCCAAAGTGCTGGGATTACAGGCGTGAGCCACCGCGCCCGGCCGGTTTTTGTTTTTTCTAAAAGAAACAGTACACCACGCAATTCACCATTTAAGGGTACAATTTAATGGTTTTCAGATTATTCACAGAGTTGTGCAAGCATCCCCACAATCAATTTGAGAATATTTTCATCAACTCAAAAAAAAAAAAAAACCCCACACTCCTTTGCCATCATTTCCAACACCATTCCCCCTCCTTCCCACCCATGAATCTGCTTTCTGCCTCTATGGATTTGCCTATTCTGGACATTTCATGTAAATGGACTCACACAATATGTGGTCCTTTGTGGCTGGCTTTTTTTTCACTTAGCGTGTTTTCGGTGCTCATCCATGTTGTAGCTGTTGTAACATGTTGATACTTCATTACTTTTTTTTTTTTTTTTTAGATTTGGGGTCTCACTATGTTGCCCAGGTTGGTCTCAAACTCCAGGACTCATGCAATCCTCGCACCTCAGCCTCCCGAAGTATTAGGATTACAGGCGTGAGCCACCATACCTGGCTGATACTTCATTCCTTTTTATGGCTGAGTAATATTCCGTTGCATGGATGGAACAATTTTATGTATCCATTCATCCACTGATGGACATTTCGGTTGTTTCTCTTTTTTGGCTATCACGAATAATGCTTCCATAAACATTGTGCACAAGGTTTTATGTGGATATATATTCTCATTTCTCTTGAATATGTACCTAAGAGTGGAATTGCTGGGTCATATGTTAACTATGTTTCACCCTTGGAGGAACTGTGGAGCTGAATTTCACAGCAGCTGCACCGTTTTACATTCCCACTAGCAGAGTATGAGGGATCCAGTTTCTCCACATCCTCACCAACTCTTGTTATTGTCTGTCTTTTTAATTATAGCCATGCTAGTGGGTGTGCAGTGGTAGTTCATTGTGGTTCTGATTTGCATTTCCCTAAGAGTGACTGCCTCTTATTCTCTGTGATGATGGTGATGATGATGATGATGATGATGATGATGACAACCTATATCTGTAGAGGGTGGCAGTGTAGTTTACTAAGAGTCAAGGCAACTTATTTTATAATACTGGCTGTGTCTTCTTGGCCAAGTTACTAACTTCTCTGAGCCTCTGTTTCTGCAACTGTTCATAGGGTTGTGACAATTAAACAAAAAAAAGGCATGAGAAGCCCTTATCATGATGATTGACATAGAATAAGAGCTCCATAACTGGAATCCATTTTTTAAAATAATCTTTTTGAATGTATTTTATATATATATTCGTATACAAAATACAGATATGTATTTTTATATACATCCTCTCCTTTGACCCTCAAAGTAACCATGTCCAAGTTTGGAATTTGAGATCTGGAAATGTGGATTCTAAAATCCTTCACCTCTTTGAGCCTTGGTTTCCTCATGTGTAAAATGGGGAGAATTGTTAGGAATATTAAATGAACTAATAAATGCAAAGTTGTTCAAGAAATATATGGCACATAGCAAGCCCTTATTAAGTGTTAGTTTTTATTTTTAATAATGCTATCATTAGGATTATCATTATTTGATTCCTATTTTTACTACCCAACAAATATTGAATGATAAACATATACACTGGGCTGGGCATGGTGGCTCATGCCTGTAATCCCAGCACTTTGTGAGGCCAAGGCAGGCAAATCACCTGAGGTCAGGAGTTTGAGACCAGCCTGGCCAACATGGTGGAACTCCATCTTTACTAAAAATACAAAAGCTAGTTGGGCGTGGTAGTGTGTGTCTATAATTCCAGCTACTCGGTAGGCTGAGGCACAAGAATTGCTTGAATCCGGGAGGTGGAGGTTGCAGTGAGCTGAGATCATGCCACTTCATTCCAGCCTGAATGACAGAGCAAGACTCCATCTCAAAAACAAAAACAAAAACAAAACAAAACATGCTGAAATCGAAAACAAGACATATTACTTAGACCAGCTATCATAGGACCAATGGAAAAGAGCATAATTAGTAAATGCCCCCTTCTGCATTAATACAGAGATTACATGTCATAATTCCATGTAGCAGGTGATGGGACTTCCTGACATTCCTGGCCCAGCATACAATTTCTTTCTTTCTTACTTTTTCTCTAAAAAGTGAG
This sequence comes from Pongo pygmaeus, assembly GCF_028885625.2. Lineage (NCBI taxonomy): Eukaryota > Metazoa > Chordata > Mammalia > Primates > Hominidae > Pongo > Pongo pygmaeus. Next base: position 108,705,234 of record NC_072383.2, on the reverse strand, counting down.
AGAGGGTCTTACTATGTCAACTAGGCTGGAGTGCAGTGGCGTGATCACAGCTCACTGCAGCCTCAACTTCTCAGGCTCATGTGATCCTCCTGCCTCATCCTCCCAAGTAGCTGGGACCATAGGCACATACCATGACGCCTGGCTAATTTTTTATTGTTTTTGTAGAGACAGGGCTTTCCTTATGTTGCCCAGGCTGGTCTCAAACTCCTGGGCTCAGGCAATCCTCCTACCTTGGCCTCCCAAAGTGCTGGGATTATAGGTGTGAACCAGTGTTCCTGGCCTACAATTTCTTTTATTTTCTTTTTCTTTTTCTTTTTTGAGATGGGGTCTTACTCTGTCACCTAGGCTGGAGTGCAGTGGCATGATCTTGGCTCACTGCAAGCTCTGCTTCCCAGGTTCAAGCAGTCTTCCCACCTCAACCTCCTGAGTAGCTGGAACCACCACGCCCAGCTAATTTTTTTGTATTTTTGGTAGAGATGGGGTTTCACCATGTTGTCCAGGCTGGTCTTGAACTCCCAAGCTCAAGCGATCCATCCATCTTGGCCTCCCAAAGTGCTGGGATTACAGTGTGAGCCACCGTGCTCAGCCTACAATTTTTTAAAAGCAGATTATTGTATATATAAAAACATTACTATGAGAACACCTTATAATGATGAATATTTTTCTTTCACGTGATAAAATCATAACTTGCATGTATTTAACTCCCTCAAATTCAGTTATACATGTTCCATGGGGACATGGAGAGAGAGAATAATATAACTAGTACAATTATTCAGCAACTGGGTTCCCTGGAGTAAGTGTGAGATGGGATACTTGCATCTGGGGTTCCCTCCATCATTCTCTGTTCTCATGTGCTTCTCACAGAGTGAGTATCTTGCTGCTCTGCCTTTGAATCTAGGTACTTAATTTTCAGCCACATGACCCCTAAAATAAGCCAATTCCTTCACCTTCACCTGGAGCAAAACTGTAAAAACAGCAACTTTTTCCGGAGCTAGAAATTGGCTCCAGTGGACCCACTGGGAAGAAGGAGTTGTTTGCTGTGCTACGTGGACAATTTAAGGGTTTAAAAGGCAATTTTGATAAGCCATGGTTTTGTTTGTTTGTTTGTTTTGAGACGGAGTCTCGCTCTGTCGCCCAGGCTGGAGTGCGGTGGTGTGATCTCGGCTCATTGCAAGCTCCACCTCCCGGGTTCAGGTCATTCTCCTGTCTCAGCCTCCCGGGTAGCTGGGACTACAGGCGCCCGCCACCATGCCCAGCTAATTTTTTGTATTTTTAGTAGAGACGGGGTTTCACTATGTTAGCCAGGATGGTCACGATCTCCTGACCTCGTGATCCGCCCACCTTGGCCTCCCAAAATGCTGGGATTACAGGCGTGCAGCACCGTGCCTGGTGATGAGCCATGATTTTTATCTGAAGTGCCGTCTTGAGAAGATAACCTCCATGTAAAATGTTTCTCCACAGTTTATATTTTAAAATATAAAATTGAAGAAAAAGCTATTGCCAGTTTGCTTTTTTCCTCTTTGTTAATGGACTATCTATTATCATCTCACCAAATGGAGTCTCACAGTACACAGCTTGAGAAATGCTGCCTTAAGTTGCAGTGTGAAGCCTTAAGTTTATGTAACCATGACTTAGCCATCTGTGTAGCGGGTATACCAATGGGGCGTAGGAATTGGTGGAAGTAGTTTGCACCAAGTAGGACTGGTGTGGACCATAGGTGGCAATCCAGACAGGCTAGAGCAATGTTCAGGATACAGTAGCAAGTGACAGGTTTTGGCCAGCTGTCCCTACTGGGGCTGGAAGGATGAAGAGCCAGAATAAGGAGACAGGGCCTCAGTTACTGAAACTGGGATAGAAATTGGGGACTGGTTATGGGGGAAATTAAACAAGAAGCTGTCCAGCTTCTTCTATTCTCACAACCAAGTTCAGATCTGGAGTCAGAGGCAGGGATGCAGCTACAAGAGGAGTTAGTGTTGCAGGTTTATGTAGATAGGATGCTAAGCAGTTCTATGTTAGCCAGGATTGTTTGGGCAGTAAGTGACAGAAACCCAACTTACGTTAACCACAAAGCCTCAAAGGGAAATTTATTGAATCATGTAACTGGGCAGTTGAAGAGATGGTGCTATCCTTGGACATGGATGAAGATAAGGGTTCACACTATGTCATCAGGGAGGATCTCTCTCCCTACGTCTTGGTTCTATTTGCTTCTATTTGGCTTCCTTCTTCTTTTTTTTTTTTGAGACGGAGTTTCCCTCTTGTTGCCTAGGCTGGAGTGCAATGGCGCGATCTTGGCTCGCCACAACCTCTGCCTCCCGGGTTCAAACGATTCTCCTGCCTCAGCCTCCTGAGTAGCTGGCATGCCCCACCACGCCCAGCTAATTTTTTGTATTTTTAGTAGAGACGGGGTTTAACCATGTTGGTCAGGCTGGTCTCAAACTCCCGACCTCAGGTGATCCGCCTGCCTCACTCTCCCAAAGTGCTGGGATTACAGGCATGAGCCACTGCACCCGGCCTTTGGCTTCCTTCTTGAACAGCTCTCTCTGTAGCAAGAAATCCTTACATTCTCTTCTTAGCAACCTCAGAGGAGCAAACAAGTCTTTCCTGATGCTCTGTTAGGAAAGTCCAGGGAAAGACTCTGATTGGTTGGATGTGAATTACATATCCATCCCTGAACCAATCACCGCCTGGGCCAAGGTGTCATCCCACTGGCCAGTCTGGGTCACGTGCTGGCTCCTGTGGCAGGAAATAGGAGGAAGATGACTGAGCCGGCCGGGTGCAGTGGCTCACGGCTGTAATCCTAGTACTTTGAGAGGCCGAGGTGGGTGGATCACCTGAGGTCTGGAGTTCGAGAAGATGACGGAGCAGTGTGAGCCCTACTGAACCACATCCAGTGGATTTTCCTTAGGAAGGAAGATCCTGTTACCAGACAAAATGGGAAAAGGAAGTGGAGAGGGTAGGCAGACAAAATACAGTGATCTGTTACAAGGTCTTCCCAAAAGCCAGAAATTCCAGGGATTTCTGAAGTCTACTTCTCTAGTCCTGGCTTGTCTGGGCTGTGGAGACTCTATCTAGGTAATTGTTGCGCTCCTATTCTTACCTTGGTTCCTTCCTCAGTCCCACCAGAAGCCCTGCTCATTTGGGATGTGCGACTTGGCCCACGGAGGCTGCCAGCTCACCTTGGTACTTAACTACTATTTGGTTTCTGTGACCACCAAGCTATTGCTTAAACCAAGCTGCTTACGATGGCACCACCTAGGAGAATTCTTTAGATTTTATTCCGAGTGAGTTGAGAAACCATGGGAAGATTGAAAGCAAAGGAATAAAAGATGGTTGCATTGTGTTGGGAAGATTTCCCTCTTCCCTGGAGACCAGTCCTCACAGAAGCTTTTCCAATGGCCACAGACTAGGGAAGGTTGAGAGAGGGACAGGAGAACAAACTCCACTCACAGCTGCTGCTTCTCCTCTGCCCAGTTAGCCTCCACTACGGCCAACAGTGAGCCTGTGTTGTCATTTGTGGTCCCAGGCTGGCTGTCGCCATGGAGATGGTGTTGCTGTACTAGTTCGTGGCTATTAAAATGGAGCTCCTGGCTGGACACCTGTTTCCCAGTGGGTAGCCGCACACCTGTGGGTCTGGGCCTCCTCCAGCTGAATAGAAGTGAGCCCAGCACTGAGGTAGGGGAGACACCAGACACCAGGAGAAGTAAATCCAACTCAAGCGTGGCCCCTCTGCTCCCGATTTTTTTTTTTTTTTTTTTTTTTGAGACAGAATTTTGCTCTTGCTGCCCAGGCTGAAGTGAAATGGCACGATCTTGGCTCACTGCAACCTCCGCCTCCTGGGTTCAAGCAATTCTCTTGCTTCAGCCTCCCGAGTAGCTGGGATTACAGGCATGCACCACCACGCCCTACTAATTTTGTATTTTTAGTAGAGATGGGGTTTCTCCATGTTAGTCAGGCTGGTCTCAAACTTCTGACCTCAGGTGATCCGCCGGCCTCGGCCTCCCAAAGTGCTGGGATTACAGGCGTGAGCCACCGCGCCCAGCCTTTTTTTTTTTTTTTTTTAGATGGAGTCTTGCTCTGTCACCTAGGCTGGAGTGCAGTGACATGATCTTGGCTCACTGCAACACCCGCCTCCTGGATTCATGTGATTCTGCCTCAGCCTCCCGAGTAGATGGCACTACAGGTGTGTGCCACCACACCAGGCTAATTTTTGTAATTTTAGTAGAGATAGGGCTTCGCCATGTTAGCCAGGCTGGTCTTGAACTCCTGGCCTCAAGTGATCCGCCTGCCTCGGCCTCCCAAAGTATGAGCTACCGCACCCGGCCTGCCCCTGGCCATCTTCAGGGAAATAGAAACATGAGGCCTGCCACATTCTCATCCCACCCTTGACACCTAGGTGATGTGAGAGCTTGAGGGGGAGGTCAGAAGGTCAGAGATGACTCAGTTCTGGAGGTGACCCCGTAGGAGAAGAATCCAGCCACGTGATACACGGATCCAAGAGAACAGTAAATGCAAAGATCTGGAAGCACAAAAGAGGAACAGCAAGGACAGCATGTTCCAGAACCTGGTAAGAGAGGAGGGTGGAGCCAGAGCAGGGGGCAGGACGGGAAGAGTTGGAATTTGATTTTCAGTGCCATGGGAAGCCACTGAAAAGTATTACGCAGAGAAGTGAAACCATCTGACTCATGTTTCTAGAAGCTCTCATGGACCACTGTGCAGAGCATAGAGTGCGGTGGGACCAGAATGATGGTGAGGGACCAGTGAGAAGGTTGCTGAAGTCACCAGATGTGAGGAGATGGAGACTTGGGCTGGAATGGGATGGTGGAGCCAGAGAGATGTGGACAAAGCCGGGATGTGTTTTGGAGGCAGAACTGATGGATTTGCTAGGAGGTGAAGGATGGCTCTGGATTCCTGAGTGATTGATGACGCCTTTTACCAACCTGAGGAGAGACCAAGGAGTGGGCACGGTGGCTCACTCCAGTAATCCCGCATTTTGAGAGGCCAAGGCGGACAGATCACCTGAGGTCAGGAGTTCGAGACCAGCCTGGCCAATATCGCAAAACCCCATCTCTACTAAAAATACAAAAATTAGCTGGGCGTGGTGGCAGGTGTCTGTAATTCCAGCTACTCGGGAGGCTGAGGCACAAAAATTGCTTGAATCCAGGAGGCGGAGGTTGCAGTGAGCCGAGATTGCACCACTGCACTCCAGCCTGGGTGATACAGCGAGACTCAGTCTCAAAAAAAAAAATGTATATACATATATATATACACACACACACACATATGTATACATATATATAATAAAAATAATAATAAATAAATAAAGGATCTCAGGCAAGCAATTAAACACCTGCCTACTACCATCTATCTTCATCTCTTTGTTCATGTCTAACACCAAAACACCCAAATAGTTGGAAGCACATTATCTCAAAAGATAAGCATGGTTTTTTCAAATGAATGGCTATAGCCTTATGAAAAGCTGCCTTGGTATCTGGTTTTCTTGTTTTGAGGGGCAAGGATGGAGGCTTCTCTCCTGCACCCACAGGCCACTGGGGATACCACCCCAGCCCATCCTCTCACCCTGCACTGGAGCCTCTCAGCCCTCCTGCGTGGGTAGCACAGTGTTGAGAAGAGGAAGGAGCAATTTGTCTGGCTTCTTCACAGGCCCGCAACTGGCATGTACAGTGGCCGAGAAGGTGAGGCCAAGGTGGGGCTGGGGAAGCTAGCAGGGGTGAGATCGTGGAGCACCTTCAGCTGCATCTGGGGGGCACTGAGAAAACATGGAGAGCTGTCCCCCCAAACCCCAGCATCTTAGTAGAAAATATTCAAACATACAGAAAACGTGAAAGGTTTTACGCTATTTTCATTTTAAAGACATTATTTTGCTTGAAATATAACAGCTACTGAGTGCTGCTGAGGTCTTAGCATGTGCTGGGTTCCAGGTTCCATTCTTAGCATGTGACATGTATTGGCCTATTTGATCCTCCTACATAATCCTATAATATTGGTTGTTGGAGTGGTTGATCATGACCTGAACGGCCACAACATGTTTGGGGAACTCTCTGTGTTATGAGTTCCACTCCCTAATACATGTCACAACTGAATGTCCCAGGTTCCCTTGCAGCTAGGACACAGCATGAGACCCAAGCTTTCCAAACGTATGCCCCAGGCAACACTTCCATACACAAGGAATCACATGGGATGCTGGATATGAGCAGAATTCAAATTCAGGAATAGAGGGAAGTATTGCCCTTTGAACCATACAATAGGGGATCCCTTTCCCTGGACCTCATGCCTTAGAGGGCCCCACTCTGTTCCTCTGCAGACTGCTAGCTCCCCTATGGAATGAGGGTTGTCTGAGGCTGTATGAGTTTCTATTTGTTACACAGCGGTGGAAACTGACACAGTCCCACAGGCCTAAATCAAGGCATCAGCAGGCTGAGTTCTTATCTGGAGACTCTGGGGAAAATTCACTTCCAAGCTCATTGGTTTGTTCGTTCATTTGTTTGTTTGTTTTGAGACAGAGTCTCGCTGTGTTGCCCAGGCTGGACTGCAGTGGCGTGATCTTGGCTCACAGCAACCTCTGTCTCCTGGGTTCAGGCAATTCTGTCTCAGCCTCCCAAGTAGCTGGGATTATAGGCACCCGTCATCATGCCTGGCTAATACTTGGGAGCCTGAGGCTGCAGAATCGCTTGAACCTGGGAGGCAGGCATTGCAGTGAGCTGAGATCACACGATTGCACTCCAGCCTGGGCAACAAGAGCAAAACTTGGTCTCAATAAATAAATAAATAAATAAATAAATAAATAAATATAAAAATCTCTCACCAGGCGTGGTGGCTCATACCTGTAATTCCAGCACTTTGGGAGGCCAAGGCGGGTGGATCACTTGAGGTCCAGAGTTTGAGACCAGCCTGACCAACATGGTGAAACCCCATCTCTACTAAAAAAAAAAATACAAAAATTAGCCAGGCGTAGTGGTAGGCACCTGTAATCCCAGCTACTTGGAGGCTGAGGCAGGAAAATCGCTTGACCCCGGGAGGCAGCAGTTGCAGTGAGCTGAGATTGCGCCACTGCACCCCACCCTGGGTGATGAGAGCAAAACTTCGTCTCAAAACAATAAAAAATAAATAAAAATATGGAGACAATTTTAAAAATTAAATTTAAAAAGTGGGGGGCTGGGTGCGATGGCTCGTGCCTGTAACCCCAGCACTTTGGGAGGCTGAGGTGGGCGGATCACTTGAGGTCAGGAGTTCAAGACCAGCCTGGCCAACATGGTGAAACCCTGTGTCTACTAAAAATACAAAAATTAGCCAGGCGTAGTGGCGGGTGCATGTAATCCCAGCTACTCAGGCACCTGAGGCAGGAGAATCACTTGAACCTGGGAGGCGAAGGTTGCAGTGAGCTGAGACATACCACTGTACTCCAGCCTGGGCAGCAGAGCAAGACTCTAAAAAAAAAATCTCTTTATTCAGCCAGCTGCAGGGGTTCACCCCTATAATCCCAGCACTTTGGGAGGCTGAGATGAGAGGATTGCTTGAGCCCAGGAGTTTGAGACCAATTGAGAACAGCTGAGCAACAAAGTGAGATCCCATCTCTAAAAAAAAAAAAAAAAACTAGCTGGGCATGGTGACGCCTGTAGTTCCAGCTACTGGGGAGGCTGAGGTGGGAGGATCGCTTGATCCTGGGAGATTGAGGCTGCAGTGAGTCGTCTTTATGCCTCTAGACTCCAGCCTAGGTGACAGAGTGAGATCTTATCTAAAAAAAAAAAAACTTTTTTTCTATATTTTTTCTCAACTTTATTGAGGTATAACTTACATATCATAAAATCACCCATTTTAAATACACATTTCAATGACTTTTAGTAAATTTACCAAGTTGTTCAACCATCACCATGATCCAGTTTTAGAACATTTCATCAGCCTAGTAAGAGCCCTCATACCCATTAACAGTCACTCCCCACTCCCACTCTCTCCTCATGGTTGCTCAACCCAGGCAACCATGAATCTACTCTATGCCTCTGTAGATTTGTCTTTTCTGGACAATCTTTCTTCTTAAATTCAGCAGAATAAATTCTGTTGTTTAAAACTGGAAACCCTGCCGAATAGAATACTAATATCTTCTTTTTTGGGAGACGGAGTCTCACTCAATCACCCAGGCTGGAGTGGAGTGGCACGATCTCGGCTCACTGCAACCTCTGCTTCCTGGGTTCAAACGATTCTCCTACCTCAGCTTCCTAAGTAGCTGGGATTACAGGCGTGCGCCACCACGCCCAGCTAATTTTTGTAGTTTTAGTAGAGAGGGGGTCCTACCACGTTGGCCAAACTGGTCTCGAACTCCTGACTTCAAATGATCCACCCACCTTGGCCTCCCAAAGTGCTGGGGTTACAGGCATGAGCCACCATGCCCGGCCCTAATATCCTCTTATTACAGAAGAAGAAACAATGACTCAGAAAGGTTAAGTAACTTGTCCAAGGTCGTGTAGCCAGTAAGTGGTAGAGCTGAGATTGAACCTAAGCATCTCACACTGTAGTCCATGCTTTCATTAAAGTATGCAGTGTAGGCTGGGAGTGGTGGCTCACACCTGTAATCCCAGCACTTTGGGAGGCTGAGGCGGGTGGATCACGAGGTCAGGAGTTCAAGGCTAGCCTGGCCAACATGGTGAAACCCCGTCTCTACTAAAAACTACAAAAATTAGCTGAGTGTAGTGGCAGATGCCTGTAATCCCAGCTACTCGGGAGGCTGAGGCAGGAGAATCACTTGAACCCAGGCAGCAGAGGTTGCGGTGAGCCAAGATCTTGCTGCTGCACTCCATCCTGGGTGACAGAGTAAGACTCTGTTTCAAAAAAAAAAAAAAAAAGTATGCAGTGTGCAGTATAGAGAGTGGAGGGGACAGGGTAAGACTGGAGGAAAGGAGACCATTTAGGAGACTATTGGGTCGTCCAGATAGGAAAGCTGATGGTGACCTGGACTGAGGAGGTAATAGAGGCAGAGGAGAGAGGTAGATGACTTTGAGCAATATTAGAAGGTAAAACAGTAGGATTTGGCAACTGAATGGGTGAGGGGGAAAGAGGGAGAGAATGAGTCAAGGAGTGTGCCATGTTTCTGGCTTGGACAACTGATAGGTGCTGGAATAACTTGCTGGGATAGGAAATGCAGGAGAAAGGGCCAATTTGGGGTGGAAGATGAGGTCAGAACTGAAGGCATTGAGTTTGAGGTGTTCATGGAACATATACATGTAGATGTTGAATAGGTGGTTGGATATATGAATCTGGAGCTGAGATGTAGGTTTCTTTTTTTTTTTTGAGACAGAGTCTCCGGTCTCCCCCACAGCTGGCTCTGCATGAATTACTCTTCCTCTATTGCAATGAGCTGAGGGATATGAGGGCAGTTGTGCGATCTTAGCTCACTGCAGCCTCTGCCTCCTGGGCTCAAGTGATTCTCCTATCTCAGCCTCCTGAGTAGCTGGGATTACAGGTGCCCGCCACCATACCTGGTTAATTTTGTATTTTTAGTAGAGATGGGGTTTCACCATGTTGGGCAGGCTGGTCTCGAACTCCTGGCCTCAGGTGATCTGCCCACCTCAGCCTCCCAAAGTGCTGGGATTTCAGGCGTGAACCACTGCGCCCAGCCTGAGATGTAGGTTTCTATATCACCAGCATATAGATGGGAACTAGAACCATGGAAGAAGCTGCAACTCACCAGCAAGAGAAGAAGTAGATGAGAAAGCAAGAGGGCCTAGAACCGACCCCGGAGAAGTGCTAACCTTTAAGGGGTGGGAGTGCTGAAGTCCCCAAAGGATTCTAAGAAGGAGTAGCCACAGAGATCCAATGAAAGTCAGGCAAAGATGGATTCCTGCAAGCTAAGGGAAGGAGGTGAGGGAGGTGGGGCATGGTCATAGTGTCAACTGGTGCTGAGAGTTCCAGGAAGATCAGCTATGTGGTGTGTCTATTGGATTTAGTGACAATGACATTGTTGTTTACTTGGCAAGAGAGGCTTTAGAGAAGGGATGGGGGTGGGAGCCAGACTGGAGTGGGCAGAGGAGTGAATGGAGATGCAGAAATGGATATGATGACTCACTCTTTCAGGGGACTTAGCTATGAAGAAGAGAGGCGTGGAGTGGTGGTAGGAGAATGTAGGATTGAAGCGGGGGTATTTTGGAGACAGAGTTTCACTCTTGTTGCACAGGTTGGAGTGTAATGGGGTGACTCGGCTCACCGCAACCTCCGCCTCCGGGGTTCAAGCGATTCTCCTGCCTCAGCTTTCCGAGTAGCTGGGAATACAGGCATGCGCCACTATGCCTGGCTAATTTTGTATTTTTAGTAGAGAAATGATGTTAAGTGCAGATGGAAAGGGGACAGGAGAGAAACGGAAGTTGATGTGGTAAATGAAAATTATCTTCATCATCTTCCTCACCATCACCAGCAGTAACCACAAGGAAAGCTTGTTCTGCTCTGGGACTGCCCTGTCACTTTTCTTCCTGAGAAAATAAGCCAAAATCTTTCCCTCTGTAACTTTCACCTTTGCTTAGAGTTTTGCCTTGTGTCCCTCTTCAAATGGCTGCACACTGCTACTATGTCTCTCCTCTTCTTCAAACTCACAGCCCCCATCCTACAGGCCATGTGCTCCCAGCCTGGTGATCAGACCCTCAACTCTCTCAACCAAGTTCACACCTCTTGTTTGTCAAGCCCCTCTTGAGAGGCAGTGTACACACTCTTGCTTTGGTGATGGAAGCATGAAATGGTTCAAGCATTTATGATTTAGGAAAATGAACTCAGATAGAAAAGTGTTCTGAGTAAGTGTAAGTTCTGAAAAGTGCCAGTGTAAGTCTGTGCACACCCTTTGACCCAGAAGTCCTACAGATTTAATGCCTTAGGTGTGAGAAGAAGCTTGTGCAGGGATTTCTGGCAACATGAATGTGGGGTGGACAGACAGTGAGCACAGTTGTTAGGAGCATAGCCTGAGTGCATTCTTCCTGAGATCAGGAGCAGGACGAGGATGCCCGCTTTCACCGCTGCTGCTCAACATTGTACTGGAAGTTCTAGCCAGAGCAATTAGACAAGAAAAGCAATAAAAGGCATCCAGATGGCAAAGAATGAAGTAAAACTATCTTTAGTCACAGATGGCACAATCCCATATATGGAGAATCCCGAAGAATTCACAAGAAAACTATTAGATAGAGCTAATTAACCAATTCAGGTAAAGTCGCAAGGAACAAGATCAACACACAAAAATTAATTGTGTGTGTGCATTTTTTTTTTTTACACCAGCAAGGAACATTTGAAAAGGAAATTGGAAAAAGAATTCCATTTACCATAGCATTTAAGAAAGCTGAGGCTGTGGAGCCAGATGGCTGCGTTCAGAGCTGGCGCTGCTGTTTACCATGTGACCTTGGACAAGCTTCTCGCTTCATTCATGCCACAGTTTGTTCAGCTATTAGGTGGAGGTAATACTAGCACCTTCCTTATAGAGTTGGTTTTTGTTTTCATTTTATTGGTGGGGGAGAGTAAGAATTGCAAAAGTTAATATATGTCAGCAAAATAGACTTAGAAGAGTGGTTGGCCCATGGTAAGGACATATTAGGGTTACCAAAAATTGTTTATAATTGGGAAAATTGAACAAAAGTTCCAGTTAAATATCTATCCCAGAGACTGACTGGCAAATTATCACAATGTTCCTCTTAGCTTGAGCCATATGGAACTGCCTGTATTCTATAGCTATGGCCTACAAAATGGGCAGTTCTTTCTTTCTTTTCTTTTTTTTTTTGGAGACAGAGTCTCACTCTGTTGCCCAGGCCGAAGTGCAGTGCAGTGGCATGATCTTGGCTCACTGCAACCTCTGCCTTCCAGGTTCAAGTGGTTCTCCTGTCTCAGCCTCCCAAGTAGCTGGGATTACAAGCATGCACCACTACAAATGGATAATTTTTGCATTTTTAGTAGAGACAGGGTTTCCGCCATGTTGGCCAGCCTGGTCTTGAACTCCTGGCCTCAAGTGATCTGCCCGCCTTGGCCTCCCAAAGTGCTGGGATTACAGGCGTGAGGCACCATGACCTGCCAAAATGGGCAGTTTCATATATTCAATCACTAGGATACTCTTTAGCCACAAAAATGATTGTATATCATAGATCTATCTTTATCACAGATATATCTTTACTGTCATAGAAAGAATTAATAACATATTATTGAGTAAAAAGAGCAAGTTACAAAACAGCCTGCAGCCTGTAGTGTGGCCATGTTCGTAACATCAGTATATCTATTTGTGTGTCTTGGTGTGGACATAAAGAGATATCTAGAAGACACTCAAAAGTTTCAGCAATTATTGTCTGAGTGATTTGTGCTGGGATCTTCTTTTTTTTTTTTTTTTGAGACGAGTCTCGCTGTGTCACTCAGGCTGTAGTTTGCAATGGCATGATCTTGGCTCACTGCAATCCCCGCCTCATGGGTTCGAATGATTCTCCCACCTCAGCCTCCCGAGTAGCTGGGATTATAGGCGCCCACCACTGTGCCTGGCTAATTTTTGTATTTTTAGTAAAGACGGGGTTTCGCCATGTTAGGCAGGCTGGTCTCAAACTCCTGACCTCAAGTGATCCACCTGCCTTGGCCTCCCAAAGTGCTAGGATTACAGGCGTGAGTCACTGCGCCCAGCTGGGATCTTAATTTATATTTTTTCTTTTTAGCCCTTGATTTTTACCCTGTTAGACTGACTTTAGGACTCTAACCCCCAAAAGTGGAAAAGAATACATTAGTGTTGTTGAAAGCCACTAAGTTAGTGGTCATTTGTTACAGAAACTAATATAATCGGGATTTAACTTGCCTTGGGGGTGGGGCTCTCCCCCATTTTCTTCTCAGAGCATCTCTTGGGTCCTCAACCCTTGCTGAGCCCCCACCATGGCCTAGTGGACCAGGGATGAACTTGATTAGATTCTCCTCTTTGGATTTAAAAAAGAGAAGCAGAGGCTGCATGCTCAGCTCCTCCGTGCTGCACTGCAGGCACAGTGCCCAGCGCCACTGCTCTTTAGGGGTCCATGAAGATGTCTGTTGGCCCTGGGTTAGTCATGAGCTAAGGGATATGAGGGCAGTTCACTTTGGAGGCTCAGCCCTTTGGTGTTACCTTTGCTCTGGAACCTTAGGAGCTGTAAGGGGGAGAAGAACTTTGCTGAAAGGCACATCCTCCCTGCAGAGCTTGAAGAACAATCTAACCGTGCTGGCATGGAGCCCATCCCACCTGCGATGCCAGTGTAAGTCTGTGAAAGCCACTCGTATTCAGAGCATGTGGATTGGGACTCTGAAGAACAACTTTATGGTGGACACCTTCATCTCCATTTGGTGAGTCCAGCGCAAGCAGCCTGAGGGTTCCATGGGCTTAACCTCACCCTCCATCCTTATTTCCCTGCCACTGCAGGGCTCCTCCTCATCCAGACTTGCCTGTGAGTGCCCCTTGATGGATGTATTTGTCTGTTCTCATGCTGCTAATAAAGACATATCTGAGACTAGGTAATTTATAAAGAAAAGAGGTTTAACGGAATCACAGTTCCACATGGCTGGGAAGGCCTCACAATCATGGTGGAAAGCGAAAGGCACATCTTACGTGGTGGCAGGCAACAAGTGACTAAGAGCCAAGCAAAAGGGGAAACCTCTTATAAAACCATCAGATCTCATAAGACTTAGTCACTGTCTCCCACCAGGTCCCTCCTACAACATGTGGGAATTATGGGAGCTACAATTCAAGATGAGATTTGGGTGGGGACACACCCAAACCATATCAATGGCCCTAACTTCTCTCCCATTAGCTCTCTTCTACCTCCCAGACTCTTTCCAGCTTTCCTCTTTTTCTTCTTTTTAAGAGACTGGAGTCTTACTGTGTTGCCCAGGCTGGTCTTGAACTCCTGGGCTCAAGGGATCCTCCCACCTCCACCTAATGAGTAGCTGTGACTATAGGCATGCACCACCACACCCCCAAAATTTACCCATCCTCCCTGGCCCAGTAAAATCCTCAGCTTCTTCACACCCCTGTTAGCTCCAGGCACCAGCAGCTTTGCCTTCTGTAGAATGCATAAAATTATAGCCTCTTAGAGCAAAAAGGTCATTGGGATTAGGGAGGCTGAGAGTTCTCTCTTCATTCAGGATTAAACCTAACACCTGGAAGGGTGACATGGCTTGCCTTAGTCACCAAGCAAGGTCGGGAGAGTATTTCTGGGATGGTCATTAGTACTTTCTTTCCAAAGGGAGGACACCACAAACTCACTTTCGTGATCACAGTATTCCCCTCCTACAGGTAAAGTATGCAAACTGGATTTCATTCCCTCTTTTTTTTCTTTGACACAGCACTGAAACTTTTTTTTTTTTTGAGACGGAGTCTGGCTCTGTTGCCCAGGCTGGAGTGCAATGGCGCAATCTCAGCTCACTGCAATCTCTACCTCCCAGGTTCAAACGATTTTCCTGCCTCAGCCTCCCAAGTAGTTGGGATGGTTTAGGAGTCACGCAACTGGAGGCTACAAGATTCTGACCCTCCCTAAACTGCTCCTAAGATCAGTGCTTGAGATATTTTGCAGACCCTGCACTTGATGGATCAGCTCAGTAAACTGACTCATCTGATCTTGTGGCCCCTTCTCAGGAACTGACTCAGCACAAGAAGACAGCTTCGACTCCCTGTGATTTCATCTCTGACCAATCAGCACTCCTGGCACACTGGCTTCCCCCAACCCACCAAGTTATCCTTAAAAACTCCGTTCCCTGATTGCTGGGGGAGACTGATTTGAGTAATAATAAAACTCCGGTCTCCCCCACAGCTGGTTCTGCATGAATTACTCTTCCTCTATTGCAGTTCTCCTGTCTTGATGAATCGGCTCTGTCTAGGCAGCAGGCAAGGTGAACCCTTTGAGCAGTTACAATTCTATTTAATACCTCTGTCTCTGCCGGGCACGGTGACTCACACCTGTAATCCCAACACTTTGGGAGGCCGAGGTGGGTGGATCACCTGAAGTCAGGAGTTCGAGACCAGCCTGGCCAACATGGTGAAACCCTGTCTCTACTAAAAATACAAAATTAGCTGGGTGTGGCGGCTCATGCCTGTAATACCAGCTACTAGGGGGGCTGAGGCAGGAGAATTGCTTGAACCCAGGAGATGGAGGTTGCAGTGAGCAGAGATAGTGCCACTGCACTCCAGCCTGGGTGACAGAGGGAGACTCTGTCTCAAAAAAAATAAAAAGCTTCGTCTCATATATGCTGATTAGGCCTCAAATCTGGATCTCTTACCTCTTAGCCCAACATCTTTCTTGACAATCTTTCTTTTTAAATAAATGCTATAGAAATACTAAAATGTATTGTGAATAACGTAACACCCACATACCAGCATCCAATTTAACAAATAAAGCATTACTAATCCAGTTTTGCTCCCTGCAAACTCATCCTTCATCTCATTCTCTGACCTTTCCCTTTATAAACACCCTGCAGCCGGGCACAGTGGCTGCACCTGCAGTCCCACCTATTCGGGAGGCTGAGACTGGAGGATCTCTTGAGCCCAGGAGTTTGTGGCTGTAGTGTGCTATGATTGCACCTGTGAAATAGCCACTGCGTTCCAGCCTCAGCAACACAGCAAGACTGCATCTCTAAACGAAATCCTGAATTTGACATTTGTCATTCCCTTGTTTGTTTTTATATTTCTAAGCACATATATGTCTACATACGTAAAAAATATAATTTTTACTTTTTTATTGGGGTGAAATTCATATAACACAAAATAAACCACTGTAAACATGAACAGTTCAGTGGCATTTCAGAGAGGTGTGCAACCACCACATCTAGTTCCAGATCATTTTCATCACCCCAAAAGGACACCCCATGCCTATTAGTAGTCACTCGCCATTTCTCCCTCCCTCTGTCGCCTGCAACTACCAATCTACTCTCTGTCTGTATGGATTTACCTATTCTTGGTATTTCATATAAATGGAGTCAAACAATATGTGTGGCCTTTTGTGACTAGCCTCTTTGAGGTAGCAGACATAATGTTTTCAAGGTTCATCGATGTAATAGCATGTATGAGTACTCTGTTCCTTTTTTATGGCTGAGTAATATCTCATTGAATGGATAGACCACATTTTGCCTATCCATTCATCCATAGATGTACATTTGGGTTATTTGAATAGTGCTGCTATGCACATTCATGAATAGGTAGTTGTGAGTACATGGTGTTGCTTTGGATTTCTCTAAACTTTATATCACACTGCAGCTTGCTTTGTTTGTTCAATGTTAGGTTATTTCCATGTTGATATGCACAGCTCTAGTTAATTCATTTTCACTGCTCCAAAGCATCCCATTTTTAAAATTATTTTATTTTATTTTTTTTGAGACAGGGTCTTGCTCTGTCACCCAGGCTGGAGTGCAGGGGTGCAATCACAGCTTACCATAGCCTTGACCTCCTGGGCCCAAGCAATCCTCCCACCTTGGCCTCCATGTCTACAGGCTTGTGCCACCACACCCAGCTCATTTTTGTATTTTTAGTCAAGACAGGGTTTTGTCCTGTTGTCCAGGCTGGTCTCGAACTCCTGGGCTCAAGCAATTCTCCCTCTTCAGCCTCCCAAAGTGCTGGGATTACAGGCACGAGCCACCGCGCCTGGCCCAAAGCATCCCATTGTATGAATCCAACAATTTATCCATTTATTGTGTGAGAACATTTAGGTTATGTCTTGCTTTCCCTCTTACAAGCAATGCTGCAGAAGCATTCTTGCCCATAACTCCGGCACATGTACAAGAGTTTCTCTAGGGCACATATGTAAGAGTTTTATTGCTGGGTCATGAGGAATGCTCTTCTTCAAACATACTTGCTATTGACAAATATAAGCTGTCTTTTCAGGAGCCTCCCAGTGGTCCTCAGCCCTGGCTATGCATTAGAATCAGCTGGGAACTTTTTTTTTTTTTTTTTCCAAGACAGAGTCTTGCTCTGTGGCCCAGGTTGGAGTGCAGTGGTGCAATCTCGGCTCGCTGCAACCTTTGCCTCCCAGGTTCAAGCAATTCTCCTGCCTCAGCCTCCCAAGTAGCTGGGATTATAGGCGCACACCACCACACCTGGCTAATTTTTGTATTTTTAGTAGAGATGGGGTTTCACCATGTTGGCCAGGCTGGTCTCGAACTTCTGGTCTTGAGTGATCCACCCACCTCGGCCTCCCAAGGTGCTGGGATTACAGGCGTGAGCCACCGTGCCCAGTATCACCTGGGAACTTTTTTTTTTTTTTTTTTTGAAACGTAGTCTAGCTCTGTCATCAGGCTGGAGTACAGTGGCACGATATCGGCTTACTGCAACCTCCACCTCCTGACTTCAAGTGATTCTCCTGCCTCAGCCTCCTGAGTAGCTGGCATGTGTCACCACGCCCAGGTAATTTTCATATTTTTAGTAGAGACGGGGTTTCGCCATGTTGGCCAGGATGGTCTTGATCTCCTGACCTTGTGATCCGCCCACCTTGGCCTCCCAAAGTGCTGGGAATACAGGCGTGAGCCACTGCGCCCAGCCATGAACTTTAAACAAATATATAGGTATCTGGATAACTCCCCAGACTCACGAAATCATAGTCTCCAGGGATGGATCTGGGGAGCTGCAATTTTGAAAGCTCTCTGGGTGGTTACATAGCCAAGATGGAGAACAGTTGGGGCTGAGTCTTGGCCCACTCTGTCTCAGCTTCCCAAGGTCAGCTCATAGAGGGCAGCCATCATCTTAGACTTGCTAATATCATTCAGCAGCTGGGCAGAGAGAAGGGACTAAATAAATAAATTGAATGAGTAAACAAAGCATTTAAAACAAACCCTTTAGGCTGGACATGATGGCACACACATGTAATTAATCACAGTAACTATCTCCTACTGTTGTGAGGATTAAAGGGGATGTTGCATGTAGAGCACTTGGCACGTATCAAGTGCCCAATAAAGAGTAGCTCCTGCAGCCTGGTGTGGTGGCTCACACCTGTAACCACAACATTTTGGGAGGCTGAGGTGGAGAATCGCTTGAGGCCAAGAGTTGGAGACCAGCCTGGGCAACATCAAGAGACCCCCTGTTTCTAGAAAAAATAGTAGAAATTAGCCAGGCGTGGTGGTACACACCTGTAGTTCCAGCTACTCAGGAGGCTGAGGTGGGAGGATCAACTTGAGCTGAGGAGTTGGAGGCTGCAGTGAGCTATGATTGTGCCACTACACTGCAGCCTGGGCAACAGAGCGAGACTCCGTCTCAAAAAAAAAAAAAAAAAAAAAAGAAGGCCAGGCACGGTGGCTCACACCTGTAATGCCAGCACTTTGGGAGGCCAAGGCGGGCGGATCACGAGGTCAGGAGATCGAGACCATCCTGGCCAACATGGTGAAACCCCATCTCTACTAAAAAAAATACAAAAAATTAGCCAGGCGTGGTGGCGGGCACCTGTAGTCCCAGCTACTTGAGAGGCTGAGGCAGGAGAATGGCGTGAACCCAGGAGGTGGAGCTTGCACTGCACTCCGGCCTGCGTGACAGAGTGAGACTCCATCTCAAAAAAAAAAAAAAAAAAAGAGTAGCTGCCATTTTCAATGTTATTGATAAAGCAGGTGGGTATTTCTGAAAATGCACCAGACACAGCCTTTGACTGGAAGGTGCAAGCTGGTGAACCCACTGGAGTGGGACTTTATGACTTGAGAAGCTGTCCTATCTATGAGGGTCCATGTTAGGCAATGTTAAAGAATGGGATTGGGGGCCAGGCATGGTGGCTCACACCTGTAATCCCAACACTTTGGAAGGCCAAGGCAGGCAGATCACAAGGTCAGAAGTTCGAGACCAGCCTGCCCAACATGGTGAAATCCTGTCTCTACTAAAAATACAAAAATTAGCCGGGCGTGGTGGCATGCGCCTGTAATCCCAGCTACTCAGAATGCTGAGGCAGGAGAATCGCTTCAACCTAGGGGGTGGAGGTTGCGGTGAGTCAAGATCACACCACTGCACTCCAGCCTGGGTGACAGAGCGAGATTCCATTAAAAAAAAAAATGAGATTGGGGGCAGCAGCTTTCCTATAGCAAGTGCTCAGTATGTGCCAGATACTGGGCAAAGGAGTTTGCAGACATATATCATTTGATCCTCACAATTCATGAGGCAGGTATGACTATGCTTCCCATTGTGCAGAGAGGGAAAACGAGTCACACGGAAGCAAATCATGCAGCAGAGCTAGGATTGGAACGGAAGTGGCCTGCAGAGCCTGCCTCCCAACCCGCTGTGCTATGCCTCCCATTGATGCTTTCCTGTGCCTGCCATTTAGCTTTGCTCTGGTGAGTGGCAAGCTGTACCAGTGGAAAGAGCGTGTCATCAGTTCTGTGCACAGCAAGGTGAAAAGGATAGCAGAAGTGAAAGAGGAGATCGTGGAGAAAGAAATGAAGAAGTTGGTGCACAGTGTCTTTAACACGGCAGATTACACCTTCCCTTTGCAGGCGAACACCTGGTAGTGTTAACAGACCCCAACACTTACCCAAAGGTAGCCATTGGGTCAGGTTTCTGCACTATAGTCCCTTCTGTGGTTGCCAGAAATACGTTACAGGAAAAGGGTCCCGATCCAGACCCCAAGAGAGGGTTCTTGGATCTAGTGCAAGAAAGAATTCAGGGCAAGTCCACAGTGCAAAGTGAAAGCAAGTTTATTAATAAAGTAGTGGAATAAAAGAATGGCTACTCCATAGACAGAGCAGCCCCGAGGGCTGCTGGTTAGACATTTTTATGATTATTTCTTGAAGATATGCTAAATGAGGGGTAGATTATTCATGCCTCCCCCTTTTAGACCATATAGGGTAACTTCCTGACATTACCATGGCATTTGTAAACTGTCATGGTGCTGCTGGGAGTGTAGCAGTGAGGACGACCAGGGGTCACTCTTGTCGCCATTTTGGTTTTGGTGGGTTATAGCAGGCTCCTTTACTGCAACCTGTTTTATCAGCAAGGTTTTTATGACCTGTATTTTGTGCTGACCTCCTATATCATCCTGTGACTTAGAATGCCTTAACCGTCTGGGAATTCAGCCCAGTAGGTTTCAGCCTCATTTTACCCAGCTCCTATTTAAGATGGAGTTGCTCTGGTTCACACGCCTCTGACATTTGTATTGCACATCCATTGTGAGGTAAATGATACTAATCCCACTACAAATCAAACCTTCAGGAAGTGAGCCAATGTGTGAGGTGGTAAAGCCTCCAGATTCAAAACTATGCTTGGGTCAAATTCCAGCTCTGCCACTTTGTGTGTGCAGCGTTGGGCCAAACACTTAGCTCAATTCCCTCGTGTATTCAGCAAACAGTTACTGAATATAATATGCTACTCTTCTAGTCTTGTAGCAGGACAAGATGCAGACAAAACCTCTCAGACACCAAGTTGTAGAAGGAAGGGCTTTATTCAGCTGGGAGCATTGGCAAGCTACTGCCTTAAAATCCGAGCTCCCTGAATGCACAATTTCTGTCCCTTTTAAGGGCTCACAGCACTAAAGATTTCACATGAAAGGGTCGTGATTGATTTGAGCAAGCAGGTGGTACGTGACAGGGGCTGCATGCACCAGTGGTAAGAGAGAAACAGAACAGGGCAGGGAACGTTTCACAACGTTCTTCTGTACAATGTCTGGAATCTATGAATAACATCGATTTCTAAGTTATGAGCTGATTTTTAGCTACTGGGTTTAGGCCAGGCAGGCCCAGGCCTGGTTTCGGGCCTGGCGCCGGGCTGCCTGTCTTTGGTTTTACTTCCTTGTTGTTTCTTCTTAAAACAGGTACTGAGTATAAAACAATATGAGAGGGTCTCTCTCTCCCCTCAGTCTCTGGGACAGAGCAGAGAGCAAGAACAAAATTGCTGTGCTTGTGGACTTCACATGCTAGGGCGGAGCAGGTCCTCAGAAAATCATCAAATGTATGTTAAATGTATAAGGTAAATGGTGATGAGTCTAAAGTGAATGTGGGGGGAATGGAAGAGAACGAAGGTAGGGAGAATGTACATTAAGGGAAAGGGAGGGTTGCAATTTTAGAAAAGGATGTCTGGGCAAGGGCTCCCTGAGAAGATGGCATTTGTACTATAGAAACACAGTATCTATCTTCCAGGCCCGTAATGAAGGTTTAATAAGAAAACGCATGGATTCGTAAAAAATCTTCAATAGACCCCAAATGGACCTACAAGACCTCGACCCCAGTGGATGAGGGAACGCTAACCACAGCAGAAAGGTAATCGCGGCGAACGTTGGCACAGACGGAAAGTTGATCTGAACGGAAAGTTGGTCCGGGGGAAACATTGGTTATTCAGGAACGTTAATCCGGAACAAATCTTAGGCAGAAGCGGAACTTAGACCAGGACGCACAGTTACCGTGGCAATGACGCGCGCCCTAAGGGCGGTGGCAGCGACGCAGAGAGACCTGGGAGGAGACAGAGGCAGGGCTTGCGACGGAAGTGGCCTCTCTGCTTCTGCAGGGCTGGGGAAGATGCTGCGTCCAGCGTTACCGTGGCTGTGCCTTGGCCTCTGCAGCCTCCTGGTTGGGGAGGCAGAGGCCCCGAGCCCCGTGGATCCGCTGGAGCGGAGCCGGCCGTACGCGGTGCTGCGCGGGCAGAACCTGGGTGAGCGGCCCTCGGGCTGGCGGGCGGCGGGTAGTGCCTGAGCTTTCACTGCTGCGGGTGCTGGAGCCGGGCACGTACGGAGCGGACAGGGGATAGAGTGGGGAGATGGGTGAGTGCGGGGGGTGCAGGTGAGGCCCCTCAGGGGGCCCCGAGACTCCCTCTCCAAAAGCCTGGGGCAGAAGGCCTGAGCTTTACCTCTCAGCAAGTGCTCAATATGTGCCAGAACCTTCGCCTCCCAGGTTCAAGCAATTCTCCTGTCTCAGCCTGCCGAGTAGCTGGGATTACAGGCGCACACCACCACACCTGGCTAATTTTTGTATTTTTAGTAGAGATGGGGTTTCACTGTGTTGGCCAGGCTGGTCTCGAGCCTGGCATGGTGTCCAGTAAGCTCTCAATATGTACTGCTTGCCCACGAATGAACTGCAATCGGGAGACCTGGGTCTCATTCTGGGTCCTCTCCTCTCTGGCTATGTGGGCTCAGGCTAGACAACAAGGCACATCATTTACCCCACCCCTCTTCTTTCCCAGAGGAGCCAGTATTTATTGCAAAAATGGTAACAGTTTTTGAGCATTTCCTACATCCCATGTCTTGTGCTACGCACTTTGTATACGCGAATTCATTTGAGCCTTACAATAACTTAATGAGAAATGTACGGTTTGCAGCCCTTTTTTTTTTCTTTTGCAATAGTGTCTCCTCTGTCACCCAGGCTGGAGTGCTGTGGCACGATCTTGGCTCACTGCAGCCTCGGCCTCCTGGGTTTAAGTGATCCTCCCACCTCAGCATCACGGGCGAGTAGCTGGGACTACAGGCATGCACCACCACACCTGGCTCATTTTTTTGTTGTTGTTGTTTACTTTTTGTAGAGATGGGGGTCTCGAACTCTTGGGCTCAAGCCATCCTCCTGCCTCGGCCTCCCAAAGTGTTGGGATTACAAGCGTGAGCCACCACACCTGATGTTGCAGCTCTATTTTTCAGATAAGGAAAATGAAACTCAGAGAAGTGAAGTGATTTGCCCAAAGTTACATAGCTAGGAAATGATGAGGCCAATACTAGAACCTGTTTGGGGGCTTGAAACGTAAGTTGTGGGAGGATATCTTCAACACACACACACACACACACACACACTGCATAAATACGTGTGTGTACATGGCTTTGGCTTTGGAAGGAGTTCTGGAACTTAAAGCTTGGCAAACTTCGCAATAAATCTGCCCCTCGCCAAAGTCTTCCCTTCTCACTGTATCTCCTTGGTACATCTGTATGTCTACAAAGTGGCTATTAGTATCATTTTGGATTATCTTGACTCTACATGAACTCAGTGTCTGCCATGTGTTGACGACTTACTGTGTACCTAGCACTCTACTAAATAGTTTCCACACATTATCCCACTCGATCCTTCACAACAGGGTTTCTCAACCTGGATATTACGACATGTTGGATAAATGATTTCGGGGGTAAGGGGCAGTAGGGGGGCTATCCTAAACACTGTAAGAAGTTTGGCGGCATCCCCAGCCTTTAGATACCAGTAGCACCCCCTACTCCTAATCAAGATAGTCAAAATCTCTGCAGACATTGCCAAATGTCCATGGGATGCCAAATCCCCATTGGAGACCCACTGCTGTGGAACAGTACTACTCAAAGGGTAGTCTGCAGACCAATGAGAGTCTGCAAACTATGTTATCTGCAAAGAGATGACTACAGAAATTGAGAGTGTTTGGAAACTTAACAGTTTGACATTGTTGCAACATCCAAGCACTTAGAGACCAGTTCTAGGTGTCTCTGAACTGGAATGCTTTGCAGATGAAGGGAACTGGTTATTAGTCTTGCACAGTAGGGCTATGTAGTGGTCTGGGACAGACTAGAAATTATAAAAACTACTCCTTTGCCATAGATAGTTTGAGAAATGCTGTCCTAGACAGTTCTGTACAGTTGGTATTTATTTTTTTGAGACGGAGTTTTGCTCTTGTTGCCAAGGCTGGAGTGCAGTGGTGCGGCACGTCTCAGCTCACTGCAACCTCCACCTCCTGGGTTCAAGCAATTATCCTGCCTCAGCCTCTTGAGTAGCTGGGACCACAGGCGTGTGCCACCACGCCCAGGTAATTTTTGTATTTTTAGTAGAGATGGGGTTTCACCATGTTGGCCAGGATGGTCTCGATCTCTTGACCTCATGAACTGCCCACTTCGGCCTCCCAAAGTGCTGGGATTACAGGTGTGAGCCACCACGCCCGCCCTAAGACATTCTTTTAAGGTTCTGCCTGGGCCTGCCATTCAGGCAACTGTCACTGCATGCAAAGTGTAGGGAGAAGTGAAAAGATGGCGAGTGGAAGAATTGATCAGGCCCCAAATGCATGGCCATTGTGTACCTAACAACTCATGGTTTTAAGCTCCTTTTTAAATTTTATTTTTATTATTTTTTTTTATACGGAGTCTCACTCTGTCACCCAATCTGGAGTGCAATGGCATGATCTTGGTTCACTGCAACCTCCACCTCCTAGGTTCAAGTGATTCTCTTGCCTCAGCCTCCCAAGTAGCTGGGATTACAGGCACCCACCACAGTGCCCAGCTAATGTTTGTAATTTTAGTACAGAGGGGGTTTCTCCATGTTGGCCAGGCTTGTCTCGAAGTCTTGATCTCAAGTGATCTGCCCATCTCGGCCTCCCAAAGTGCTGGCATTACAGGTGTGAGCCACTGCGCCTGGCCTTTTTTATTTTTTAAAGGTAGATTTCCATTCCCCAATTCCAATCTTCTGCATTCCTGCTTTGGGAGTTTTAAGTTTTTTGTTTTTATTTTTTATTTTTTTGAGATGGAGTCTCGCTCTGTTGCCAGGCTGGAGTGCAGTGGCGCGATCTTGGCTCACTGCAACCCCCGACTCCCTGGTTCAGGTGATTCTCCTGCCTCAGCCTCCCGAGTAGCTGGGATTACAGGTGCCTGCCGCCATGCCCAGCTAATTTTTGTATATTGAGTAGAGATGGGGTTTCACCATGTTAGCCAGAGTGGTCTCGATCTCCTGACCTTGTGATCCACCCGCCTTGGCCTCTCACTGGGATTACAGGCTTGAGCTGCTGTGCACGGTCGGGAGTTTTAAATTTTTTTTAGAGTTCTTCCAAAATGCGAGATGCAAGAAAATGGTTTATTTAAATGGAATAAGACAACTTTAAATCCAATTGTAGTCCAAACCATAGAAACTCAGAATTCAGGACTTTTGAAAATTAGGGCAGGTATTCAGTTAACAAGGGCTATTTTAAGACATGACATTTAGTTCACGTAGGTTGGAGATTTTGTTTGACAAAGATCTTAAAATTACTTCTGGCCTTTGGAGTTATGACATGCTGTCTTTGTCACCTTCTCCTTCCTTCTTCCCCCTCACTCACCAAAAAAGGATGAATTTTCTTTTCTTTTTTTTTTGAGACGGAGTTTCGCTCTTGTTGCCCAGGCTGGAGTGCAGTGGCGTGATCTTGGCTCACCGCAACCTCCGCCTCCCGGATTCAAGAAATTCTCCTGCCTCAGCCTCCCAAGTAGCTGGGGTTACAGGCATGTACCACCACGCCTAGCTAATTTTGTATTTTCAGTAGAGACGGGGTTTCTCCATGTTGGTCAGGCTGGTCTCGAACTCCCGACCTCAGGTGATCTGCTTGCCTTGGCCTCCCAAAGTGCTGGGATTACAGGCGTGAGCCACTGCACCTGGCCTGATTTTTCTGTATAGTCGGTTTTAAAATAATAATCGGTTTAAGCGTAGAGGGTGTGTGTGTGGGGGGGGGGGGGGCGGTCACAGATACTACAAAGTTACTGATTTAAATAAAACTATGGTCAAATCTTGGTTTTTCTTTTTTTTTTTTTTTGACAGAGTCTCACTCTGTCGCCCAGGCTGGAGTGCAATGGTGCGATCTCGGCTCGCTGCAACCTCCGCCTCTGGGGTTCAAGCGGTTCTCCTGCCTCAGCCCCCTGAGTAGCTGGGATTACAGGCGCCCGCCACCATGTCCAGCTAATTTTTGTATTTTTAGTACAGACGGGGTTTCACCATGTTGGCCAGGCTGGTCTCGAACTCCTGACCTCATGATCTGCCTGCCTTGGCCTCCCAAAGTGCTGGGATTGCAGGCATGAGCCACCTTGCCTGGCTAAATCTTGGTTTTCAAAGGAACAGTAATGAGACTGAAGAACAACCATGGTTAGGCCCTAGCTGGAACCTGGGATGGGCCCACATCCCTACAAACACACATCAGTATACATTTGCTTGTTTTGAATGCTTCCCAAGATCGCTGAGATAGTCACAGAAGCAAGATTGCGTATCACTGCTGCTATTGAATAAACCTCTGACAGGTTGCTGGTTATGCTAGTTTATTTTTTTCTTTATTTATTTTTTCTTTTTTGTTATGTAGTAGTTTAAAGCCCAAGTCCTTATCCTGTATCACCAGGGCTCAACCTGAGTAATCAGCTGTAGTTCCCATTTCTCACCTGAGCACCTTGAAAATTTCAGATGTGAAATTTAGTCTTAAAAACTTAACAGTTTTGTTTTTGTTTTTGTTTTGTTTTTTTTTGAGACAGAGTCTCCCTCTATTGCCCAGGCTGGAGTGTAGTGGCATAATCTTGGCTCACTGCAACCTCTGCCTCCTGGGTTCAAGCAATTCTCCTGCCTCAGCCTCCTGAGTAGCTGGGACTACAGGCGCACACCACCACACCTGGCTAATTTTTTTGTATTTTTAGTAGAGACATGGTTTCACCATATTGGCCAGGCTGGTCTCGAACTCCTGACCTCGTGATCCGCCCTCCTCGGCCTCCCAAAGTGCTGGGATTACAGGGATGAGCCACCGCACCCGGCCAAACATAGCAGATTTGTGAGTTAGTTGCTTCTTTGCTCAAAAGGCCCTGTCAAGACTCATCTTGAGACTGAAATACTTTATTGAATCTCCAGATTTTTATTAATGGCTTTAAAGGCATAGTTGGGCATCCTGCTCTCTTGCCCCCCTATAGTTGAACAATTCTCCACACAAAAGCCAGAGGAATCTTTTTTTTTTCCAACTAAATCAGATGATGTCATTCCTTTGCCTACAGCCCCCTAGTGGCTTCTCTTTAAACTTAAAATCCGTGTTTCCTTCATGGTCTCCAAGGCCCTGCACAGACCGGCCCCAGCCTTCCTCTCTGGCCTGATTTCCTGCCTCTCTTCCTGCAGTCCTTGCCTGGTTGCTTCCCTTCTGTTCACTGAGTGTGTTGGGCTTATACTGGCCTCAAGGCCCTTCCTTAGCTGATCCATGGGCCTGCAGCACACTCCCTGCAGAGCCTCACTCGTAAGGTCTCAGCTTTTTTGTTTTTTGTTTTTGAGATGGAGTCTCACTCTGTCGCTTAGTGGCGCAATCTCGGCTCACTGTAACCTCCGCCTCTCGGGTTCAAGCGATTCTCCTGCCTCAGCCTCCTGAGTAGCTGGGACTACAGGCTCATGCCACCACACCTGGCCAATTTTTGTATTTTTAGTAGAGACGGGGTTTCACCATGTTGGCCAGGCTGGTCTCGAACTCCTGACCTCAAGTGATCCACCCACCTAGGCCTCCCAAAGTGCTGAGATTACAGACACGAGCCACCACACTCGGCCTGTCTCAGTTTGTGAGTCTCCTCCTCGGATGCTTCCTGACCGTCCCCCCTTCTTGCTGCCCACCCTGTCTCCATCCCTAGCATGTTACTGTTTTTTTTTTCACGGTATATCAAGCTATGTGAAATGCTCTCATCTGTTTGTTTCTCCCCCAACCATACATAGAGACAACTGGAGAGAGGATCTGTTTACAGCTGTTTGCACAGCACTTGACATAATGCCTGGCAGCAAGTGGCATTTGATAAATCGTTGGCAGTGAATGGATGAATTGCCTAACCTGGAGCTGCCATTAGGAAGTAACCTGTTTTCCCTTTGCAGTGTTGATGGGAACCATTTTCAGCATCCTGCTGGTGACTGTCATCCTTATGGCATTTTGTGTCTACAAGCCCATTCGGCGTCGGTGACAGCCAGACAAGTTCTTCAATGAGTATTTGGGAATAGGATAAGTTGTGTTGCACACAGGCCAGTGGAGAAGTTGGAATCAAAACTTTCCTACTTGGAAATGACCTTTGGTCTGGACAGTTGGTAAACGCTAAATGAATTAGAAGAAAACATGTACTAGAAATTATTTTTTCCTAACACTGTAGTGCAAATAATTGGCCCCTGAGTCTGCTTCTCAGTGTTTCTGACTGTACTTGTTAAAAGTAAGACCTGAAAGCTCCAAAGGTCAGTGTAAAGATGGAGTGTTCATGAGAAAGAAAACATGGTAAACTTTTGAGTGCCTGTATGAACTCACTGTAAAGAACTCATCATTAATGCTTGAAAATGTGATTAAGAGGGAGACTTACCATGCAGACATTCCATATTTAAGAACCATTTGGTTACAGTGGGTTAAGAATCACAGATTTTTTTTTTTTTTTAATCTTACCTGAGTTGGCCTAGAATGCGCTGGTTGCAAAGTGGTGTCAGCTGTGGGGAACTTGGGCCCTCGTTCCTCATCTGCATCCTGCCCTGCACTCAGGTGCTCCCCCTGAAGTCAGGGTCACATCAGGTAGACCTGTTACTATATGCACCTTTGGCCTGGAATGCTCTGAAGTTGGACTGGAAATGTTACCAGGTTGGCCTGTTACAAAAGGGACCCCATCCTGCTTAAATACATTGATCTCCCTTGCCCTGCATTTGAATCTTTCTAGCCCATGGTCTGAAACTTGAGGTAGCTTTCCAGATTTGGAATGTAAAAGGCTCAGTGGGCACTCTGTTCATCCCTGGGTGGGGAGGGCCCAGCCAACAGAAGTGCACGTCCACTGTGCGGGCCAGTGTGTGTTTACACAAATTTCATCTCAGCTTTGAAAATGCTGCTATTAGTTTCCACTGTTGTTGAACTGGATTTTTTCCTCCTATTGAAATGATACTTTCATACTTATAAAGCTGTCGTCAATATTTATTTCAAGGTGCTAGATTTAATTTTGTTATTAAATTGAAATGCTTATTTTGTGTTCAAGCACAGCACTGATTTTAACAACCTGCATTTAATGTGAAGTAACCGAAGTAGGATACTGTTAACTGTTTAACTGAAGGATTTTGTTTGTAATCTTGTAACACTGAACCATTGAAATGTTCACTGTTCTTTGCTTTTGAGCAAAATGTCAATTAAAACTAAAGTAAAATCCTATATATTGTTTTACTCCACCAGTTGTTTCCCAAGTGTTTGAAATGCAGGTGTGTGTCTGAATTTGATCTAATCACTTAAAGAAGCTCTGTGAAGTGAAATTTTTTTTTTTGAGATGGAGTTTGGTTCCTGTTGCCCAGGCTAGAGTGTAATGGTGCGGTGTCGGCTCACTGCCGCCTCCACCTCCCGGGTTCAAGTGATTCTCCTGCCTCGGCCTCCAGAGTAGCCGAGATTACAGGCATGAGCCACCATGCCTGGCTAATTTTTTTGTATTTTTAGTAGAGATGAGGTTTCACCATGTTGGCCAGGCTGGTCTCAAACTCCTGACCTCAGGTGATCCGCCTGCCTTGGCCTCCCAAAGTGCTGGGATTACAGGCCTGAGCCACTGCGCCTGGCCTAAAGTTGAGATAAGAAGTCTCCTAGTGCTGCCTATGATTTAGTGGCTGTGGAGTCATATCAGCATGTTGT
Source organism: Pongo pygmaeus (assembly GCF_028885625.2). Taxonomy (NCBI): domain Eukaryota; kingdom Metazoa; phylum Chordata; class Mammalia; order Primates; family Hominidae; genus Pongo; species Pongo pygmaeus. Next base: position 108,676,007 of record NC_072383.2, on the reverse strand, counting down.
ATTTTTTTCCACCTGGACCTCAGGCTTAAACCTACACATATTTCTAAAGAGGCCTAGGTGGTACTTTGAACTTCATCACTCACTGTACCACTGAATCACTTGAAATCTCCACATCCAGTTCATCTTCCTTGATGTCATTTGTGGTCAGCAGGAGACTGCGACCAAGCTGGCAGTTATGGCAGTTTCCCTTTCCTGTCATTATTTAGAGCAGACTTCCACTTCCTTGACATGCCACGTTTATGTAGTGTGACAAGCTTGTTTATAGAGCAGAGTGCCTTAGGAACTTAGTTCCTAGCAGTGTCTAACGTGCAGAAGTTGCTCAATTAAAGCTTCTGGCCGGGTGCGGTGGCTCACACCTGTAGTCTCAGCACTTTGGGAGGCCGAGGTGGGTGGATCACCTGAGGTCAGGAGTTTGAGACCAGCCTGGCCAACGTGGCGAAACCCCGTCTCTACTAAAAATACAAAAATAAGCCAGGCATGGTGGCACACGCCTGTAATCCCAGCTACTCGGGAGGCTGAGGCAGGAGAATCGCTTGAACCCGGGAGGCAGAGGTTGCAGTGAGCCAAGATCGCGCCATTGCACTCCAGCCTGGGCAACAAGAGCGAAACTCCGTCTCAGGAAAAAAACAAAAAAAACAACAAAAAAAACCACTTTCTGCTGATATTGGGCCACTCAAACTTAGCTTTTCAGTTTTTAAATAATCCATAGTGATTGCACCTCTTGACCTGAAAAAGTAATGGTTTTCTTCATAGTGTCCTTGTGGCTTCAAAGTATTGATATCTACTTTCCCCTAAAAGCAAAGCAGCTCCTTTACATCTTCCCAGAAATACAGCCTCATTTCTGGAACCCATACATTTCTACTGGCCACTGCCTTTGTTGTTTTTAATACCAGCTTATTTAGATACAGGAAGAGTTTAGAAGCCTTATCATCTGGACTTCTAGGAACAGCCTCACAAAGCACTTGGCTTCAGAGGATAGCATTGATGCAGAGCTTTGATGTTGGCTGGGCTTCCTTTACCCCACAAGAGCCAGTTCCCCTCCAGGAGGACCACAGAGGTGTCAGAACAGCCCAACACTGGCTTGCTTTTAGTTGCCATTTGAAACGAGCAGCATGGGGCTTGTTAACCTGGGCAGGAAGGCTGGGAGGAGCATGCCACCTTTGCAGTGATGAACTGAGCGATGTGAGGCATTCTAATGTTCTACTGACATACATACATAACAGGAAGTGTGGGTACATCCAGTGACTAGAAAAAACTGAAAAGGAAAAAGACTCAAAGACTGGAATATTGTATGCGCACCCTCTAAGGAAGCAGTCTTTATTTGCATTTTTAGAGTGAACACATATATGAAAAACGCTGCAACAGGTTGACACAATGCTCAGTCCCTTTTTAAGTGAATTCCTGGGGAGAAAGTCAAGGACCTTAGGGAGCAGAGCAATGGAATGCAAACACAGAAATTACCTATGAGTCACCTTTGTGAGCCAATGACACGGCCTCACTGCAGCCATTCCAAGAAGTATCTTTGCTCACGGTAAATGCAAAGTAAACAAAATGCCACATTGCATATTTGAAACAAATGTGACGTTGCCTATACTGGCCTCGTGTGCAGAAGGAATTTTGGTCAGACAATGACAAAAAAAAAAAAAAAAAAAGCAGATGGTGAAATCTAATTAAAAGCACAATTCTTTGTATCTGGGAACGTTTCACTGGCAACACTAACTGTATGATACAGACGTTACCTGGAACAGTAGTTATGTTTCTCTTCCTATCCCCAAAGAAGCACAACAGAAGAAATAGATGCAAAATGGAGGAGGGTATTGTTTACCAGGTTATTTCAGTGCAGCCTGTGGGAATGAATACACGGGCCACAGTGAGCAGTGCCCTTGGCTGTATTCCCCAGGGTTCTGTATGTTGTGCGATGGTTATTTACAAGAGGGTCTGACAAAAGAGAGTTAACTACTAAAGGTATCCAAAAAAGGCCTGAGAAAATCTGGTTAAAATGTATAACCTTGTATTGCTACTGATGGGAGTTGTTTTTATATCTTTTACAAATAATAAAAATATTGTTAAAAAATAGATTTATCCAGAAAGATGTTGATTTGAACTCTAAAAAGCAACGTGAAATCATTATTTTCCCTTTTGAATGAAGAGCCATGGAGCTCCGTGGTTTTCAGCTCCTTTCTGGTTGCAAATCAATCCTTCCTCTGGAGTGAGTCTAGGGCACGCAGTGGGCTCTTCCTAGGTGTCTACGTGGAAATCCTTCACTCGTGCAGTTGTAGAACACACCTGGTTTGGTTCTGTGTGTTCCAATATTTTGGCCAGCTTGCCCACTTCAAGAACAAGCCTCAGGTTCCCCTAGCTGCTCTTTCAGGGACAGGATTAGCTGCCTTTGATTTAGCCTGGAGAATCCTGCTCTCAAAAGAATTGCCTTTACAAATTCAAATCAGATCCTTCGATGCATGCAGTGAGGTGATGTGAAACTATTAGTAATGTTTAAGGCTAAGGCAACATCCATGGCCATTTGTGTATCTTAATTTGATGCAAATAGTTAACAATAATCTAAAATAGATTCTATATGTATCTCCTCTAACTTTAGCTGGGTGTGGAAGGAATGGAATCAGATAGAGATGGAGAAGAATAATGACAATGTCCTAGAAACCCTGTAAAAAGGTAAAAATAAGGAGATCAGCACAGATTACCCATTTCTTTGGTGAACAGTAAAGAAGTGTCTCCAATTCTCATAGACCACACTTCACGAAGGCGGCTGCTGCTCTCATATATAAAAGCACCCTGACTCTGCAATAACTTGTCTTGTTATCACTCCTTGATAAAAATTTATCTACAAACCTGCGGGGATTGGGGTTTTGTCTAAAGCTGGTAGTAAAAATGTGACCTGCAAGCCAATACAGCTAATGGAAAGTGAAGATGCTCTCCTCCCCTTAGCCTGGAGATGGGGCCTGCAATCCCTGGTCCCTTCTCCACCCCAGGGAGCGGCCTGGATGGGCCCAGGAGTCCCTAGTTCTGCACCTCTGCATAAAGAAGGGGCAGTTGTTGCCTGCCGCACGCACGCAAGGTGCAGGCCCTCAGCCCTGGGGCCCTGGTTGACACAGCATCTGTGACAGCCCACAGCCTCTGCTTTGTGCAGAGGCTCACAGGCTGAAAGGTCTATTTGTCAGTGAGTGACAGCTGTAAGACTTGCTGGAGCTCAGCCTCTTCCTCCTGGAGCCGGAGCTCCCATTCCTCCAGCTCTTTGGCAGAGAGCTCCATGGCTAGCTGCAAGTCATTATCAAAACGGCTTGTCTCGCTCAGGGCGCTGGGGCACAGGCCTTCTGTGCTGGTGAGGAGGCTCTCCTGGATGGCCCTGGGTTGGAAAACAGATAAAAAGAGAGAGTCACTACTATCACCATCATGGTGGCAGCAGTAACTACATTTCTTAACCGCTTACCAAGGGCACACTGTGCCAGGCATTTAATATGCATGATGCCATTTAATCCCACATAACTGGCGGTGTAGGTGCTGTATACGGGTGAGAAACCCCACACTCTTGCCCAAGACCACCCAACAAGTAAGTGATAGGGCTGGGAATTGAACTTGGATCTGTTTTAAAGCAAAACTCAGGTTCTTCATCAACAGGCTCTCATAGACACCTTAAGTATAGGTCTTCGTAAAATGAATCCTCGCAGTTTTTCCCATAATCTCTGGAGCTGTTCCTCCAAACTTCCTTATCTTTACAATTATATAAACTTCCCACTGAGGACATCTAGGCCCTGTGATCATACATCATTCATAGAAGATCAAACCAATCAGAAAAGACTGACTCAGTACCTTTCCCCCAATGGCACTGACCTGTGAACCAGTCAGCAATTCTATCACCCATTCCTGGAAACTTGCTATTGAGAGTCTAGAGTTATTATAAGTAACTGCCACAAGAGGAAGCAAGAGAGCCAACACTTTAGTCTTTTTTTTTTTTTTGAGACGGAGTCTCGCTCTGTCGCCCAGGCTGGAGTACAGTGGCGCGATCTCGGCTCACTGCAAGCTCCGCCTCCTGGGTTTGCCATTCTGCCTCAGCCTCCCGAGTAGCTGAGACTACAGGTGCCCGCCACCATGCCCGGCTAATTTTTTGTATTTTTTTTTAGTAGAGACAGGGTTTCACCGTGTTAGCCAGGATGGTCTCAATCTCCTGACCTCATGATCCGCCCGCCTTGGCCTCCCAAAATGCTGGGATTACAGGCGTGAGCCACCGCTCCTGGCCTACTTTTTCTAGTCTTTCCTGCCAGTATGTGGCACCATACATCTGCCTGGGGACCAAATGCACAGTGCCATGCGTCTGCTCGCCTGTGTCCAGGCCTGTGTCCACCCTGGTTTATTCCAGAGTCACGTCAGTCAATCACCTCTCATACTGGGCGTCATAGGTGTTCGTCTGGCTGATCCCTCCATTCGAAGCTGGTCCTGAAAGTTCCTGGCAAAGACAAATGTGATAGACATGAATACATCTTAGGAGAAATTGGTGCCATTCTGGTAAGGAAACGATGGCAGCAAGAACCAAATTAAAAGTCTTTCCATGACCATTATCAATAGTGCTGTGTGAAAAGCTAACAGGGACTTGGGTTACCTCAAAAACAACACCTAAGTGGGAGGTAGTAACATGCCACAGCCTAACTCACAGCCACAACCTTCTCATCCTTTGTACAAAATCAATCTCTTAAATACAGCTAACCCACGTGGAAGATATACACAACAAAAAGCAAAAACACAGCTGACCTTGGGCAAAGTTCAAGCGACCAAAGCAGGTTTTTGTTTTTTTAGAGACAGGGTCGCACTCTGTTGTCCAGGCTCAAGGGTAGTGATGTGATCATAGCTCACTGCAGCCTTGACCCCTGGGCACAAGAAATCCTCCCACCTAAGCCTCCTGACTAGTTGGGAATACAGGTGCACACCACCATACTTGGCTTTTGAAAATTTTTGGTAGAGGCTAGGCATGGTGGCTCACACCTCTAATCCCAGCATTTTGGGAGGGCAAGGCTGGTGGATCACTTGAGGTCTGGAGTTTGAGATCAGCCTGGACAACATGGTGAAACCCCGTCTCTACTAAAAATACAAAAATTAGCTGGGTCTGGTGGTGCGCACCTGTAATCCCAGCTACTCGGGAGGGTAAGGCATGAGAATCACTTGAACCTGGGAGGCAGACGCTGCAGTGAGCCAATATTGTGCCCCTGCACTGCAGCCTGGGCAAAAGAGTGAGCCTGAGCCCCTGCACTGCCTCAAAAATTAAAAAAAAAAAAAATTTGGTAGAGATAGGATCTCACTATGTTGCCCAGGCTGGTCTCAGACTCCTGGGCTCAATCAGTCCTCCCATCTTGGCTTCCCAAAGTGCTGGGATTATAGGCATGAGCCACTGCACCCAGCCAGTAATTCTTCTAGGGCAAGATTAGAAGACACAATTCCATATTGGTAGTCTTTGACTTTGGCTACTCCCCTTGTTAAAACTTATGGTCAACAAGGTTTATGAAGCTACTTGGGAGTTGGCGGGGGGAGCTAAGCTCACTTACATAGGGAAAGGAAAAGCATACCAGGCTGATGGTGATGTCCAGGGGTCTTCTCCCAGGATGCCTGCCAAAGGGAACATGCTTGCTTTGGGGTCTGGCTCGGAAAACTGAATGGGTCTGGGAATGGGGCCATGGTGGTGGCAGGAGGAAGTGGAGGAGGTAGACTCACATTACACAAGCACTAAGACTCAGGAATAGAACCAGAAAGCCATAAGCTTGAGCCAGTGAGGACGCTGGAGTGTGAGCACTGTTCTCAAAGCAGCAGCCCTGGGAGGGCAGGGGCTGCTTCCCAGAGAATTCCCAGCACCTGGCACAGAGCTTGGCACAAAGAAGGTACTCTGCAAATATCTGAATGAAGAATGGAAGAAAAAGCCAATTAACAAATAAATGGACTGCAGGAACCCAGGACACACCAGAGGGTGCTGGGGGCAGACCAGACCCTACCCTAGTAGAGCCAGGAGCCACAAAAGGAAGCAGATGGAAGGAGTTGATGTTAGGGGAGGAGGACCTCAAGCCTTGGACTGTCCCAGGTAGGTGAGGCATGGAGGGAGAACCAGATATGACAATAAAAGGCAACTGTTCTACTGGGCACAGTGGTGCATGACTTTAGTCCCAGCTACTTGGGAGGCTGAGGTGGGAGGATCTCTTGAACCCAGGAGTTTGAGGGTGCAATATGATCGTGCCGGGGAACAGCCACTGCACTCCAGCTTGGGCAACATAGAGTCACACACACACATACACACATACACACACACACACACACACACACACAAAGCCTACTGCTTACACAGGTCTGTTCCGTCCTTCATTTGCTGTTTCACTAGAGACCCAGAGAGAGTTTAGGGAGATGGTACCCTTTGTGGAGGGAGTGGGATTCAAATCCACTTCACTACCTTCATCCGAGACTACTGATACGTAGGTAATCCTTCAGGAAAAATATGATGGTGTGATTCAGCAGTAATTTACTGCTTCAGTGCTAGAAAATGATGAAGCACGCACATCTCGAAAAGTACAGAATTACAAGCTATGTGCGTGAATATGAGGAAGAGGAAAGTCTGCCTGAAGACATCTTGTGAATGGTGCTGACTGGGATTATGTAAATGGTCTCTTACATAACAAGCTTTTGTAAGAAGACCAGATGCACAAAGTATAACCTATGCAAATACCATGAATGTGTCAAACTTGATATTTAGAATAAATCTTTCAGATTAGCCAAACACTGAGGCTAACCCAGAGGGTAAGACCTCCCACGCCCTGCCATTAGAATATTCTGATAAACACACCTGGCTCCTGCTGGACTCCAGCAGACTTTGCTGGATGGCAAACTGCATTATCTCATAATCTTCATCTTGCAAATGCACATTTCTGCCATTGTCTTGAACATAGTAAGATTCGGGAATTTCAAACACAGATTGATCAACCTCAAAGTTTGTGATGTGGGAAGCTGAAACACAAAAGGCAACCGTCCAGTGTCTGAGTTCATTACATTTCCACTCCAATTTTTTGCAAAAATGTTTTACATTAGAAAAAAAAGAAAGAAAGGCTCAAAATTATAATAATCAAGGCTTACTATTATATGAGAGATTCTGAGGAAGCATGACAGAAAAAAGTGACAGAATACAGCTTTTTTCTTTTTCCTTGATTTTAGTGGAAACAATGAACAGTCATAAAAAAATACACAAGACTATAAAATGAAAAGCGCAGATTTCTCCCCCTAAACACATACGCACAGTCACACCAATGTGTTTCTTCCTTTTGCAGGAAGATATATGGTAAATATATAAAAGATAGTATATATAAAATATCTGAACACTTAAAAATGATAATAATAAAACAAATGCCTGTGTGCCCTTCACCTAGCCTAAGACACAGAACACTATCAATAACTGCCGGGCGCGGTGGCTCACACCTGTAGTCCCAGCATTTTAGGAGGCTGAGGCGGGCAGATCACGAGGTCAGGACATCGAGACCATCCTGGCTAACATGGTGAAACCCGTCTCTACTAAAACTACAAAAAAAAAAAAAAAAAAATTAGCCGAGCGTGGTGGCTGGCACCTGTAGTCCCAGCTACTCGGGAGGCTGAGGCAGGAGAATGGCGTGAACCCGGGAGGCGGAGCTTGCAGTGAGCCGAGATCACGCCACTGCACTCCAGCCCGGGTGACAGAGTAAGACTCCGTCTCAAAAAGAAAAAAACACTATCAATACCATACTGCGGGCACATCCCTTGTTAACAATATTCCCTTCTTCCTCTCCAGAGGTAAATACATAATTCAGAATAGTTGTTTACACTGCCTAGCTCTCCTCTGGAGTTTGCCACATGTATATCATCCTAATAGCTTGTATTAGCCTGTTTGTGAACTCGACATAAATGGAATCATGTGGAATTTATTCTTCAAATTGGATTTTCTTCATTCAACATTATGCTTTTGAAATTCAACAGTTCTGACGCACATAGCTATAAATTTTTATTTTCAATACTATATGTTATTCTGTTGTATTAATAGAGCACAATAGCGCATTCTACCATCTCGGGACATTTGGGTCGTTTCCAGGCTTCTGCTGTTATGAATGGATGCTGCTGCCCAGTACTGGGGTCTCCAGATGCTCATGTGCATAACTTTCTTTAGGGTACACATCTAGGAATTGCTAGGTCATACACATCTTCAGTTTATACAGTAATGCCGAATGTTTTATTCAAGGAACTATACCAATCTCCTCTTCCTGCCAAGAGTACACGAGTGTTCCTTAGCTGCACAACCTCATGAACACATATCACCCAACTTTATTGCTATATGGGAATGTAAAGTTGTATATTATTGTCAAGTTCAATTGTTTTTATTTGAAGTCTTAATTTATATATATTAAAATGCTTTTAATTCCTCCTACTGGTAGACTACAGGGGAGAAACATAGGACCATCATAATAGTTGCAGAAAACGCATCTCACAAAAATCAGTACTTAAAAATGGTAATAACTCTCAGCAAACTAGAAATATAAGAGAATAATGTCCTCCAACTAATAAGGGACATTTACAAAAAACCTACACAGTTAACATTATACCTAATGGCACAACAATCCTTCCTCCCCTAGAACCAGGAACAAGACAAGGACAGCCATTCCTACCACTCTTACTCAGCATTGTACTAGACGTCCTAGCCAGTCCAATAAGTCAAGAAAAAGAAATGAAAACTTAAAATAGAAAGGAAAAAGTAAAATTTTCTTTATTAATAGACAACATGACCATATATGTAAGAAATTCTAAGAAATCTACAAAAAAAGTGTAAGACAAGTAAATTCAGCCATGTTACAAGATAAACAAGGTCAATGCTGGCCATGCAATTGTGCAAGAAAAAAAAAGATTAAAAAATTTTAAAAAAAGATTCAAGGTCAAAATACAAAATTCAATTATATTTCTATATACTAGTAACTGGAAATGAAATTAAGAAAATAAGTCCATTTACAATTGCATCCAAAATCATGAATTGTATTGATGGCAAAGGAGCGTAAGGAAATTTGGGGGCATATGGAAATGCTATCTATCTTGACTGTGGTGGTGGTTACACAGATGCATACGTTTGTCAAAATGTGGCTGGGTATGGTGGCTCACACCAGCACTTTGGGAGGCTGAGGTGGGTGGATCACTTGAGGTCAGGAGTTCCAGACCAGCCTAGCCAACATGGTGAAACCCAGTCTCTAATAAAAATACAAAAATCAGCCAGGCATGGTGGCATGCACCTGTATTCCCAGCTACTTGGGAGACTAGGCAAGAAAATCGCTTGAGCCTGGGAGGCAGAGGCTGCAGTGAGCAGAGATCGTGCCACTGCACGCCAGCCTAGGTGACAGAGTGAGACTCTGTATCTGAGAAAAAAAAAAATGCACTGAACCGTCACACTTAAAATGAGAACATTTTATTGTATGTACATTACACCTCAATAAAGCTGATTTTTAAGAACATCCTGTCTTTTTAATATAACTAGGATCATATATATTCTACAAGTTTTTTTTTGCTTAATCTAAACTAAATCTGAAATTTTCTTTCATCCAACACAGACATCTACTCCCTCAGATAGTCCAGCTTCAGAGTGAATTATGAATATGATGACTGAATTATAATTTTTGAGATGTAGTTTTGCTCTTGTTGCCCAGGCTGGAGTGCAATGGTACAATCTCGGCTCACAGCAACCTTTGTCCCCCCGCCTCTCCCCCCGTTCAAGCGATTCTCCTGTCTCAGCCTCCCGAGTAGCTGGGATGACAGGCATGCGCCACCACACCCGGCTAATTTTTGTATTATTAGTAGAGACGGGGTTTCTCCATGTTGGTCAGGCTGGTCTCAAACTCCCGACCTCAGGTGATCTGCCCACCTCAGCCTCCCAAAGTGCTGGGATTACAGGCATAAGCCACCACGCCCGGCCATAAATTTTTTTTTAAATAACAAAACTAAACTTTTTATTTATTTATTTTTTTACCTGAATCAGCCTGGGTCCCTTCCACATTTTGAGATACAGATTCTTCGGCAGTGCTACAGCCATTAACATTTCCAAATGTAATCCGTGCATTTAAGACATGAAACAAGGGAATTTCTAACAAACAAAATAAAAACTCTTATAAGTAAACTTTACTGAGAATAACAATAATAGTTATCATTTACTAAGTGCTTACTATGCCAAGTACTTTGATAAGTATAATTTTATTTAAGCCTTATAACAACCCTTCCCAATACACAGACGGGAAAACTGAGATTGAGAGTTATGTATTTTCGGTCAGGCGCGGTGGCTCACACCTGTAATCCCAGCACTTTGGGAGGCCGAGGCAGGCTGATCACCTGAGGTCAGGAGTTCGAGACCAGCCTAACCAACACGATAGAACCCCATCTCTACTAGAAATACAAAAATTAGCTGGGTGTGGTGGTGCATGTCTATAATCCCAGCTACTTAGAAGGCTGAGGCAGGAAAACCGCTTGAACCCAGGAGGCGGAGGTTGCAGTGAGCCAAGATCATGCCACTTCATTCCAGCCTGGGCAACAGAGTGAGACTCCATCTCAAAAAAAAAAGAGAAAATGAGTTATGTATTTTCTCCTAGATCACAGTGAGTAAGTCATCAAGCCAGGGTTCAAGTATCATGAACATACAACTATCCAAAATTAATACTCTTCATGAGTAGTATGTATGATATATACATATATAGCATTATGCATACTAGCTTGGGATGTAGATCATATTTACATATCAAAGGATCTTGGTGTCAACTGTCTTCCTCAAATAATTATCTAATTTGAAGTCTCACTGAATTAAGGTTTGACATTAAAACAATGACTGTGTCATGTTTTTATGCCTTTTTATATCTGTCAGCACCATTTGCAAATAGAAACGATGGTTGGAGATCTCTTGACTTTGATACGCAAAATGAACCACCAATCATAACACTTCTTTAAATCAAACCACAGGAGAACTCTGACCTCCTCTATTATGTCTATAAGCTACTTTGACCTAAAGCACTCCAATTCCCTGAAGCATCCTGCCACCCACATGCTGCCACCCACAAACATGGGCAGAACCTCCAAGTGCTGCTGAAGTTTATTTAGCAGTACCTATTTTGACAGGAAATCCAGGTGGGAATTCCAATTTGATGAAATCTCTCAGTCTTGCAAAATGAGCACTCGTTCGAGCCATTAGGTCAATGATGGGAATGACCTGCTCCACCAGAGAGAGGGGAAACTCTTCACACATCCACAACATTGCTTTAAACCTGCAGAATTCAACCAAGAAAAGACTGAGGTCATCTCCACCAGATGGCAAAAGGAGATTACTGCTATGTAGTAGGCTAGACAACAGCAGCCTTACTCCACACTCTGCCCAGTCATCTCTTAATTCAGACCTATTAAAGGTCAAATGTCTAGGGCCACAAGGAATTCATATCACCCTAAAATCTGGCAATAAAGGCAAGCGACCTGCATGACAACCTGCCACGATCAAAGCCTTAATTGACAGCAAGCATGAAGAAATGATAGCGGGTAGAATAGTTGCATTTGAATTTGATCAGCTGAAGCTGGTTAGCAATAAAAAAAAAAAAAGGAATTCTTACATCCAATCTAGATTCTATTTGGAAAAGAGCTAATAACATGGACAATCTACTGTTAGCTTTCATGGCAAAGTAATTTTAAAATTATTTTTTATAAAAAGGGGCAGAGGAGGCTGGGCGCGGTGGCTCATGCCTGTAATCCCAGCAGTTTGGGAGGCCCAGGCGGGCGGATCACAAGGTCAGGAGTTCGAGACCAGCCTGACCAATATGGTGAAACCCTATCTCTACTAAAAATACAAAAATTAGCTGGGCGTGGTGGCACGCGCCTGTAGTCCCAGCTACTCAGGAGGCTGAGGCAGGAGAACTGCTTGAACCTGGGAGGCAGAGGTTGCAGTGAGCCGAGTTCGTGCCACTGCACTCCAGCCTAGGCGACAGAGTGAGACTCCGTCTGAAAAAAAAATAAGGGTGGGGGGGAGGGCAGCGGAATGATCCAACATTACACCATAAAACAGCACAATTTCTGAAACATACATAGGTTGAAAATGGCAGCTGAACCTCTCTTACTTCTGTGTTCTAATCGTCAGCTCTTTCGGCCTTCCAATGTCCCTGTCTTTCAGATCAAACTCTTCATTGAAGTACTCGTCAGGCGTGATGGCTGTGGGGTTGTTTGCAGTAGCACATTCCGTGGTGAGGTCCTGCTGAGCCAGAACTCAGGAGAGTCAGAAATGCCAAATGATGTTCATAAGTGAAGGCCTGTGGCACTCAGTGTCTGAGGTGGACGTGTTAACCAGCTAAAGACCGGGAAGTTCTATTCACTAACTTTTTTGCGTGGAACAAGAAAATCTATGAGGGTATCACCAAACTACACGGGAAGTGTAATGGATTTCTTCATTTTAAAATATTTCTCTACTCTCCTTTACATTTTTATCTCCTGATTATAGCAAAGAAAAAAAGAAAGAAACATCTGAAAGTGCATGAGACTTGGAAGACTCGGAGTTGAAGTTCTAGCTGTTTCCCTGTCTAGCTTTGATAGTGGAAAGGTAATTTCATTTTTCTGACCCGCAGGGACATCCACTGTACCAAGTTCATATAGTTACTGTGAGCATCAAGTAAGAAAATATTTGTTAAGGTGCTCTGTTGCAATATAAAGTCCTGAATCCTTTTTAAGTTCCATTTCTATAAAGAGGCCCCTCGTTTATAATGGATAAGAGGGAAAGCACCTGATTTCTATAATCACTACCCCTCCTCTAAAATCCTTATTTATTTTCAAAGAGTCACTCATCTAATTCTCTTCCAAAAGAGTATCTCAAATTCCAGCTTGGGGGTATCTTTGGCCTTTACAAAGAGTGGGCTGTTCAGGATCCAGTAAATGCCATCCCAGACACAGACAAGTTGTTTCCTTTCATCTAACTGCAATGAAAGCTCACTGCTTCAACTTACCCCTTGTGCGCCAAACTGGTGTTCCACAGTTCCCAGCAAAGATTCCAGCGGGTTCCTGTCCGCTACGGGGGGGGGGAGTTTAAAGTCTAATATTATATCTTACTCGTGGCTATAAAAAAAGATCTTCATTAAAGTTTCTGGTCCAAGCTACCTCATTAGGAAATGCAATTACAGACTGGCTGATCAAATCATTCACAATAACCATAAACTAATTTATCCTTTATAGGGTGCTTTTCATGAGGATCTCTAAACTAGATAAACAGTTGTAAGAATTAAAGCAGAATAATGGGAAGAGTCTGGATTTTGGAGTGAGCCAGACCTGGATTCCAACCCCACCTTGGCCACTCGCTACCCATGTGTTCTGGGCCTTAGTTCCCTCATCTGTCAAAGTGGAGTAATGGCAATGGTGGCGCTGGTGCTGGTGAACAATTACTGCATGTTTACCATATACTGCAGGCGCCATTCTAAAGGCTTCCACGTCGTAACTCATCTAATCCTCTCAATAACTCTAAGGAAGGTTGGGTATCGCCTGCATTTCACTGCTGAGGAACTAAGGCACAGAGCAGAAGTAATTTCACAAGGCCATAGAACTGGTGGGGCTGGGAGGGGGCTGGGATGTGGCAACCACATTCAATGTTTTTGCTCAGACCCCAAGTTCTGTCTAAATCTTTCATCACAATAGTTTGGACTAAATCAGTCATTCCAATGATAAATATTCTCAAATGTCCTTATCTCCTTTTTTGGCTGAATTCAACAATTGTTCTTGATAACGCATAAACAAGCCCTCACGAATAGCTTTAATTACAGCTGAGGCCAACTATGGGGAAACACCTCCAAGAATGAGTCAGTCTAAGGAAATTTTCTTTCCTTTTTATTTTTTTTTGAGACAGAGTCTAGCTCTGTCGCCCAGGCTGGAGTGCAGTGGGACAATCTTGGCTCACAGCAACCTCCATCTCTGGGGTTCAAGCGATTCTCCTGCCTCAGCCTCCCCAGTAGCTGAGACTACAGGAGTGTGCCACCATGCCCGGTTAATTTCTATATTTTTAGTAGAGATAGGGTTTCACCATATTGGCCAGGCTGGTCTCAAACTCCTGGCCTCAAGTGATCTGCCCACCTTGGCCTCCCAAAGTGTTGGGATTACAGGTGTGAGCCACTGTGCTCAGCCAGGAAATTTTTTTTTTTTTTTTTTTTTGAGATGGAGTTTCACTCTTGTTGCCCAGGCTGGAGTGCAATGGCATGATCTCGGCTCACCAAAACCTCCTCCTGCCATGTTCAAGTGATTCTCCTGCCTCAGCCTCCTGAGTAGCTGGGATTACAGGCATGGGCCACCACACCCGGCTAATTTTTTATTTTTTTTAGTAGAGATGGGGTTTCTCCATGTTGGTCAGGCTGGTCTTGAATCCTGACCTCAGGTGATTCGCCCACATTGGCCTCCCAAAGTGTTGGGATTACAAGCACGAGCCACCGTGCCTGGCCAGAAATTTTTATAAAAAATAAGTTAGGGGCCAGGCACGGTGGCTCACACCTGTAATCTCAGCACTTTGGGAGGCCAAGGTGGGTGAGGATCACCTGATTTCAGGAGTTCGAGACCAGCCTGGCCAACATGGTGAAACCCCGTCTCTACTGAAAATACAAAAAATTAGCCGGGCGTGGTAGCGGGTGCCTGTAATCCCAGCTACTCAGGAGGCTGAGGCAGGAGAATCACTTGAACCCGGGGGGCAGAGGTTGCAGTGAGCCAAGGTCATGCCACTGCACTCCAGCCTGGGTGACAGGGTGAGACTTTGCCTCAAAAAAAAAAAGAAGAAGTTAGGGTTAGGTTTAACACATCCCAATCACATTAACCCTAAACTTAACAGAGCCAACAAAGAGTTCCCTCTAGGCTTAAAAAATAACAACAAAACAGGAGGTGGGAGGGTGGTGGTGATTACCTTTATATCTCTTTTTTTCCTCCTCGGTCAGATGTTCTGTGCGTATTTTGGTGATCACGTTCACATTGTTTACTGTGTAAACCTGAGAGGTGTATGCGAAAGAAAACAGTGACACAGGGAATCAAAACTCCAAAAGTAAGCACAGCAAAAGCAAGAATGCTGAAGCAAAAAACAGAAAACAATCCAGCAAAATAAAAATGAGAAATGGTTAACTATCATTAGGATCCTTCAGAGAAAGTATATAAACTATCAACTGAAAAATGCATCAGCAGTTACCTCCCATGTTTGACAGTTTTAATACCAAGGAGTTAGCAGTGACAGGCTGCATCTTCCTGCGTGCCCTGCTGTGGCTAAATAGTCTCAAACAAATGCCCTGCAATCTAGGTTTCCACCTGGGTTTCTATTAAACTAAGGTACCCAAACCAGGATCCTATACTTCTGTTGGTAATTTTTTTTTTTTTTTTTTTTTTTTTTGAGACAGAGTCTCCCTCTGTTGCCCAGGCTGGAGTGCAGTGGCATGATCTCCGCTCACTGCAGCCTCCGCCTCCTGGGTTCAAGCGATTCTTGTGCCTCAGCCTCCAGAGTAGCTGGGATTACAGGCGTGTGCTACCATGACTGGTTAATTTTTGTATTTTTAGTAGAGATGGGGTTTCACCATGTTGGCTAGGCTGGTCTCAAAATCCTGGCCTCAAGTGATCTGCCTACTTGGGCCTCCCAAAGTGCTGGGATTACAGGCGTGAGCCACCACACCCAGCCTCTGCTGGTAGTCTTGTAATACTAGTATGACTCAGACAGCCATCTGCTGGGCAGAAGAGAAAGGTATGAACACAAGGTTCTCTATAGACTTATGAGCTGTAGAGAAAACCAGCAAGTCACTATTTAAAAGGCATTCCGTGCACTGACAAAAATTATTGTAACTGCCAGAGCAAATGCTCTGTTATCAAGGATAACTGGGGAATGTGGTGGTCTAGAAAATCAAACATAACAGTTAACAAAGAATTCTCTCTATATGCCACGTGAGGAGCCCCAACATTCAAAGCTGCAGAAAACACACTCAGCACTAGGACAAGTGCTTCTAAACGTATCTTGCTGAGCATGACGTAAGCCTTTCTTTGCTCACTCAGAGGCCACCAGAGGACCCTGCAGCACTGGGCTCCATCACCAAAAGCCATCAATCCCTGCTGTACTGTGGGACTGAAAGGCCGGGAAACAGCTTTCCAGCTGACAAAATGCCAGATGACTGGATCAACAATCGTCTCCACTATTACAACTATGTTTTAAATGCACTGATGTCATGCAAATGGGCTGTGAGCCTGCTGATTACAATTAAGCTGATTTAACAAAAAAGAGACTCAAAAGCTACTACACAACATTTGAACACATGTGAAGTCTAATCCTTCCTCTTCCTTTTTTTTTTTTTTTTTTTTTTTAATAATTAAGGGAATGACTAGCTTGTCATTCCTACCAGAACAACTGGTACCTGTACTCATTTCTCTACCATATTGTTTCTCTTTAGCATAGCTACAGACCTCCTCAGGGCATGCTATCCCATTTTCTGAAAGTCAAATAAGACAAAATCAAAAATCCAAGTGAGAGACACATTAGACAGTTCTCATTCCCCAGAGCATCTCCATGGCACAGATGCATGAAAAAAATGGGAACAGATTCCTCATTTGCATAGAAGCTAAATAGCTATATTAAATCTTATTTTAAGAGTTTCCTTTTACCTTTGCTTCGTAACCATTAACAACTTCTGCTTTATCTGTCCTCCAGCCCCAGAATCCGGATTTAGTTCTGATAAAAAGTGAACACCACAAATTTCTACATGTACAATATGCCATTCAGATTTATATCTGTAGCCTTTATAGTTTTTTTCCCCCCAGCTTAAGTTAGTGAAGGACACTTGGAAATCATGGTCCTATTGTCCACAGGAGACGGTTAGCAATGACAGATGGCTTATGCACCCTCCACCCTCCTCCCACAGTTATTAATCAATTTGCCTCACCCCAGGCATAGAAAGCCTCCAATCTTGGCTTCTATACAAAACTGCAGGCATTGAGGACAAAGGTGGTGACATTTATTGGACAGCAGTCCCAAAGAAGTGACTGAAGATGAGCAGCATCCAAGGGCTTGCCACAAGGTGGTAACCAGGTCAGAGCATTTATCTGGGTCATCTTAACTGGGGACATGGATGTCAGTGGTGGGATCTCCACAAGTAGCCACATCTCAATCGAGGAATTCTTAGAACAATGAGGCACAGACCATCCTGCTCCTTACAAAAGAGCAGGTGGGCCAGGAACTCATCACTGCGGTGAGCTGCTTGGAGATGCTGTTAGGCCTGCAAAATGGCTGTGAGTCACATGTTTGGGCAGGTTTGGTGCAGCAGGGGAAAGGATGTGAAAAACAGATTTTTTTTAGCCCAGCTGTTAATTCCATCTCTGTGGAACTCCTTTTAAAGTAGTCCAGCATTCCAGTGGCAGATGCAGCATTGGTAATATGCCCAAAATCTCAGTTATTCAACTCAACATACTCCTGAAAAAAAATGTATTTAGGAGCCAAAAGCAGCCAGGAGGCTCTGATTCTTTTTCAAAGCAGCTTGCCCTGGGAAATGCTCCCTCTCACTGGGGATCCCTGACCAGCCCTACCCTTTGTCTAGGACATCACATCCCAGCTCCTCTTGGCCCTGGCTAGGGCAATAGCCTGACTTCTGCTCTGACCACTGAGTGGGTTGGGATGTCATGCAGGAAGCTCAGGGAACAGCAGCAGGTTAGCCACATTACAAAGAACATATGCGGTTATTTGCATTTTGTTTCCAAATAGTTTGCTTTTCTTCTAATGGGATTTGGTCAATGAAATTAGTCCAGATGGTATAATGAGTTTACATGTGTATTTTAGCCCATCAGAACAGGAGGGATCAGAGCTCCCATTTTCCTACCAGTTGCCTACAATTAGGACAGCACAACCCGTGGATGGAAACAGAGGAATCCTAAAAGGATTATACCAAATGCTATCTCCAACTTACACTTCAGAAACAAGATAACAGTCACAGGGGCAGAAGGTAAGGAACCAGACTCAATTGATTAATAAGCCACAATCCCCTTTTATCATCAATACCAGAAAATCGAGATAGTCTTTTTCCTTCAATCCTCAGTTCCTTGTTTGCTTAAGCCATTTGATGTCTTGCCACAGGAAGTCACTGTTTTCTGGCACAGACTCTTCTGATGGATGGAAAGATGACTACATCTGCTCCACCTCACCCTTCATGCATGCTGGGAATACAGCGCTATGCTTTTCTCCCAAGGAACCACCAAGCTCCTCACCGGGCTACCTCTGCTCCTTTGGCAATCCTGCCTCTACTGCCCTAAGCATTTCCGCTCTTTTTTTTTTTGAGATGGAGTCTCACACCGTCGCCCAGGCTGGAGTGCAGTGGTGCAATCTCAGCTCACTGAAAGCCCCGCCTCCTGGGTTCACGCCATTCTCCTGCCTCAGCCTTCCAAGTAGCTGGGACTACAGGCGCCCGCCACCATGTCCAGCTAATTTTTTATATTTTTAGTAGAGGTGGGGTTTCACCATGTTAGCCAGGATGGTCTCGATCTCCCGACCTCGTGATCCACCCGCCTCAGCCTCCCAAAGTGCTGGAATTACAGGCGTGAGCCGGCGCGCCCAGCTCAGCATTTCCACTCTTGGCAGCAGTTTAGTTATTCAACCCAATGTTCATACCCTGTTTTAAATTTTAATTTCCTAATAACTCTGTGGCCCTTGGTAACTTTGCATGCAAAAGCATCCGAAGATGATAGAACACCTGGCTTCCTTCTCGTGCCATTTTCACCTCTGCCTGTCTCCACTGAGACCACACCAAAGGCCACTTCACAGGCACTGTGTCTTGGTGGTTGCTACACAATCAGGAGAAAGGCTCTGAAGGTGGCAGGGAATATTTTGTTTGAGGTGGGCAAAGCATAATCTTTCAGAGAAGGGAAAAATTCAAACTGCAACCACAGTGTATATACTGCAGGCCAAAAATTCATCAGGGCAGGGTATTAATTTGCACACATAAGCTCTGAGTAACAGATTAGAAAAAAGTGGACAAAAGTGACCATCAAAAAATGAGAGAGGGGGCTGGGTGCCATGGCTCATGCCTGTAATCCCAGAACTTTGGGAGGCCAAAGTAGGCAGATCACCTGAGGCCAGGAGTTCAAGACCAGCCTGGCCAACATGGCGAAACCCCACCTCTACAAAAATACAAAAATTAGCTGGGCATGATGGAGGGTGCCTATAATCCCAGCTCCTCGGGAGGCTAAAGTGGGAGAATTGCTTGAACCCAGTAGGCGGAGGTTGCAATGAGCCGAGATCATGCCATTGCACTCCAGCCTGGGCGACAGAGTGAGACTCCATCTCAAAAAAAAAAAAAAAAAAAAAAAAAAAAAGAAAAGAAAAAGAAAAGAAAGAAAGAAAAGGAGAGAAGGCCACACCTTCCAAATTAAAATGAATACCCACACCTCTGATCAGAAGTAAATTCACACACTTTTTATACCAACAAACCTCACATTCAAGAGCAGCTATATTCTTTTCGTAGCTGGTATCAATCCTAAGGAGTGGCTCAATTCTTGCTCAATGCACGACAAGCACACATTTAATTCTGAGCACCATTAAAACAAAGCAGCTGTCTTCCAAAAATTCTCTCTCAGCTACACACTGTCAGTTGCAAAAGAGTTAGCTTGAGCACTCTGAAAACCCTGTGGGCACAAAAATACAAAATGTGCCTTAGTCCTTGGTACAGATGGAATATGCTATCATTTCCCATTTATACTCAGTGGGGTAATAGCCAGGAATCGTCACCCTCTCTTCATAAATCGCACTTCAACGAACAATGACTCTGGCAACTCTACTGTTGAACAATATGGGGAACAATGTCTCTTCTCAAGACATCTTAAGAGTCACAGACTTTGGAGACTTCATCTCCAGATTCACTCCATTATTTCTTTCAGCTAAGGAAAACAGAAAACTGGAGAGATGAGGCCACTTGCCCAAAGTCACACAGTTATTTAGGAGCCCTGCTGATGGCACTCAGTTCCTCCCCCTCTCATCACTACGGATGAACAGTGGCAGAAAAGGCAGCCTCCTCTGCCTTCTGGGGTTATGAACAGAGCCCTAAGCTGAAGGGGCCTCCCTGTCTGCAGAGGGGTATGCGGAAGCCTGGAAATGTCTTTCCAAGATCCTCCCAGGGAAAGCCAGTCAGTCCCTAAATTTTGCTGTCCCTGAAAGACCATGAATGTCAACTGGCCAGGCCAGTGCAAGGAGGCTGGCAGAAGAGGACTGACCCTGCCTCCAGGGATGCCACCCTCCTGCCCTAGCAGCAGCCCTGGACACACTGGTTTCTTCTTCTATTACAAACAGATGTCCTAATTCCACAGCTCAATCTAAATTAGAAGAAAAGGATACTTAACAAGTTTTATGCTTGACTAAACACATTATTAACCAATTTTATACTAGAAAGAAAAGAAAAATATAATGAGAGGACAGTTGTTATATTCATCAAGAGAAAAGAAGGCCTAAGTCCAGGATGATAGTGTCC
Source organism: Pongo pygmaeus (assembly GCF_028885625.2). Lineage (NCBI taxonomy): Eukaryota > Metazoa > Chordata > Mammalia > Primates > Hominidae > Pongo > Pongo pygmaeus. The sequence continues at coordinate 108,655,503 of NC_072383.2, read as the reverse complement.
ATTTTCTCAGGGTAAGCTGCTTAGGCTTGCAGAGAGCTGGATGTGGCATCCTAGGCAAATACTATCAGGAAAATAGTGTCCATTTTCTCAGGCTAAGCTACTTTGACTTGCAGAGAGCTGGATGTGACATCCTAGGCAAATACTATCAGGATAATAGTGTCCATTTTCTCAGGCTAAGCTACTTTGGCTTGCAGAAAGCTGGATGTGACATCCTAGGCAAATACTATCAGTGCTCTTAGGACTCCCTTGGGTCAGTGTTCTCCACTGTAGAAACAAGCGAACAGCTTTGACAGCCTCTACTCAAAGGCCCCCCCAAGCCCTCCATGTGGCCCAGAGGCACATGACCAGTGATGGTGTTCTCATCTGGATTAACCAAGGCACAGACCTCTCTGGAGAATTCTTTATGAGTCTGGAACAGAACTGAATCCCCTCCAGATTCCTGCTCTAAACTATTAAACCTCACAGGTGGGTTAAACAAACAAACAAACGTTTAACTATATATTAAGTGTGAATCTGACTGACCAATATCAGTACAACTGAACTCAGTACTGGGTCAATTCTAACCTCCAGAAACTCCACGCTCTGTGGTCTGGGACTGAGTATTGTGTATCCATAAACACCAAGACAAAAATAGGATTCAAGTAAAATCCACTAGAAAGGGCACATAAAAGAAAAGGAAGACATTTCTTCATACTCTTCATGTTGGTTAAGTCTTCTAAGACTTAACCGTAAAAATGATGGATGGTGTCGAGTGTCAGCTACAATTTCTATTGGTTAGAGATCAATCTTAAAACCCACTAGTGTTTATTATGTCATATTAGAAAAAACCCAATCCATCCATAATTTCCAATTAATACATACATGTCACTCAAGATGGCAGCATGGGGATTAGACATTAAAATTTAGAGTCTAAATTTGTACCTTTCAAAAGCAATATTTTTAGTATCGAGGCTGGTGTTAATGACAGGGCTTGTGAGCCGCCGCTCAACTTCCCTGCTTTTTGGCTTCATCAAGTCCAGAGTGAGGCGCTCCATTTCTTGGGAAAGGTCGAAGCGTTCGGTGGTGACCACTTTGTCATCATGGTTGACTTCCATCAACTCCGCCCAGTTGTCTATTAATGGAAACAAAGGCATAACTAAGTGCAAAGTAGGGAAGATGCAAAAACAAGGAAGTTTCGTATGTTAAAATGTATCATCTTTCATGTGTGTCCTCCCAGGTGCTATCTGATAAAACCTACAGTGTACTGATTATTGACTACCTATTTGCACAGGGATTATCTGACCAGCTTTCCACAACACATAGGAAGCTCTGAGCCATCTTCCCCAAAGATGCGGAATTTTTTAAATAATTTGCATTCTTATTAGCAATATATTCCATCAATGTCCTTTATAAAATATATTATTACAGAATTCACAGAAATTATGTATGCACAACATTGGGTGAGCAATGCCATTTCTCATGCCTGATTATGGAGGGTTACACAGAGATACACACAGAAGGCCTGTGCTCAAAGGCTCAGGAAAGTGAAGCAGACACATCACAAGGGTAACTGCTGGGTGGTAAAGGACACATGAAGGAGAACTAGCCAGACAAGAACGAAGACAGGAATGGGAGCTGAATAATTAATAAGAATAACCAAAAAAACATGCCCTAGGAAGGATCAGACAGAAAAGTCACATGAATGTGAAAGCATTTTCTTGGTTAAAAATCACCCTGTAATTTTGCTTGAGCAGTGATTACTACGAGAGAAGTTACTCACCTTCTCCCTTAAATATAAAACTACGCCTCCCTCTTATCCAGCTCATGTTTTCAAATCCCAGCAATGTGATATCGACGCGCAGTTTGGCACCACTTTTCCAGATGCGACAGACATCATTCGGGCATATTCTAGAAACCAAGGGCACTGGAGGAGAGAAGTGTACTACTGAGAAAAACTTAAGGGCCAAGCAGAATACCTAGGCCAGGAAATCAAGATTCTGATTTAATAAAAGGAGGGGAGTGGCAAGATGGTGACCATCAAACAACGGACTTCTTGGTTCTCATATTTACCATACAGGAAATCACTCTTGAAAAATCAAAATGAACCTTCCGTTCCATTCATCAGAAAAAAAGTCTAAATAAATTTCCCAAGAGTATTCTTGATCCCGAAATGAGCCCCAATTTATAGTGGGGTCTGTCTCCACTATATAATGTCTGTCCATCTGGCCTTCCTCACTCACATATGCAACTCTTGCCATATGGCTATGGCCTACCATATTGTCATACCCACCATTCAGAGTATCAAATGTCTAAAGTATGCCACTTTTTTTTTTGAAACGGAGTCTCGCTCTGTCGCCCAGGCTGGAGCACAGTGGCACAATCTTGGCTCACTGCAACCTCCGTCTCCCAGGTTCAAGTGATTCTCCCACCTTAGCTTCCCGAGTAGCTGGGACTACAGGCACCCACCATCATGCCCGACTAATTTTTGTATTTTTGTAGAGACGGGGTTTCACCATGTTGGCCAGGCTGGTCTTCAACTCCTGGCCTCAGGTGATCTTCCCACCTCAGCCTCCAAAAGTGCTGGGATTACAGGAGTGAGCCACTGCATCCGGCCTAAGTATGCCACTTTTTAACAAAACTTGAAATAAGAGTGACTATGTGCATTAGAAAAAAATTTCATTTCTCAAAACAATCTGAAGTTCTATTCTTTTACGTACTTTTATGTCATTTAAACATTTCATACAAATATGACTTCTTGCTTGAAAGGGAAGTCTGGAAATGGAAACAGCTGAAACCCTGTAAGTTAGGAGTTATCGTTAATTTATCTACAAGAAATAAAAGTAGAACATCTATGGAAATATACTGTCAGTCAACTGCCTATGTAATACTTTAGAGAAATATATCCACTTTGTTAAAAAAAATAAGCTATTCCAATATTCACCTCATCTTGTTTAGAATAACAAGTTTAAAAGAATCAAGCTAAACCACATAAGGAAATTAGTAAATTATGGTAAATCTACTTATTAAAATTCTAGCAATTTAAAGTGACATTTTGGGCTGGGTGCAGTGGCTCATGCGCATAATCCCAGCACTTTGGGGGGCTGGGGCAGGCGGATCAGCTGAGGACAGGAGTTTGAGACCAGCCTGGCCAACATAATGAAACTCCATCTCTATTAAAAATACAAAAATTAGGCTGGGCATCGTAGCTCATGCCTGTAATCCCAGCACTTTGGGGTCAGGGCTGGGGTGGGTGGATCACCTGAGGTCAGGAGTTTGAGACCAGCCTGGCTAACATGGTGAAACCCCACTCTCTACTAAAAATACAAAAATTAGCTGGGCACAGTGGCACGCACCTGTAATCCCAGCTACTCAGGAAGCTGAGGCATGAGAATCGCTTAAATCTGGGAGATGAGGATTACGGTGAGCCAAGGTCGTGCCACTGCACTCCAGCCTGGGCAACAGAGTGAGACTCTGTCTCAAAAAAATAAAAATAAAAATAAAATAAAAAATAAAAATAAAGTGACATTTTAAAACTAATAATATAGATGTCGGCTATAAATGACAAAAGGAGGAAATGAAACTGTCTATATACTACCTTCATGAATGCCTGGGAGGAAAAGTCCTATGCATGGCGGGGAAGACTGGATAAAAAACACCCAAAGCATTAACAGTTGTGTTTAAATGGGACTATCGGTGATTATTTTTCCTTATTCTTCACTATGTATTTCCTTGACTAAAAAAAATACACGTAACTTTTACATAGGAAAAATAAACCTACATGCGGGCTAAGTAAATTTAGAAAGAGAAATAAATAACGAGCCCACAGCCACTCACCCCAGCTGGTGAATTCCCATTTCATCTGCACATAGAAATCCGGAGCCTGAAGGGCAGACAAAGGTTTAAAACAGATTACCCTTGGCACTGTCAACACAACATAAGCAGGGGTTAACAGGGTTCTTAAAAACCCTGGGTTAAAAAAAAAAAAAAAGAAAAGAGAAAATAAGAAGAAACAAAATGTAAGCCCCTAGCCGGGTGAGGTGGCTCATGCCAGTAATCCCAGAACTTTGGGAGGCTGAGGCAGGTGATCATTTGCACTCAGGAGTTTGAGACCAGCCTGGGCAACATGGCGAAACCCTGTCTCCACAAAAAATACAGAAATAGCTGGCTATGATGGCTCGCTCTAGTCCCAGCTACTCAGGAGGCTGAGGTGGGAGGATTGCTTGAGGCCAGGAGGTGGAGGCTGCAGAGAGCCAAGATTGCACTACTGCACTCCAGCCTGGGCGACAGAGCGAGACACTGTATCAAAAAAGAAAAAAAGAAAAAACAAGTGTAAGCCCATTACTTATTTTATTAAATATTAGAGTGTTATTTTACCTTGATATAAAATATGTCTAGATATTAAGAAAGTGAACAGATGGCCGGGCACAGTGGCTCACTCATGCCTGTAATCCCAGCATTTTGGGAGACCGAGGCAGGTGGATCAGTTAAGGTCAGGAGTTCGAGACCGGCCTGGCCAATATGGTGAAACCCCATCTCCACTATAAATACAAAAATTAGCTCGGCATGGTGGCACACGCCTGTAATCCTAGCTACTGGGGAGGCTGAGGCAGAAGAATCGCTTGAACTTGGGAGGCAGAGGTTGCCGTGAGCTGAGATAGCACTATTCCAGCCTGGGCAACAGAGTGAGACCCCATCTCAAAAAATCAAGAAAGAAAGTGAACAGAAAGCAAGAGACTAAGAGGATTGGAGGGGGATAAAAGTCAAACCTGATTCAGGGTTCCAGTCAGGTTCCTAACAGTAAGAGAAAGATGAGCCTGGGAAGATGGGCTTAAGCACTGCCAAGCAAATGTGGGTAACCATCTATTCTAGGCAAAGGGCAGGGAATGTCAATTCCATCCATTCAGCGAGGAACTTGACTGTAAAAGGTTTGTGTGCTGGCAAGTGCTTCCTATTTATTGAACTACTCTGTGAAACCGAAAGAGGTTGCTAGACTTCACTTCCTCCGGAAGTTGATTTTCCCTCCAGTTAACATAACATTTTTCTCCACTTTCCTCTGAAACATGTAGAATTTGACTTTCTGAAGTTTTAAACCACCAGAGCAGCCCTGTTTAGGATTATTCTCTTACCTACCATTCCTATAAGTTCCTAAAGATTCAGAAATCTAAAAGTTACTCTTCAAGAAGAGAAATGCGGCCGGGCGCAGTGGCTCATGCCTGTAATCCCAGCACTTTGGGAGGCCGAGGCGGGTGGATCACGAGGTCAGGAGATCGAGACCATGGTGAAACCCCGTCTCTACTAAAAATATAAAAAAAAAATTAGCCGGGCGCGGTGGTGGGCGCCTGTAGTCCCAGCTACTCGGGAGGCTGAGGCAGGAGAATGGCGTGAACCCGGGAGGCGGAGCTTGCAGTGAGCCGAGATCGCGCCACTGCACTCCAGCCTGGGCTACAGAGCGAGACTCCGTTACAAAAAAAAAAAACAAGAGAAATGCTAGAAATGCTAGAAATTCCAGGTGTTCTTCCTGTTCCTACACACTTGCAAGGCTTTGCCATGATTTTTACCAAAGCACAGGGCAGGAGGGCCAAGAATCGACCCTGGAGTAAAATCTGCCAGCATTCCAACGGTGAGCAAAGACAACCTCCAAGAGACAGGTGGTAAGAAAGGCTGGTGTATGTTATAAGGAGATACTGTTGAAAGACAAGACATCAATGACAGCTTCTGGAGCCACTAAGTACGCAGGTCATTTATGGGCTCTCTATAACTTGAAGCAAAGAATACACTTCAGTGCAGTCCATCGCAATGGACCAATATGAGTAAAAAAATTAAAATCCTTGACACTAATTTTTTTTTTTTTTTGAGATGGAGTCTCGCTTTGTCACCCAGGCTGGAGTGCAGTGGTGCAATCTCGGCTCACTGCAAGCTCCACCTCCCAGGTTCACGCCATTCTTCTGCCTCAGCCTCCTGAGTAGCTGGGACTACAGGTGCCCGCCACCACGCCCGGCTAATTTTTTGTATTTTTAGTAGAGATGGGGTTTTACTGTGTTAGCCAGGATGGTCTCAGTCTCCTGACCTCGTGATCCACCCGCCTAAGCCTCCCAAAGTGCTGGGATTATAGGCATGAGCCACCACGCCCAGCTGATTGTCTTATTTCTAATAAAGTTGTTCCTTTTCTCGATAGAACTATTAATTTTTCTCTATAAATGAATTAGGGCAATGGACTGAAGGTCTCAAAATACTAATAGCTGAAGTGACAAGCCTGGCAAGGAGAAGTTACACACGGACCTCTGAGCCTTAACAGAATCTGAAAATCTCTGCATAGTAAGTGATGCCCATCACAACTTCCTTAAGATTACTGATGCTCAGGAGGCTACTTTCAAGAAAACAGGCACCTAAACAAATTAACTGTTTGATGTCCATTTTCCTTAAGTTCTAATTTTTACTTTATTATCATTTATTATTATATTATTATATTTATTATTATTTTAGGTCTTGCTCTGTCACCCAGACTGGAGTGCAGGGGTGCGATCACTGCACCCTCACTCAGGGGTAGCTCACCGCAGCCTCAACCTTCTGGGTTCAAGCGATCATCCTACCTCAGCCTCCCAAGTAGCTCAGACTACAGGTATGCACTACCATGCCCTGCTAATTTTTTTTTTAGAGACAGAGTCTTGCTTTGTTTGTTGCCCAGGCCGATCTCAAATTCCTGGGCTTCAGCAAATCCTCCTGCCTCAGCCTCCCAAAGTGGTGGGAATATAGGCATGAGCCACTACACCTGGCTAAATTATAATTTTTAAATAGTACTTAAAAGGGTAAGCCCAGTGACTTAGAAGTGTAATTTGTAAAAGACCTCACACTTCCACAAATTAGAAGGGCAAGGAATAATGTAATCGGTATTCAGTATTTCATATTCACAAATCAGAAAACTCTTTAGGAAGGCACACAAGGATGTCAAACTGTGTCTCCAGTAATTGTATCAGCATTTAGTTCAGATTATTGCCTAGCCACATTTTCATGGATACCTCGAGAATTTTTTGGAGCAGCTCAGGAACTCCCTCAAGGGCCATGGATGTGTTGTGGTAGTCTCGATGTTGGAGAACTGTGTACACCATCTCAGGATCGCCAGTGCTCACAGCCTCATGTAAAACTGGAAAACAAAAGGGTGAAATTTAATTCTTATACTTTCTGACAAATTCCAAAACCAGGCTGAAAAAGTATCTAGATCAAAGACCAGTATTTTCTTCAGAAGAAAAGGGCTGCAGTCCAACCTTACCATTGATGATCATGACTTCTGATTGCTAGCTCTTCACTGAGTAAAAAACATAGAGTACCCTTAGCACCTTGATCAAACCCCTTCCACCTCTCACGACCCCTATTCTTACCACTGGTTCCAAAATCCTGACAATGTGTTTAGACAGTTGGCTTTAACTATACGATCACACAACATGTAACTGTGGTTATAGGTAGACCTGGCAGGCAGGGCTTGGCCTACAGTATCCCTGCTCAGTCAACACAAAATTACTCTGACCAATGGTAGAAGAGCTTACAAACAAGTGAAATGCCAGGATTTCCCAGGAAGAGCCTCCTTTTAGCCACAGTTTATTTTTGATTTTTGCCTATTTTCATGGATTCAATGGAGGTAACCGTATTCCTCAGGGGAAAACTGGCTTCCACATTCATGTATGGTGGAAGAAGTTTGCACTGAGAGCTGTTTCTGGATGAGGAGTCATTCTCTACCAAGGGTTTCTGGCCTGGGACTCAACCTGCATCATCCTGGGCTCCCGTTTCCTTGTCCCCATCCCTTGTCCCAAGAGAGAAATCTTAAGATAAAGATGACTCCAAGGAAAAGTATAATTGAGACTGGCCTTTATTCAGAAAGAGAAACCAAAATGAATGACCTTTTTTTTTGAGACAAGGCCTCGCTCTATTGCCCAGGGTGGAGTGCAGTGACACAATCACAGTTCACTGCAGTGTCAACCTCCCCAGGCTCAGGTGATCCTAACCCCTCAGCCTCCTGAGTAGCTGGGACTACAGACATGCGCCACCGCACGTGGCTAATTTTCGTATTTTTTTTTTGTAGAGACAGGGTTTCACCATGTTGCTCAGGCGGACTTTAAATTATTGTAAAAGTATACTTACCTGTCCATCCCTGGCGATTTTCTTTTGTCACATCTGCTTTATGTCGGAGTAAGACTCGAGCAGATTCCAAATGTCCCAAGGAAACAGCAAGATGCAATAATGTTCGACCTCGTGGGTCCACAGCCTCCACATTCTGTGAAGGAAACACTGGCATTTATATAATTGGATGTATTACATTAAAATAGGGAAATGTGTTTGACAGATATTTCAAGTACAAAAAATAGAAAACATATTTATGCATTAATTAGAGCAACACATGTAAGAAGGTATGTTTGCATTTGGGCACAGTTAAAATATGAATTTGGGGGTTATATATGAAGGTGATAGTTACTGAATTCCTTTTTCTATAAAGTTAAGTGCCTAATAAATAAATGTTGGCAACAGGCCCCAGATCATCCAACACAACTTTAAGCTCTCGACAGCACTCAAATTAAGTCTAAATAAGGCCAGGAGCTTTCATGAAATGCAATCACCGGACAACACTGAACATGGGGGATTTCTCAAGCACATATCAGCATTCAAGTCTAGAACAGGAAGTACAGAACCTTAATCAAAACTGAAAGCACAGAAGATAATTTGGGTCAGAATAAAATTACATTCTCTAGCTGGATTCCCACCAAAACACCACTCTCATTATTGTGTATCGAGTTCCACCTGCCTTGAAGTAGCACATAAACTCCAGCAGCATCTGTGGGTCCTTCAGACCGCAAGCATGATCTGCCAGGCATGTATGTGGATCTACTCACAGAGAAATAAGCGAGTGCACATGCGTCACTTCCGTCCATCCCATCGAGGGTTTTCTTCCCCATGCTAGATATGCACACCTGGCTCTTACCTCTTCATTCCTATTCTGCCACTCTCGCCCCGCTTTTGGCACCTGCACTGCATCTCCAGAGCCACGCAGCAATTTCTCTACTGTGAGCTAAGTCTCAATGCCTGAGCACTGCTTGCAAATGTGACTCTGAAAGTTCTTCCAAGAATACAACAAACTGCCATGGACTTTTGGAAGGTACAACTTTTTTTTTTTTTTTTTTTTAAACAAGGTCTCAGTCTGTCACCCAGGCTGGTGTGCAGTGGCATGATCACAGCTTACTGCAGCCTTGACCTCTTGGGCTCAAGCGATCCTCCCATATCAGCCTCCCTAGTAGCTGGGATTAAAGGCAAGAGCCACCATGCCCAGCCTGTAAAAACTTTTTAAACGCCATAATACATCTTAGAAAATGTGCTGTATTTTGATTTGAGATGCTAGCTGTTATTCAGGTACTACCCCTGCAGTCTCTGAAGATACGCAGAAAGTGCCACTTAGGAAAGTGAAGCAGGATCATGGGTAAACCACCACAATCCAATAGCTATCAAATTTCCCTGTTTTGCGAAAACTATGTCATGGCTATTACACAGTGAAGATAACTCTTATTGAGGAATAGGGACGTGGTTGAAGACATCTGCTAGCTGAACATAAGTCCTCCTGGACCAAGCCCAGGCCTCAGTGTTCCCCCAGTGCGAAAATACCTTCCTGTATCCTGGAGCCCAGTCCACATACCTCCAATGATTCCCTGACTCTTCCCAAGGTTATGACTTGTCCATCGCACCAAAGAGACGGAGAATTCCAAAGGGTAGGATCCAAGTCATATTAATATCTTCTAGATTCTCTTATCCTAGTCTCTAACTTGCATATTTTCTTAAAAGTAACAAGACGATGAACTTATGAACTATGAATTCAGTTGAAGTTTAGCAGGAAAGAAATAATTAGCGAACTCATTATCTTCCTACACGTCTATTACATAAACTAAGTATTTTCTTACCTAACAAATTCAATCTAAATGAAAGGTGCTAGGTTTAGCACACTACCTGCCACAGGGGAGGTGTGTAAAAATGTTTATCATGGGAAAGGGGAAACTACTTACTACAATTCACACCCCAGAGCAAAACTAAAAGCACAGAGTAAGGATTAACACTCGAACTCAGCCAGGCGCGGTGGCTCATGCCTGTAATCCCAGCACTTTGGGAGGCCGAGGCGGGTGGATCACCTGAGGTCAGGAGTTCGAGACCAACCTGACCAAAATGGTGAAATCCTATCTCTACTAAAAATACAAACATTAGCCAGGCGAGGTGGTGAGCCTGGCTGGTGTCCCAGCTACTCGGGAAGCTGAGGCAGGAGAATCGCTTGAACCCGGGAGGCGGAGGTTGCAGTGAGCTGAGATTGTGCCATTGCACTCCAGCCTGGGTGACAGAACGAGACTCCGTCTCAAAAACAAAACAAAACAAAACAACAAACAGAAAACACTCAAACTCCTGGGCAACAGTTAGAGATGATGTACAAAATAAAAGCCAAATACATTACAATGTTAACTTTTTTTCTACTTTGGGCCACAGAGGAGCACCTATGGATAAGCCACAGAGCAGCACACATTTCTTGGATAATTGTAACTCTTCAGACCTTCCTGCATCTCTCTCATCTGAAGTAAGAGGCAGTAGAAAAAAAAATGCTGTAATTGTATTATGATGACAGTGTGATTTTAAAACAATAAGTGAATAAAGAGTAGAGGGGGAATGAGTAAAATAGAGAAGAGAAAACAACAGAGAAAATCAACAAAACCAAAAGCTGGTTCTTGGAAAATGTCAACAACATTGACGAACATTTAGTTAGATAGACCAGGGAAAAAAGAGAGAAGACTTAACTTACTAAAATCAGGAATTAAAGATGGAATATTATTAGCAACTCTACAGAAATAAAAAGGATTATAAAAGAAAACTATGGGCCGGGCGCGGTGGCTCATGCCTGTAATCCTAACACTTTGGGAGGCCAAGGCGGGTGGATCACTAGAGGTCGGGAGTTCGAGACCAGCCTGACCAACATGGAGAAACCCCGTCTCTACTAAAAATACAAAATTAGCCAGGCGTGGTGGTGCATGCCTGTAGCCCCAGCTACTCAGGAGGCTGAGGCAGGAGAATTGCTTGAACCCGGGAGGCGGAGGTTGTGGTGAGCCGAGATTGTGCCATTGCACTCCAGCCTGGGCAACAAGAGTAAAACTTCGTCTCAAAAAATAAAATAAAATAAAAGAAGACCATGAACAACTGTATGCCAACAAATTAGACAACTTAGATGAACAAGATAAATTCCTACAGAAATGCAAACCAGCAAAACTGACTCAAAAAGAAACCGAAAATCTGAATAAGTTTATAACAAGAGATTGAATTAGTAATTTTAAAACTGCCCACCAAAAAAATGCAGGCCCAGATGGTTTTTTTTTTTGTGTTTTGAGACTGAGTCTCACTTTGTTGCCCAGGCTGTAGTGGCACAATCTCAGTTCACTGCAACCTCTGCCTCCCAGGTTCAAGTGATTCTTGTGCCTCAACCTCCTGAGTAGCTGGGATTACAGGTGCCTGCCACCACACCTGGCTAATTTATGTACTTTTAGTAAAATTGGGGTTTTGCCATGTTGGCCAGGCTGGTCTTGAACTCCTAACCTCATGTGATCCGCCCACCTCAGCCTCTCAAAGTGCTGGGATTACAGGCATGAGCCACCATGCCTGGACTTCACTGGTGAATGCTATTAAATATTTAAAGAATTAATACCAATGTTTCACAAACTTTTCCAATAAATAGATGAAGAAGGAAAACTTTCCAATTCATTTTATGAACCCACTATTATCCTGATGACAAATGCGTCATAAGAAAAGAAAACCACACACTAACATCTCTTATGATATAGATACAAAAATCCTCAACAATATACTGGTGAACTAAATTCAGCAACATATAAAAAGCGTACTATATACTATGACCAACTGAGACTTATCCTACAAATATAAGAATGGTATAACTTCAGATAGTCAATTAACGTATTACACCATATCACAGGATAAAACAAAATACACGATCATCTCAACAGCTGCAGCAAAAACATTTGACAAAACTCCAACATCCCTTCATGATTAAAAGAAAAAAACCAAAACTCTCAACATACTAGGAATAAAAGGAAACTTCCTCAAAAAGCATCTCTAAAAAACCCACAACTAACATAGTTAATGGTGAAAGACTGGATGCTTCCCCTCTAAGATGAGGAACAAGATGAGGATGTCCTCTTTCACCATATCTAGTCAACATTGTACTAGAGATTCTAGTCATGGCAACTGGGCAAGAAAAAGAAATAAAAAGCATCCAGAATGGAAAGGAAGATGACATGATCTTGTGTATAAAATCCTAAGGAATCCACCAAAAACTATTAGAACTATTAAATGAGTTCAGCAAGGTTTCAGGACACAAGATCAATAACTAATCAATTATATTTCTATATACTTGTAATGAGCAACTCAAAAATGAAATTAAGAAAACAATTCCATCTATAATAGCATCAAAAAATAAAACATTTAGGAATAAATATAACACAATAAATATAAAGCTTACGTACTCTTAAAACCATAAAACATTGTTTAAAAAAAATTAAAGAAGATCTGACCTGGTGTGGTGGCTCACACCTGTAATCCCAGCACTTGGGGAGGCTGAGGTGGGCAGATCACCTGAGGTCGGGAGTTCGAGACCAGCCTGACCAACATGGAGAAACCCCACCTCTACTAAAAATACAAAATTAGCCGGGCGTAGTGGCACATGCCTGTAGTCCCAGCTACTTGGGAGGCTGAGGCAGGAGAATCGCTTGAACCTTGGAGGCGGAGGTTGCAGTGAGCCAAGATTGTGCCATTGCACTCCAGCCTGGGCAACAATAGTAGAAACTCCATCTCAAAAAAAAAAAAAAAAAACGCACAAAATTAAAGAAGACCTAAATAAATTGAAAAACATCCTTATGCTCATGGTTTAAAAGACAGTATTGTTAAAATGACAAAACTCTCCAAACTGAGGTATAGATTCAATTCAACTCCTATCAAAATCTCAACTGGCTTTTTGCTGACATTGACAAGCTGATCTTAGAATTCATGTGGAAATGCAAGAAACCTAGAATAGCCACCTTGAAGAGAGAGGTCTGAGGACTCACATTTCACGCTTGCCAATTTCAAAACGTACTACACAAAGCTACAGCAATCAAGACAACGTGGTACTGGCATAAGGACAGACATACAGGTCAACGGAATACAATTTAGAGTCCAGAAATAAACCCACACATTTATGGTCAATTGATTTTCAACAAGGGTGCCAAAATAATTCATTGGGAAAGAACTGTCCTTTCAAGAAGTGCCGCTTGAACAACTGAATATCTACATGCAAAAGAACAAAATTTTGGCTGAGCTCAATGGCCCATGCCTATAATCCCAGCACTTTGGGAGGCCAAGGCAGGAAGATCACCTGAGGTAGGGAGTTTGAGATCAGCCTGATCAACATGGAGAAACTCCATCTCTACTGAAAATACAAAATTAGCCGGGCATGGTGGCGCATGCCTGTAATCCCAGCTACTCGGGAGGCTGAGGCAGGAGAATTGCTTGAACCTGGGAGATGGAGGTTGTGGTAAGCCGAGATCACACCATTGCACTCCAGCCTGGGCAACAAGAGTGAAACTCCATCTCAAAAAAAAAAAAAGACAACCCATGGAATGGGAGAAAATATTTGCAAATCACATACTGATAAGGGCCTACTATCCAGAATATACAAACAACCTTTACAACTCAACAAGTCAAATAACTCAATTTTTAAATGGGCAAAGGATTTGAGTAGACATTTCTCCAAGGAAGATACACAAATTGCCAATAAGCACATGAAAAGATGCTCAACATCACTAATCATAAGAGAAATGCAAATCAAAACCACAATGAGATGCCACTTCACACCCACTAGGATGCGTACAAACAAAACAACAGATAATACCAAGTGTTGACAAGGATGTGAAGAAACTGGAACCCTCGTACACTGCTGGTGGAAATGTAAAATAGTGCAGCCACTTTGAAAAATTGCTGGCAGTTCCTCAAAAAGTTAAAACATAGAGTAACTACATGACCCAGCAATTCCTCTCCAAGGTATATACCCAAGATAAATGAAAACACATACCCATACAAAAACTTATACATGGGGCTGGGCACGGTGGCTCACACCTATAATCCCAGAACTTTGGGAGGCCAAGGTGGGCTGATCACTTGAGGTCAGGAGTTCAAGACCACCCTGGCCAACATGGTGAAACCCCATCTCTACTAAAAATACAAAAATTAGCCAGGCGTGGTGGTGTGCACCTGTAATCCCAGCTACTAGGGAGGCTGAGACAGGAGAATCGCTTAAACCCAGGAGGCAGAGGTTGCAGAGAGCTGGGATCATGCCACTGTACTCCAGCCTGGGCAACAAAGCAAGCTGTCTCAAAAAAAAAGAAACCCACAAAAACATATACACAAATACACACAGCAGCATTATTCATAATAGCCAAAAAGTAGTGACAACCCAAATGTCCATCAACTGACAAATGGAGAAACATTTTTGTCTAACAAACAAAACATAGTACATCCATGCAATGGAATATATTCAGTGATAAAAAGGAATTAAGTACCTGAAACATGCCACAACGTAGATGAACCTCCAAAACATTATGCTAAGTAAAAGAGGAAACAAAAGGCCACATATGATTCTATTTATATAAGATGTCCAGAACAGGCAAATCTAGAGACAGGAAGTAGGTTAGCAGGTTGCCTGGGCTGCAGGGGTTGGGGAGAAATGAGGAGTGACTGCTACAGGTATGGGGTTCCTTTTTCGGGTGAGGAAAATATTACAGGGTGGGTGCAGTGGCTAACACCTGTAATCTCAGCACTTTGGCAGGCCAAGGCAGGAGGACTGCTTGAGCCCAGGAGTTTGAGGCCAGTCTAGGCAACATAGGGACATATTTTCTCTACAAAAAAATCTTTAAAAATTAGCCAAGCGTGGTAGTGCTTGCTTGTAGTCCTAGCTATTTGGGAGGCTGAGGTGGGAGGATCGCTTAAGCCCAGAAGGTCAAGGGTGCAGTGAGCTGTGATGGTGCCAGCCTAAGCAAGAGAATGAGACCCTGTCTCAAAAACAACAACAAAAAAACAAAAAACAAAAAAAAAGAAAGAAAAAGAAAAAAAAAATCTGAAATTTGACAGTAGTGATAGTTGCACAACTCAGCAGATATACTAAAAACCATTGAATAACCTTTAAATGTAGATTATATAAGTGAACTATATCGCAATAAAAATCTTTTGAAAAAAATCAATGTGTATGTGTTTATATATAATACATAAAATGAATCTCTCATGTACTGTTTGACAAGTTGCTTAATTCCTCTTGAGCTTCAGTTTGCTTGCTTGTAAAACTGAACAATAAAAAAAACCTACCTTACAGTTCTTACAAGGGGAAAGTCCTTAACTTAGCACAGTGCTTGACACCACAGTAAGTGCTGAGAAGAGTTATCTGTTATTATCATACGCCCACACTATGTAGTTTCATATAGCTGTCACTTTCTTCCTAAAAGGGATTTGCTCAAATTGCATTACAGTTAATAGTGGGGCTTAGAATCTTCAACTAATAATATGAGTTCAGAGAACAAGGACTTTCAGAATTTAGCTGGAATTCACTTTTTCTTTTGAGACAGAGTTTCCCTCTTGTTGCCCAGGCTGGAGTGCAATGGTGCGATCTCGGCTCACCGCGATCTTGGCTCACTGCAACCTTCGCCTCCCAGGTTCAAGCAATTCTCCTGCCTCAGCCTCCCGGGTAGCTGGGATTACAGGCATGCACCACCACGCCTGGCTCATTTTGTATTTTTAGTAGAGACGGGGTTTCTCCATGTTGGTCAGGTTGGTCTTGAATTCCCGACCTCAGGTGATCCGCCCACCTCGGCATCCCAAAGTGCTGGGATTACAGGTGTGAGCCACCACGCCTGGCCGGAATTCACTTTTGAAACTGATCATTTAGGTTTTTCTTTTAAGTTTCTTTAGCCATGAGCTATACCCAAACAAAAATACCCATCCCCCTTTAACTAGGAGTTTCCTTCCTATTTGCTCATTTCAGCCCATCCACTTTTCTTGCTCAAAAGCCTTAAAAAAATATTTACTTTTTTTTTTTGAGATGGAGTCTCATACTGTCGCCGGGGCTAGAGTGCAATGGTGCAATTTTGGCTCACTGCAACCTCCGCCTCCCAGGTTCAAGCGATTCTCCCGCCTCAGCCTCCCAAGTAGCTGGGATTACAGGTACCCGCCACCATGCCCGGCTAATTTTTCATATTTTTAGCAAAGATGGGGTTTCACTATGTTGGCCAGGCTAGTCTTCAACTCCTGACCTCGTGATCCACCCGCCTTGGCCTCCCAAAGAGCTGGGAGTACAGGCGTGAGCCACCGTGCCCAGCCAAAAAAATTGTTTAAGGAGACGGAGTCTTACTATATTGGCCAGGCTGGTCTTGAACTCCTGTCCTCAAGCACTGCCCCCACCTCAGCCTCCTCAATCAAAAGCCCTCTTTACTATCTTGCCATCCTCCTGCCGAGCTCTGAGGCCAGGCTGCAGAACCAGACAACCGGACACCCCTTCCAGCTTGCCCACTAGCCTCAGGTGAATTATCAGTTCCCCTGTGCCTTGGTACCTGGCATGCAGGAAGTGCTTCATAAACTCACTGTCACCTTTAGGGGGACTCCAGCAAGAGGCTGCTGGCTAGTCCTCCTCTCTGTCAACACAGACAACCACCCTCACTCCTCTTCACTCTCAGACCATCCTGGTCCTGTGTGGCCCCCACCCTGAGTCAGTGGGAACAGGAATCTTGAGGCCAGTTTCCTAAGGTGAGCTTGAACCCCCGATGACCAAGGGGGCACATGTGGAGAGCAGGCTCTAGGCTCTTCATCTTGGATGCCTAGCCCATGGCTCAGCGATTTGAATCTGTGCCTGGGGCCTCACCTGGCCTGCCCCAGGCTGGAGTGAGAACCCCAGGAATGTCCTCCCCTTACCTAGGTGCTATGCTTTTCACCTGCTGGCTTCCTAACAGGGAGCCTGGCTCTAGAGTCAGGCCTCATTTGCCACCCTCCACCTCACACAACCCAGGTTTTCCAACCCTGTCTAAGGTATACTGACTCACCTTTGCATCTGTCCCCTTAAGTGTTCATGTCTCAGCATCAGTAAGAAGGCCAAAGAAGTTTAACAGACTTCTTTAGCTAAGTGGCAAAAGACATAAGCAGAACACAAACAGTTTCAACTTCAGCAACCAACTTCAAGGCCCCACTGAATATCAATGAGCTGATGGGTTAAGAGGCACTTTATTAAATGCCTCTGCTGATCAAACGAAGGCCTGAAACAATCTGGTAGTTGGCATAGTTACACAACTGCCTGCTATTAGTGAGACAGTGGGATTGGGGCTGGCTCACACGCACTCAGAAACATGTGCTTATCCTCTTCATCTGGATAAACTTGATTCTTTCTTGTGTTGCTGTTCCTGGAACAGGAACAAAAAACCTGGGAAAAAAATCCTTACAGCTATCAGTGTACATGCTCCAAGTCTCAATCAGGTGATAGAGGGAATGAGGAAACTGACAGCAGAAACTCACCAGCAAACAAAACATTAAGGGAAACAGCCACTTTATTGCTGGCGTGATAAGAATTTTTTGATTTTTTTGTTGTTGTTTGAGTCGGAGTCTCGCTCTGTCTCCCAGCCTGGAGTGCAGTGGCACGATCTTGGCTCACTGCAACCTCGGCCTCCTGGGTTCAAGTGATTCTCCTGCCTCAGCCTCCTGAGTAGCTGGGATTACAGGCGCGTGCCACCACACCCGGCTATTTTTTGTATTTTTAGTAGAGACGGGGTTTCACCATGTTGGTCAGGCTGGTCTCGAACTCCTGACCTCAGGTGATCTGCCCGCCTCAGCCTCCCAAAGTGCTGGGATTCCAGGCGTGAGCCACCGTGCCCGGACTTAAGAATTTTTTGTTTTTAATTATGCAATCAATACATCTTCCTTGCAGAAAAACTGGAATATAGAGAAAAGAAGCTCAATTCCCAGGTTTACAAATGATGATTATAATAGCAGCAGCTACTAGTAAATATTGTTTCCAATTACCATATGCCTGCACTTTCAGGTGCATTATCTTCCTTATTTATTCTCCATAATCTTGAAATGAAGTCATTTTTACTGAAAGAAGTATAGTAGGGGTTAAGAATACAGGATTTGGGCAAGGCATAGTGGCTCATGCCTGTAATCCCAGCACTTTGGGAGGCTGAGGCGGGCAGATCACTTGAGTACAGGAGTTCAAGACCAGCCTGGGCACCAAAAGAAGTAGATGCCTAAAAAACAAAACTGGTCATTTTTAAAGTGTCCTAGCTGAGTCTTACAGTTTTTACCTCTGTACCATGTCTAGTAATAGAAAAGGAATTAAATGATCAATATACTAAAATGCCTAATGGTGAATCATTTAGTCGAGGGCATGTGTCATATCTCCTTAACTCTTAAATAGTTGGTCTGTCATCTAATTAAAAACGATGACTCTCACAAAAGTTTATCGTATCTGGAATTCTTTTTAAATGAAAAAAGGCCGGGCACAGTGGCTCATGCCTGTAATCCCAGCACTTTGGGAGGTAGAGGTGGGTGGATTGCTTGAGGCCAGGGGTTGAAACCAGCATGGCCAACATGATGAAATACCACCTCCACTAAAAATACAAAAATTAGCCTGTAATCCCAGCTACTCAAGAGGCTGAGGCAGGAGAATCGCTGGAACCCGGGAGGCGAAGGTTGCAGTGACCTGAGATTGCGCCACTGCACTCCAGTCTGGATGACAGAGCGAGACTCCATATCAAAAAGGAAAAGAAAAAGAAAAAGAAAAGAAAAGAGGGTAATTTTGGACTTTTGGTGGGGGCTCAACCACCTTAAATATGGCAGGTTGCAAGCACACAGCTTGCAGTACCCATTCACCAAATGGAGTAATGCTAACCTGTCTCAATTTTTGTCAACCATAAGACAAACAATCCTCTTCTTCCTCTACAATTTCTTGACAATTATAGCACCAATTTTGAGCCATTCAAAAACTAGGTCTGTAAGACACTGGATAAAATGTATGAAGTCAACAAGAACAACCATACTAGATTTCAGGGGTAATCACAAATCCTCATCCTAACTGCTAAGTTTGTTAGCTTGAAACTTGAGGGCACCAATACCTCCCAGAATTGTTGGGATACTTTAAAAGCAGACTTTCTCGGCCGGGCGTGGTGGCTCACACCTGTAATCCCAGCACTTTGGGAGGCTGAGGTGGGCGGATCACCTGAGGTCGGGAGTTTGAGACCAGCCTGACCAACATGGAGAAACCCCATCTCTACTAAAAATACAAAATTAGCCGGGCGTTGTAGCGCATCCCTGTAATCTCAGCTACTTGGGGGGCTGAGGCAGAAGAATCGCTTGAACCCGGGAGGCGGAGGTTGCAGTGAGCCGAGATCGCACCATTGCACTCCAGCCTGGGCAACAAGAGCGAAACTCAGTCTCAAAAAAAAGAAAGAAGGAAAGAAAGAAAAGCAGAGTTTCTCAACCAAGACGCTATCGGCTTTGGGGGCCGGAGAAGTCTTAGTTGCGGGGGGCTGTCTTGGCCATTGTAGGATGTTGAGCAGCATAACTGGCCTCTACCCACTACCAGAAGCACCCACTCCCCACTTTCAACAACCAAAAATGCCCCATACATTGCCAAATGTCCCCGGGGGGTCGTGGGTGCAAAATCACCTCCAACTGAGAGCACTACTGCTTTAAAGAGATGGCAATAATGAAAAGATTAAAGCATCAAAGCACTGTAGAACAGGAAGGGATTTTAAGGAGCCTGAGAACCAGTGATTCTCAAACTTTGCTAGGTATCAGCCTCCCTGGGGAGTTTGTTAAAATCAGGCACCTTGACCTCACCCCAGACCTATCAATAGAGTCAAGTGTTGGGTTCTGCCCCAGCACCAACATCCTCATTCTACAGCTAAGTTAACGTCGGCCAGAGAGGGAAAATGCCTTGCCCAAGGTCACAGAGCAAGTTAGAACCTGGACTCCAAAATCAACCAAGCCCTTCCTTACAACAAGGAGGGTGTGCTATTCTTACGTCTTTGAGGCAGCAGAACCTAAAAATGGTTAAGACGGTGCATTCCGGAGCCAGCCGGCCCGAGTTAAAATCCCGACTTGGCATTTATCAGCGGGGCGGCCTCGCACAACGCACGTAGCGTCTGAGGACCTGTTTCCTTCTCTGTCCAGTGGAAAAGTAACAGTACCTACCCTCCAGCGTTATTGGAAAGGTGAAAAGAGAAGATATTTAAAAAGCCCGTCGCACGGTAAGCACTCGATACGTGTCCTATTATTAGGACTGTCCCACACCTGCAAAGTGGAAGGGGTCTGGGGATCTCGGGGACAGAGGACTGGAAATGGGCTCAGGGAGGCGAAACGACCCCCGATTCCCTGAAGTCCCCACCGGGAGACGGACCCCCGCCCCGCCCCTCACCTGGCCCTGCAGCTCCTTCTCGAGCTGCCGGTAGTCGTTTTTCCAGACTAGGAGGTGCAGGGGGTAGTGGTCGCCCGCGTCGCAGGCCGAGGACATGGCGAGGAGGCCGTAACCGGGTCCTCGTCGCCCGCCCCAAGTCTCGGCCCCGGCGGGGTCTCCCGCGCCCGCCTGCCTGCCCTGAGGCCGGCGAGCAAGCGAGCGAAGGGCGCGTTACGCTGCCGGCCGGCTGAGCCGGTCGGATGCGGGGCGTGCGGGAGGTCCGGAATCGCCAGCCGGCTCAGGGACCAGGTCGGCCGCGCCCACCCCGCGCCCCGCGGCGTTCCCGCCCGCGCTGACAGCTCGCGGACCGACTTCTGCGGACCTAACTGCCCCAAACAGGGAAGTGCGGAGAGCGAACCATCGCATGCCGCGGCGGGGGTAGACGACCTCGGGAACCGGGTCCAGGGTCCGCGCCATTGCCCCCATCTCCAGCTCACACCGAGAAACTCAGTGCAGCCCACAGAACAGAGCTGAGGCTCATTCTCTTCGCCAAAGATCTCCAAGCGGAAAGTTCCGTCTACCTGTCCCCAGCTTCTTTCC
Organism: Pongo pygmaeus; assembly: GCF_028885625.2. Lineage (NCBI taxonomy): Eukaryota > Metazoa > Chordata > Mammalia > Primates > Hominidae > Pongo > Pongo pygmaeus. Next base: position 108,634,442 of record NC_072383.2, on the reverse strand, counting down.
CCCTGCTCCAGCGGCCCCATGTGGTTCGGTCCACAACTGGGCCTCTTCCATTGGCTCTGCAGTCAGGGGGTGACAACTGAGCCCCGGACCAAACCATTCCAGCTGCCGACACCCTTGCAGCCTTTTTGGAGCAGGGCAGATGCTTCCACGATGGGTCAAAAGCCATTTTGGAAGTGGGCAACACCGGACAATTTTTGAAGGAGGAACGCTAAACCCTGGCGAAGTGGCTTCAAATACAGTATTTGCATAAAAGGGGATATTTCTACTTCATTATTTCTCAACCTTGGCACATATAGAACTGGGCAGTTTTTGTGTGGGGGTTGTCCGGTCCTTTGTAGGATGCTGAGCAGTTTCCCTGGTCTTTCTCCCCACTCAATGCCAGTAGCACTCCCCAAAACATGTCTCTCCAGATATAGCCAAATGTCGTCTCGGGGAGAAAAATCGTCCTCAGTTGAGAACCGCTTCTATTTGAGCTCCGAACCAGGTTATGATTCAATAGCTAACTATGGTGGTGATTTAGTCCATGTATGAATGTCATTTTTAAGCTAGCTTTTTGGATATGAGGTTATGGCTGAAAGGACTGATAAATAATATACATATTTGACCACAGTCTGCGAATATGAAGTTTATTCTTTGAGTTTCAGGCACTATGCCTCCTTGACTCAATGAAGAACCAAATCAACTTACAGCTAGTTACTCATGGGCTTGAACTTTCTGCTGCTGCTTCCGCTCAGCTGTCTACAACTAGACCACATAGCTGGGTGAAGCTATTTAATGCATTGTGAAAACATTCCCTCTGCCCTCTGAGTGTATGCACATCCAGCTCTTCAGATGCCTGCAACAACAGCTGTTCAAGAATCCCAACCTAATCCATTCTCCACAGATGTGGAGCCCGGAAGATTTGTGAGTTGTTAAACCAAAACAGGATGCAGGAGCACCAGGATGGCACCCGGAGACTCTAACCATGGAATGCGTGGGAATTCTGTGATGATTCCTCCATCACACATTTATCACACTGCAGAGATGGACTCAAGACCAGTGCTTCTGAGGCCTCTTCCAGCACTTCTCATTCTTTCAGATGCCTTTTGCAACTTAACGTTCTTCTTCTTCTTCATCATCCCATGTTTATTGAAAATCTCCCTATCTCACTCATCAGAAAACCTCACAATGACAGGAACCACATCGTTTTGCTTACCAGAGTATCTAAAACCAAAATAGTACCTGGCTCACAACAGGCATTCAATATTTGCTGAATGGAGATCATGGCTGTGTTTATATGTAAGACAGACAATAAGTAATCATTGGTATTAGGGTCACATCTCCTTTCTCCTTCACACTGATTCACCTCATTTCATTGTGTTTATCTCACACCATTCTGTAAATTATCCCAGGTTAGCTATTGTTATTCTCAAATTCCACGCATATGAAGAAAAACAGTAATTAGAAAATAATAGCAATATCCATAATTATGGGAGCTACTATTTACTGAGGGGTTACTATCCAGCAGATATATCACATTTTTCCCATAATTTATTCCATCTGTTCTTAGCCAAAATGAATGTTTAACTTTGCTGGTCACATACAAGTTTTGTCGCGTATTCTTCTTCCTCTTTTTCTTTCTTTCTCTCTCTCTCTTCTCCTTCATTTTCATCTCGCAACCCTTTAAAAATGTAAAAATCATTCTTAAGTAGCAAGCCATACAAAAACAAATCGTGGACTAGAAGTAAACAATGTATTATCTTAATTTTGAACATGAGATTAAAACTGAAGCCTAAGGAATCATCTAATATATTCTTTTTTGTTATTTTTGTTGTTGTTGTTGTTGAAGTTGTTTTTGAGACAGTCTCGCTCTGTCACCCAGGCTGGAGTGCAGTGACGCGATCTCTGCCCACTGCAACCTCCACCTCCCAGGCTCAAGCGATTCTCATGCCTCAGCCTCCTGAGTATCTAGGATTACAGGCATGCGCCACCACGCCCGGCTAATTTTTTTTTTTTTTTTTTGAGACAGAGTCTCACTCTGTCGCCCAGGCTGGAGTGCAATGGCGTGATCTCAGCTCACTGCAACCTCCACCCCCTGGGTTCAAGCTCCTGCCTCAGCCTCCCAAGTAACTGAGATTACAGGCGCCTGCCACTGTGCCCGGCTAATTTTTGTATTTTTAGTAGAGACGGGGTTTCACCATGTTGGCCAGGCTGGTCTTGAACTCCTGACCTCGTCATCCACTCGCCTCGGCCTCCCAAAGTGCTGGGATTACAGGCGTGAGCCACCGCGCCCGGCCAATTTTTGTATTTTTAGTAGAGATGGGGTTTCACCATGTTGCCCAGGCTGGTCTCGAACTCCTGCCTCAAGTGATCCGCCTGCCTCAGCCTTCCAAAGTGTTGGGATTACAAGAGTGAGCCACCACGCCCAGCCTGGAATCATATAATATATTCTTATTTTACTTTACCCCATTAAAATGCAAGCTTCGTAAGGACTAGAAATTCAGTCTTTGCTCACTGCCGTTTCTCCAGTGGCTGGGACAGTATATAAAACATGGTAAGTGCTTGATAAACACTTGTTGAATCAAGGAATGAATGAATGAACTTGACCATTGATTGCCTCAGGAAGGTTGTGGCTAAAGGGTTCTCATCACAAGATATTGCTACTTCCCCTGGTATTAATCAGTTGGGACGAGGGGAATCTCTGCCAGAGAAGGAGACCCAAATTCAATATTTAAAGGTAGGACAGATGACACTCGGGCAGTCTCCTGCCCTCACTCAAGATGGCGACAAGGCAGCGTGCCCTTTCCGGTCACATGACCTGACACTCGCAGAAGGGCGCCTCCCCGCGCGTGCGTGCTGTGCCAAGGCTGCAAGGCGCTGAGGGGAGAGGCGCCGCCGTCCCCGCCGCCGGGACCCGTTAGAGCGGAAGCGCTGCCGCCGCCGCCTTTGCTGTCCCCCGGCCTCTAGTTCCCCGCAGGCGGGAGGCGGGAGTCATGTCGAAACGGCTCCGGAGCAGCGAGGTGTGCGCTGACTGCAGCGGGCCGGGTGAGTCGCACCGGCCGGGCCCGCTCCCCTCTGCTTTCCTGGCCCGGACCCCTACCCTGGGGCCGCCCCCTCGGGTCAGGCTGCATCCCGCGGCCAAGCGTCCGCAACCCGCGGCTAGGGTCGCAACGAAGAGGTCCCTGGGCGGCCTTGGGGTGGGAACCGTCCCGGGCCTGTCAGAGCCGGGCGGGCAGGGGGCCGCCGCCCTCCACGTCCCTCGCGGCCCTCCCTTCCCTCTCGTTCCCTCCCGTTCCCTCCGTCCCAGGCCAACTGGGGAGGTGACGGGGGCCAGGGCTGCTCCCCTAACAGGAAGGGGCTTGGGCGATCCACAGGAAAGCCAATTACAGAAGTAAAATGTGAGCGTCCTCCCGGCTGCAGCCTCCAGAGGCTGCAGGTGTCACCTCCCACTAGACCCTTTCTCCGCCTGGGTGTCCTGCCCGGGGAGGATGACACTCCCTGAGACTCGCCAGAGGGTCCCGGTAGATGACTTCGCCGCTGCTGACATTCGACAGCTACTCTGCCCGGGAGAATTGCCAGGAGATCGGGGTCTTCCAAACACAACCAGCACTTAGGAGGCAGTGCTTGTCTCAAGTTTGAGGATCTGAACGGCCTGGGTTCAAACTAGATTTTGCTTCTGGATGACCTTGGGCTGGTGACTTCACTTGGTCACTTGGCTTGATTTCCTCATTTTTTCGATGAGGATAATCGGGAGTATCACGCTCAGTGGTGAGGAAGATTCAATGAATACTCGTAGGATCATATCATCTAAGGCTTTTCTTTTTTGCATTATGCTGTCTACAGTAGAACTCTTGCAGTCCCTTAAAGCTATATTTGACTATCTAAATCATACGTTGATTACAACTGAAACAAACGCAAAATCACCAGCAATATAGGGGCATTGAAACGCTAAAGCCATTCCTTCATAATGATGCATAACTGTTCATACATAATATTCACATTTAGAGATCAAGTGTGTCTTAGCAATTGCAACTGAATTGTCAGGTCTCTGGATAGATTATTACATGCTGTTTTAGGTGCTTGGATGTATTGGCTTTGAGTTAATTCGAAGGTAACATGGCTTTCTTGGCACAATAGTGTCCGATAAACAATCTTAATTAAATCATTGAACACCACTGGCTTTGCAACTGTTCTAATCTTCAGCTTGTCATTTGGGAGTGGAGACTGATTGTAAATAGAACTGTGATAACTCAAACCTCATGTGGTTGTTTTATGGCCCGTACAGTGCAGGTGTTACCAGTTTCCTTTGAAGATAGGGAGGGGGTATGGAGGAGTTTAAAAAGAAGTATTTTCTAAACCAAGTTAGTGTGAGTTATACACACTCCATCGTTTTCTCTAAAAATGTTATTTGTTCCACTTCCTTATTTTCTTGCCTATTTTCAGTTGAACGTACTGTGATGTATTTGATTCACATGTGTCTAGCTTCTAACTTCCTCTTGGAATGCATATTGTTTTGCTTCTTGATAGGGTACGGGGCAAAGCAAAATTGTTCCTCCATTGCCATCCTAAATATACTTTTGCAGCATTTTGTGTATTTCGGAACATTTTCTCTTCCATTGTATCGCTTTAGTTGTTGTCTCATACGCCTAATCTGCAGAGACTTGAGTCACTTCCTTCCTGTTTTGAATATAATTAGGCTACCTTGAAATATTCTGTGAAATTGAGCAGCTGGGAATTTGTGCTGCCTTTTCTGCACAGCCCTACTGAGAGAATTACCTGTAGGGTTAGGGACCCCTTTGAGATTCTGATGAATGCTAAGGCCTTCTCCCCTAAAATGCACGTGAATGAATTTACCTAAGATTTGTCTAGGGGAGTCACAAACATTTTTGAAGTTCATTTGTGGTGTCCCTGGAGCCCTGGCTCCAGATGAACTTAAAGGGTTTTACCCAATCTCATTCATACAAACATTTTTATTTTACTATGTTAACATTCTAATATTCTTTCCATGGGATTCTGATCCAGGATGCTAAAGTGGTTAGTCGAATACTTGTCTTAATTAATATGTGTTAAACACTTGCTAAAAAAAGAATACTGCAAATCCTCTGAATAAGTGAAAACCAAAGCTATGCTTCAAAACAGTCTTTTTTTTTTTTTTTTTTTTTTTGCCATTAGTGGCAGTACTATACTGCAGGAAGCAGTGTTGTTATGCATCTTTGTAGAGCTCCTTCATCGGGACATTTCCAATCTCTGCTTTTTAGGATGATATAGTAATAGCGACAGTTATACTAAATTGAATTATTTTGATTCTGTTTTATTTTATGCAAACATTTAACCATGATCACATCTTCTTAAATATTCTACTTTTTTTTTTTTTTAATGAATCTGGTTCATTTCAAATACATCCCACTCTGAGTTCAATTTCTTGAAAACTCCATGGAGATTTTCAGTACAGTAGTAGAGTGGTCACATGAAATGTTCAATGTTTTAAGTATTTCCCATCAAAAACTTTTTCCAGTGATCATGAATTTCACATCTAGAAAATATCTGAATACTGAGAAAATAATTTAGAAAAGATATAATAACTAACATTACTACTTTACTATGTGTGAGGTACTTCACTTATTCTCTATATCCTTACTATCCCGAGATATGTTGTTGTTCTCATTTGAACCATGGTGAAAACACTCAAGTAACTTGTCTGAGATCATTGTGCAAGAAGTGGCAGAGTTGGGGTTCAAACCCTGAACTGCTTGTCTCTAGAGCCAACCCTCTTAACCACCATACTCACTGGCTCCCAGGATTCGTCTTTGATAGAAAGCCCATAACTTTTCATTATATGGTTTGAAAGCGTTTGAATAAACTCTTAAAAAATGGTAAAGATGGTGTACATGCATTTTAGAGATTTTTGTGGACATTGAAGAATTTTTAAATGTAACCCTTTGACCAGGCAGCTTAAGTGGCACCTATTGTCACCCCATTGTGAGTCTGATGAAATGTAGCTCTTTCTTTATTTGAGGTTTCTAGATACTCAGTTTACTTACCCAGATCCATCCTGCTTGCCAAGTATGAAATTATCCCTTGTTTCAAAGGACAGCTAATGAAGCTCTATGACTTTAAAGGGAAAAAAGTATTATACACACACTAAAAATATTATTCATTTTTATTTTACATCTTTGCCTCTGTGAAGCTGCTGTTATTGCAACTTTTTTTTTTTTTTCAGATCAGTTGCAGGATTGGACTTGGTAGTTTATGTAAAACAATTGGTTGGCTGGGCATGGTGGCTCAAGCCTGTAATCCCAGCACTTTAGGAGGTCGAGGTGAGTGGATCACCTGAGGTCAGGAGTTTGAGACCAGCCTGGCCAACATGGTGAAACCTCGTCTGTACTAAAAATAACAAAAATTAGCCGAGCTGGTGGCACACGCATGTAATTCCAGCTACTCTGGAGGCTGAGGCAGGAGAATCGCTTGAACCCTGGAGGCAGAAGTTGCAGTGAGCCGAGATTGCGCCACTGCACTCCATCCTAGGGGACAGAATGAGACTCTGTCTCAAAACAAACAAACAAACAAACAAAAACACAATTCATGGACATCATAGAACATTTCCTAATGGAAGAGGCCAGGTTTCCCTGTCCTCAGAACCATAGCAGCTGAGTGATTTTATGATTCTGTAACTCGCAGCTTTCTGCTAAGCATATTGACATGTTGATTCATAGCAGTGAATTAGGACAGCAGTCTTTACACCATTTACTGCAGAAAATGCTATCTGCATAATTCACTGTCAAAATTATATTATCTTGGCCGGGCACAGTGGCTCACGCCTGTAATCTCAGCACTTTGGGAGGCCGAGGTAGGCGGATCACCTGAGGTCAGGAGTGTGAGACCAATCTGACCAACATGATGAATCCCCGTCTCTGCTAAAAATACAAAAATTAGCCAGGCATGGTGGTGCATGCCTGTAATCCCAGCTACTCGGGAAGCTGAAGCAGGAGAATTGCTTGAATCTGGGAGATAGAGGTTGCAGTGAGCCAAGATTGTGCCACTGTACTCCAGCCTGGGTGACAGAGTGAGACTCTATCTCAAAAAAAAAAAAAAAAAGAAAGTATTATCTTGATTTTTATGGAGATGGATCCAAAATCATTCATCTGTACCCTCTCAATTTGCTTTCTTAGCTTGAATGAAAAAGCGTGCATCTGAAATGGTAGATCCACATTAGGGCTACAAACTGTGGCCCTGAACTGGAAAGAAGTTAACTGTTTACCCAAGGCTCCCACTGGTGTTTTTAGTCTCAATTAACATTGTACCTAATCAGCCAAGGTAGGTCATACCATCCGACAAGATGACCAGCCTGATGCATTGATGAGCGTACTGAAACAAAAATGTCTCCTTTTTCTGACAAACCTCTGTCGTCTTTTGCCATCTGGTGGTATAGCAACCTGCTGGTATCCCTGCCACTGAGATTTCACTCTCTTTCCAGATCCTTCCTGGGCATCAGTAAATAGGGGAACGTTTTTATGTGATGAGTGCTGCAGTGTCCATCGGAGTCTAGGGCGCCATATCTCCCAAGTGAGGCATCTGAAACACACACCATGGCCTCCAACACTGCTTCAGGTAAAGGATAAGAAGAATTCTCCTGACGGTTGGTAATTTACATTTTAGGGCTCATCACGTTAATAACTAAAATTTCTCCTGGTGTACTTCTTCCATAAGACAAAACTGTTTCATAATTGAATAGAGATGGCATGCCCATCAATGCTATTTACAAATATTATCTGTATTGAATTCATTAAAGACTTTTCTTCCTACTTGACATAAATCTTGTTCAAAAAGCTCAATTATAGGTAGATAGATGAATAGTCATTAAAATATCTTGGTACTCTTGCTCTGTTGACTTTCTAGACTGTCACCGGAAATTTTTTTTTTTTTGAGATGGAGTCTCACTCTGTCATCCAGGCTGGAGTGCAGTGGCGTGATCTCAGCTCACTGCAACCTCTGCCTCCCGGGTTCAAGCGATTCTCCTGCCTCAGCCTCCCGAGTAGCTGGGATTACAGGCACCCGCCATCATGCCCGGCTAATTTTTGTATTTTTAGTAGAGAAGGGGTTTCACCATGTTGGCCAGGCTTGTCTCAAACTCCTGAACTCAAGTGATCCACACCTCAACCTCTCAAAGTGCTGGGATTGCAGGCGTGAGCCACCGCGCCCGGCCAGTAGTCCATCTTTTCTATGCATGATAATGAATGTTTCTGAAGGCTACTGCCTGAGAATCTTTTCATTAATGTACTTATTCCTGAGTACCTGCTAATATTTTTAGAACATGTTTTTCTGCTTTGATAGTAGCATGGGCTGGGATTCCTCAGAAACTTCTGAAACATTTTAAGTTTTCTTAAAGCTCTTGTTACTAGTCAGAGAGACCAAATTAAATTAATATGTTTTGATTGCATGTAGAATACCCTGTTAAATGAGTTCTTTGTTTTATTTGGAGTCCAATGTCATGTCACCTTTACTTCTATCTTGGGGTACACATTCTTCAAGTTCTCTTGGAACTCAAGGTTAAGTGTGTGTTTTGCCTTCATTTGTCTTGATCACACATTTCACTGAATCTGTGACAGCTGCACATATCCCTTAAACTTGCGTGTGTGAACCAAGGAGCCAAAACAAGTGGGTTTGTATCTCTGATGTGAAAATAACTACACTGCTGTAAAAAACAGATGGGGCTGTTTTAGGAGTCATGCCTTGAAATGAAATTTGGAGATATGATTTATTACTAACTTTTGCTTAGAAGTTTCTAACCGCTCACACTTATGTGAAAGGGGCTGTTTACTGCTCTCAGGTCTGTCTGTGTTTACAAAGCCAGATTGTTTTACAGAATCTCAGTAAAGTCCAGAGATGAGTTATTTAGAATGCCAGGGTTGACCCTAAAGCAACAATTCCCCAAATGTGGAACCACCAGTGGTATTCAAGACAGATGTAGGTAATATATGTTTTTTTTAATGGTTACATTATTTTACTGTGTATGGGAAAGCTATAACTAGCACATCAAACTGTAGTTGTTTTTAAAAGTAAGTGGCTTTAAAGACAAATATTAAGTGAATAATATAGACAGTACATGGGTCGTTAAGAATGTTGAAAATAGTGTTTAATTAGGTTTGGGAAACCCTGCTCTAAGGTGTCAGAGTACTTTTCTTTCATACTGAATAAGAACAGTTCAGTCACACTTCTTTAGGTATTTAACTATCCTACCAGTCAAAGCTGAATCCTGCATATAGATTGATCATCTTTCTCATTCTCAAATCAGAAAACAATGATATGAATGATATTCCTAACAAATGAGTGTTTATAACAGGACTTTGTTTACTCTGTTCAGTCACTGATCCCCATTGAATATTTGTGAAAAGAAATTAAAGTCTTATGTCATCCTGCTTGGTTTTAGATGGTTGAGACCTTGTATAATAACGGTGCTAACTCTATATGGGAGCATTCTTTGCTGGACCCTGCGTCTATTATGAGTGGAAAACGTAAAGCTAATCCACAGGATAAAGTACAGTGAGTGGAATGTTTATAAATACTTTTATTTCTTCATAACAAATGGGACCCACTGAAAGGAGTGCAGCTATTTTTGGTCAGTCTCCACAAGGGCAGCAGAGGAGGGGGTTACCCTAGTCGTGCATCAGGTTCTTTGCTATTAGAAATGCAGAATGGGGTGGGGCAGGACCATCTGTTTAGCATGGCCACCCAGCAGGAGTAAGTGGCTTCCTCAGTTGGAAACCATGACTTGGAGTCTGTAAATGTAATCAGATTTAAACTTATACTCAAATAAGAGGCGATCAGACCAGAAATCTAGGTCTGGGCACCCATCTGCCTGTTGCCTCACCTATAAGATGGGACTAAATGCTGCTTTCTCCCAAGGTTGCTAAGTCAGTTCAGACAATTACACAGAGAAGAGGGCTACTATAAAAAGCAGGTACTCTGGAGTCCCAGCCATTATAATAACTAATGTATGTTTTCAAACTTCAGGTCTTAAACCTTGCTGAAACTTACTTGAGCATTGTTCATTTTATTTTTAAGTGGGGGATGTGGGTCACTTCCTCTTCTTTTTACAGTACAAAGAATGGGGATTGTTGTATCTGAACGAGTGAACTGTTTTCTTTTTTGTTTTTGAACCAGTCCCAATAAAGCGGAATTCATCAGAGCGAAGTATCAGATGTTAGCGTTCGTCCATCGCTTGCCCTGCCGGGATGACGATAGTGTGACTGCCAAAGATCTTAGCAAGGTGGGTCACACCTTTTAAAATCCCTAAAAGAGCTGGCTGAGACAGCATATTGTTTTATTTGAAAAACAAAGAAAAGTCTGGTTGTGGGCTTTTTTTTTTTTTTTGAGACAGTCTTTCTCTGTCACCCAGGCTGGAGTACAGTGGCACGATCTTGACTCCCTGCAGCCTCTGCCTTCTGGGTTCCAGTGATTCTCCTGCCTCAGCCCCCTGGATAGCTGGGATTACAGGCGCATGCCACCATGCCCAGCTAATTTTTGTATTTTTAGTAGAGATGGGGTTTCGCCATGTTGGCCAGGCTGGGCTCGAGCTCTTGAGCTCAGGTGATCTGCCTGCCTCAGCCTCCTAGTGTTGGGATTGCAGGCATGAGCCACTGCACCCGGCCAGGGTTTTTTTGTTTTTTGTTTGTTTTTTTGAGACAGGGTCTTGCTCTGTTGCCCAGGCTGGAGTGCAGTGGTGCAATCACGGTTCACTGCAGCCTTGACCATCCAGGCTCTAGCAGTCCTTCCACCTCAGCCTCCCGAGTAGCTGGAACTGCAGGCGCATTACCATACCCAGCCAATATTTTTTATTTTTTGTAGAGACGGGTTCTTGCTATGTTGCCCAGGCTGAAAAAAGTTTTTAAAGAAAGAAAAACAAAAACTCATTTCTGCACATTAATTAATTAATAGCTTTTTTGTCAGTTGGTTTCGTCTTTAATCTGAATTCAAATGGCAGCCATTCATATAGTGGAGGTTCAGGGCAAAGAGGAAAAGTAAGTCTCTGGAAGGCTATTTGTGTTTTTCCAATATGGCTTTTAAATTATATTTTGATAAGTTTTTTGTTTGTTTAACTTTGAAATAGGAACCATCTCAGAGTTGTTTCTAGAAGGGACTAGAAAGTTTATAGGACAATTGTTTCTTTTTAATAAGGACTAGAAAAAGTACTAAAGGAAGGGGACTTCTTCAGGTTTCCAGGTTGAACAGTGAGTATGATCTTCGGAAAGCAACGTGTGACTCAAAGCTATAGTACACAGAATGGTTTATGATACTTGTAAAATGAGTGAGGTGGTTTTCTTTATGTAGGCCTTCGCATGTTTTTGAGAGATGCTATAAGAAATGTGCATATTTATTTTCAAAGCGCTGCCTTGGATAAATGCTTACAGAGATGCTGTAAGAAATGTGCATATTTATTTTCAAAGCGCTGCCTTGGATAAATGCTTACTCACACAGAGCATGAGGACTTACTTATTTGGAACTTTTTTTATTACTTTTTGGCCGGGTGCGATGGCTCACGCTTGTAATCCCAGCACTTTGGGAGACTGAGACTGGCAGATCACTTGAGCTCAGAAGTTCAAGACCAGCCTGGGCAACATGGCGAAACCCCGTCTCTACAAAGAATATAACAATTAGCCGGGTATGGTGGCCGTGCTTGTAGTCCCAGCTACACGGGAGGCTGAGGTGGGAGGATGACTTGAGCCCAGGAGGCGGAGGTTGCAGTGAGCTGAGATTACACCATGGCACTCCAGCCTGGACGACAGAGCAAGACCATGTCTCAAAAAAAGAAAACATTTTCTGCATCTATTGAGATGATCATGTGGTTTTTGCTTTTGCTTCTATTTATTTATTTGTTTATTTATTTTTATTTATTTATTTTTGAGATAGAGTCTTGCTCAGTCGCCCAAGCTGGAGTGCAGTGGCGTGATCTCGGCTCACTGCAAGCTCTGCCTCCCGGGTTCATGCCATTCTCCTGCCTCAGCCTCCCAAGTAGCTGGGACTACAGGCACCCGCCACCACACCTGGCTAATTTTTTTTGTATTTTTAGTAGAGACGGGGTTTCACCGTGTTAGCCAGGATGGTCTCGATCTCCTGACCTCGTGATCCGCCGGCCTCAGCCTCCCAAAGTACTGGGATTACAGGCAGGAGCCACCACACCTGGCCTGCTTTTGCTTCTATTTATGTGGCAAATTACATTTATTGATTTGTGTATGTTGAGCCAGCCTTGAATCTCAGCAAAAAAGCCTACTTGATTATGATGGGTTAATTTTTTTTTTTTTTTTTTTTTTTTCCTGAGACAGAGACTCGCTCTGTTGCCCAGGCTGTAGTGCAATGGCACGATCTTGGCTCACTGCAACCTCCACCTCCCAGGTTCAAGCGATTCTCCTGCCTCAGCCTCCCAAGTAGCTGCGATTACAGGCACGTGCCACCAGGCCCGGCTAATCTTTTGTATTTTGTTTTTGTTTTGTTTTGTTTTGTTTTTGAGACAGAGTCTTGCTCTGTGGCCCAGGCTGGAGTGCAGTGGCGCAGTCTTGGCTCACTGCAAGCTCCGCCTCCTGGGTTCATGCCATTCTCCTGCCTCAGCCTCCTGAGTAGCTGGGACGACAGGCGCCCGCCACCACACCCGGCTAATTTTTTTGTATCTTTAGTAGAGACGGGGTTTCACCACGTTGGCCAGGCTGGTCTTGAACTCCTGACCTCGTGATCCGCCTGTCTCAGCTTCCCAAAGTGCTGGGACTACAGGTGTGAGCCACTGCGCCCAGCCGTGGTGGATTAACTTTTGATGTGCTGCTGGATTTGGTTTGCTAATATTTTGTTGACAGTTTTTAAAAAAATCTGTGTTCATCATGGATTTTGGCCTGAAGTTTTCCTTTTTTGTTGTGTCTCTGCCAGGTTTTGGTATCAGGCTGATGTTGGCTTCACAGAATGAGTTAGGGAGGAGCCTCTCCTCTTTGATTATTTGGAATAATTTCAGTAGGATGTTCTTCTTTGTCTGGTAGAATTCGGCTGTGAATCTCTTGAACTGGGGAGACGAAGGTTGCAGTGAGCTGAGATCATGCCACAGCACTCCAGCCTAAACGACAGAGTCTCACTCTGTTGCCCAGGCTGGAATGTCGTGGCACAATCATGGCTGACTGCACCCTCAACCTCCCCAGTCTCAAATGATTCTCCCACCTCAGCCTCTCAAGTGGCTGGGATCACAGGCATGTACCACCAAGCCTGGCTAATTTGTGTGTGTGTGTGTGTGTGTTTTGTTTTTGTTTTTTTTAGATGAAGTCTCGCTCTGTCACCCAGGCTGGAGTGCAGTGGCACGATCTCGGCTCACTGCAACTTCCACCTCCTGAATTTAAGCGATTCTCCTGCCTCAGCCTCCTGAGTAGCTTGGATTACAGGTGCCCGCCACCATGCCCGGCTAATTTTTTTTGTATTTTTAGTAGAGACAGGGTTTCACCATGTTGGCCAGGCTGGTCTTGAACTCCTGACCTCAAGTGATCTGCCTGCCTCGGCCTCCCAAAGTACTGGGATTATAGGCATGAGCCACCGCGCCCGGCCAATTTTTGTCTTTTTTGGAGAGATGGGGTTTCACCATGTTGTCCAGACTGGTCTCAAATTCTTGGGCTTAAGTAGTCTGCCTGCCTTGGCCTCCCAAAGTGCTGGGATTACAGGCGTGAGCCACCACATCTGGCCTTTTTTTTTTTCCCCCTTTTTTAATCCCCAGCAGAATCTGGCTGAAGAATTCAGAATTTGAAATTTTGCATAGAAATGCATATACTAGCTACTTCCATTGATTAATAAGACTTGGTATGTGTTGGGTTTTTTTTTTTTCCCTTACCAAAGATTTAAAAAATTAGGCACAGTGGCAAATGCCTGTAATACTAGCTACTTGGGAGGCTGAGGTGGAAGGGTTGCTTGAGCCAAGGGGTTCAGTTCTGCCTGGGCAACATAACGAGACCCTGTGTTTAAAAAACAAAAAAAAACTATTTGAAAAATTAAACAAGACTTAGAAATAGATGTTAGAGTAGATTTCTTCATTCCTGTGATAAGGGTTACTGCATCTTGGACAATTCTAGGTTAGATTTGAAGGAAGGCAGCTCATCTCCTGAATGTATAAGAGCTTTTCTGCAGTAGTACAGAATTCGGTATATCACGGGCCTTTTCCTACCCTGAAAGACTTTATTACAGCATATTATACAGGCCAAGAATAATGTAGTAGAGAGGGTATTGTATAAGGCAGGATCCTGTAGCTTACACAGTGTAGAATTTGAAGTCCTAAAGCCCTAATTACAGTAACAACTAATAATAATAACTGTTATTATAGCATTTGTATTCTTTGAGCACTTTATTATATCACTAAATCCTTATGATAACCCTGTGAATAGGGCCGGGCATGGTAGCTCATGCCTGTAATCCCAACACTTTGGGAGGCCAAGGTGGGAGGATCACTTCAGCTCGTAAGTTCAAGACCAGCCTGGGCAACATAGTGAGACCTCATCTGTATTGAAAAATAAAAAATTAGCAGGGCATGGTGGCCGGCGCCTGTAGTCCCAGCTGTTTGGGAGGCTGAGGTGGAAGGATTGCTTGAGCCCAGGATACTGAGGCTGCAGTGAGCCATGATCACTCCACTGCACTCCAGCCTGGATGACAGAGCAAGCAAGACCCTTTATAAAAAGAAAAATGCCACCTTTTTTAATTTTTTTTTTTTTTTTTTGAGACAGGGTCTCGCTCTGTCACCCAGGCTGGAGTGCAGTGGCATGATCACAGCTCACTGCAGCCTCCACTGCCCAGGCTCAGGTGATCTTCCCACCTCAGCCTCCTTAGTAGCTGGGACTACAGGTGCGCATGCCACCACACCCAACTAATTTTTGTATTTTTTGTGGAGCCAGAGTCTTGCTACGTTGCCCAGGCTGGTCTCAAACCCCTGGGCTCAAGTGATCCTCCCACCTCAGCCCCCCAAAGTGCTGGGATTACAGGCATGAGCCACTGCATCTGGCCATTGTTGACATTTTTGAGATGAGGAAAGTAAGGTTCAGATTGCTTAAAGCCCTTTCTCCAGGCCACACAGCTTGAAGTGGGTATAGTTTGAAATTCAGGTCTGTCATACGTCAGCCACGCACAGTCACCTCTTCACACAGTCCTGCCTCTCACTCAGGTTCTGGTTGTGCCACTTCTTAGACAAGTCATGCATTTGGGCAAGTCAGCCTTCACAGCCCTAGTTTCCTTATCAGTAAAGTGGCCTGACCCCACCTTACAGCCCAGGGACAGTTGTGACTGGCAAAGGAGAGACTGGTCCATGCACTTTACCGAGACAAATAAAGATTATGCCTTACTGATGTAACATATATTAAAATGGTCTATCAGCTGCCCTAGGACATCATTCTTTACACCTCTAACCACGATTCCTTTTTTGTTTCTGCGTTTTTCAGCAACTCCATTCGAGCGTGAGAACAGGGAATCTTGAAACCTGTTTGAGACTGTTATCTTTAGGAGCACAAGCCAACTTCTTTCATCCTGTAAGAAAACATGAATTGCTTCAGATATTGAAACTAAGTGAGTTGTGTTCATGTAGCCTTTATTTAATGTGCTCTTTTGTCTGCTTTTTATTAATGATTCTTAGGAAAAAGGAAACACCCCACTCCATGTTGCCTCCAAAGCAGGGCAGATTTTACAGGCTGAATTATTGGCAGTATATGGAGCAGACCCAGGCACGCAGGATTCTAGTGGGAAAACTCCCGTTGATTATGCAAGGTAAGAGACCTAGATTCTCGCTCCTTCTCTCTGGGATTTTTTTGTTGGGTATGATTCCTTGTTAAGTAGCTAAGTTGTATATGTTAATATTTAACCCCTTTAAAGATGTACGTTATTTTGTTTTACAGATGAAGACATTTCAAATGCATATAAGCTCAGCCTGGCAAAGTTGAGGAAGGCTAGAATCATGAACCAGTGTGCTAAGCTTCCAGTCTTTTACTTGATCCTTTATAACACAGTGATGTTTGAGCTGTAGTCAGATTCCAAATCAAGTATCAAGAATTACAGAATGTACTCTTCTATTTTTTAATACTCTTAGTTATTGCTTGAACTTAAAAGCAAATATATACATAGATATGTGATTAAACAAGTATAGTAAAAAGTTAATTGTAAGGTTTGGGTAGTAGACATCTAAGTGCTCACTCTAGGCCAGGCATGGTGGCTCACACCTGTAATCCCAGCACTTTGAGGGTCCAAGGCGGATGGGTTACTTGAGGCCAGAAGTTCGAGATCAGCCTGGACAACATGCTGAAACCCTGTCTCTACTGAAAATACAAAAAAAAAAAATTGGCTGGGCATGGTGGCAGGCAACTGTAATCCCACTACCTAGGAGGCTGAGGCAGGAGGATCACTTGAACCTGGGAGGCAGAGGTTGCTGTGAGCCGAGATCATGCCACTGCACTCCAGTCTGGGTAACAGGGCAAGACTGTCTCAAAAAAAAAAAAAAGTGCTCACTGAAAAATTCTTTAAATTTTTCTTTATTAATAAAGTCCTTGAAAAATAAATCTGTAGGTTAGTCTTGAATATCATTTAAATGGCCAAAGATCAATCATCTTTCTTTCTTTTTCCAAAGTACTTTTATTAACTGTGAAGCACAATACTCTGCTCCACAGAGGATAAAATGGGCGAATAACAAAACTGCCTTCCCAGATTTACTCTCTTGGAAAAGATGATTCATAAATGCCTGAAAGAGTTCAAGGAGGCAAGACCATATGGGATTCATTGCCAAAATAGATAATTGGTCTTAAAAAGCATATATAGGGTTTCTTCATTGTGGTCCAAATCATTTAAGAAATTTCTTCAGCTGGTCTTGAAGAATGGGTTGGATTTGAATGTGTGAAGGAGGAGCTGAAGCATTCCAGGTAAGAGGAAAGGCAGGAGTCAAGATTAGGAGGCAGGGAGGGACAAAGTGTGTTCAGCACAGCAGGAGACCTGACTGGAAAGAACAGAGTGGGTCTGGGAATAACAGCAGGAGTACAGTATTGCACAGTGCTTCATTATTTCACAGAGCACTAAAAAAGAAAAGAGCTCAGCCAATTAAATTATGGTGTATCATCAATTGTAGGATACTTCCTGATTTCACAGATACTAAAAAATGAAAGAATAAGATGTGCCTCTCACAAATCAAAGCTGTGTGGTAGGTTGGAGGGTGTTGTGAGTGCCTTGAATGGTGGGGAGAGAAGCTGGCTGAAACTATCAGGTTGGTGCAAAAGTAATTGCAGTTTTTGCCATTATTTTTAAGGACAAAAACCACAAAATATACTTGATCTTGGACGAGAGCCCTGGGTAAATGATACTTATTATCACTTACCTTGGAATTTTCGCACTTGCACCTTGCATATAATAATCTCAATATATTTTGTATCCTTGTCACTGAAAGGATTCTAAGCAGCCTAAGTGTTTATTTTATGGATGTTGAAAGGTAAACTTAATATTTTCTGTTGTGCAGATTGAAGATAAGGAGGCAGAAGTAGCTGTAGGCGTGAGCTGTGCGTTAGGTTGGCCTGTCTCTCGCTGACTTGAAGCCTTTGAAGTGGTTACTAGACTCTCATCCAGAGTCAGACTGGCTGCATCAGCATCACCTAGGGGAAGGACCTTCTTCAACATATTGGCCCCTGGCCCCATCCTGTCCCCATTGATTCAGAATTTCCAAGGGTGGGGCCTGCACATGGTATATTTCTAGAAATGCGCTAGTTAATTTTTGAGAACCTCTACCCTAAACCATTGATTAATTTCATTTTTTTACCTCATTAAATTAAGTCATTTTTTATCCTTCCCTCTCATAAGTCTTTGAATTTCTTACTAAATATTCTATTTTTTGCCTTAATAAGGGAAAGGGGATAGTTCAGATGGTGAAAACAGTTTATAAAAGTGGGATGCAAAGTAGACTTCAGAAATCTACCTCCCACAAGAAGGTTAATGATTCTCAAAAGTTTTGTGTGATAAACTGCTCAGGTGTCTCAGGAGACGTCTTTGTACTTCTCCATTTTAAAGCCAGTGAATAGTGAGCAATATAAATGGTACTTTGTTTTCTCTTGGTAGGCAAGGAGGGCACCATGAGCTGGCAGAGCGCCTTGTGGAAATACAGTATGAGCTAACGGACAGACTAGCCTTCTATCTCTGTGGCAGGAAACCAGGTGAGTGGATGGAGAACGACCGTTTCACATCTCCAGTTGGGAAGGTTCTAGAAAAACAAGTTGGGACACTATTTGTTATTACTTCCTCTGCTTTAACATATCACTGAGAAAGCTGTACATATGGGTTTTAATTTGAAAGGATAACTACAGAATTGTCAGTTACATGTAAAAGATATAAAGTTGGACAAATCTTAGATTTTTCATTTTTAATAGCTCTAGAGAAATGACTATTTCAAGAATCAGATTGAATAATCAAAGCAAAATTGAATGGGTACCACAGTTCTTGAACATGGTGGGACTACGAATGTAGGAGCAAAGCAATAACCTTTGTAGTTATTTGAAAAATTCTTCCTAAGGAATGGAAAAAAAGTCCGGAAGTAAACTTTGCCAAAGCCAACTTGGCTATTTGTGATAGGGAACAGGGGTCAGCAAACCATGGTTTGTAGCCCAAATCTAGCCAGCTACTTGTTTTATTAAACAAAGTTTTGTATCGTGCCACTGCACTTCAGCCTGGGTGACAGAATCAGACTCTGTCTCAAAATAAATAAATAAATAAATAAATAAAGCTTCTGCCGGGTGCAATGGATTGTGCCTGTAATCCTAGCACTTTGGGAGGCCAAGGCAGGAAGACTGCTTGCGCCTAGGAATTCGAGACTAGCCTGGGCAAGAGGGGTGAGACTCCGTCTCCACAAAAAAGTTTTTTTAAAAATCAGCCAGGCATGGTGGTGCGTGCCTGTAGTCCCAGGTACTTGGGAGGCTGGGACTTGAGCCCAGGAATTCAAGGTGACAGTGAGCTATGATTGTGCCACTGCACTCCAGCCTGGGTGCAGTGACAAAGCAAGACCCCCATCTCTCTAAAAAATAAATGAATAAAGTTTTATTGCAAGAAAGCCACGCCCAATTATTTATACCTTGTGTATGGCTGCTTTCACATAACAACAGCAGAGTTGAATAGGTTAAGTCGTTGCAACAGGCCAGATGGCCACAAAGCCTAAAATATTTACTATTTGGCCCTTTACAGAAAATATTGGCCAACCCCTGATGTACAACATTCACATACATGTATGCAGTGGTTCTCCATCCTGGTTGTACGATAGAGTTAAGAGCCTCTAGTGTAGTTTCAGTTCTGGGTGAGATGGAGTAAGCACACCCCACCGTGTCTCCTGCAAAATAGAACTAACAGACCTGGACCAAATGCTTGGAGTAGCTAGCTAAAGACTCTGAAAAGTAAATCCTGGTTGGTGGATTAGGGAACTCAAAGTGTCATCAGCTGGTGGTGAGTGTCCTCTTTGTCTTACTTCTGATAGGACTTCAATGACAGCCTGAAACCTGGAAGTACAAAATGAGTGCAAAAAAGCCTTTTTCTGTGGGGTGCCGTGGCTCACGCCTGTAATCCCAGCATTTTGGGAGGCTGAGGTGAGCGGATCACGAGGTCAGGAGATCCAGATCATCCTGGCCAACATGGTGAAACCCCATCTCTACTAAAAATACAAAAAAATTAGCTGGGCGTGGTGGCAGGCACCTATAGTCCCAGCTACTCGGGAGGCTGAGGCAGAATTGCTTGAACCTAGGAGGCAGAGATTGCAGTGAGCCAAGATTGTGCCACTGCACTCCAGCCTGGGTGACAGAATGAGACTCCATCTCAAAAAAA
The DNA here is from genome assembly GCF_028885625.2 of Pongo pygmaeus. NCBI lineage: Eukaryota > Metazoa > Chordata > Mammalia > Primates > Hominidae > Pongo > Pongo pygmaeus. The sequence continues at coordinate 108,614,630 of NC_072383.2, read as the reverse complement.
AAAAAAAAAAAAGCCTTTTTCTGGTTAAAGAGCAGGAAATGGGACTTCTACAGGACAGAGAGGAAGGGGATTCCCCTGGGGTTTTTTCCTCCTCCTCCCTTTTTCTGATCTCTCCCATCCAGCCCCTAGGCAAGCCTGTGGCTGCAATAGCAGCAGCAGCAGTGGCAGCACAGGTTCCTAAATCTCTGAGCAAGGGAATGAGGGGGGATCCTGATTGCTTTTCTTTTTCTCTCTATTCTCTCACCATCTGCCCAGGAGGCAGAACCTCACCTGGTCAGTTGCCTGCTAAGACAAAAATATTAACATTTTTGCATAAAGTTTAAAGAAGACCCAGAGTCTCATAACATAACATTCACAATGTCCAGGATACCATCCATAATGACTTGACATATGAGTAATTCTCATGTACTTGCCAGGGAAGGCAGCCAACAGATGCCAACCCCAAGATGACACAAATGTTGGAGTTATCAGACAGATTTTAAAGCAGCTAGTAAGACCATGCTATAAGAAGTAAAAGCAAACATTCTTGAAACAAACAGGAATATAGAAAGTCCCATCAGAGAAATAGAAGATACAGAAGAGAACCAAATAGGAATATTAGAACTGAAAAATACAAACACTAAAAATAGAAAACTCACTGGATGGGCTTAATAGAAGAATAGAGATGACAAAGAGAGTCAACGAATTGAAAACAGATCACTAGAAATTATCTGGTTTAAGCAACAGAGAAGGAAAAAGAGTAGGAAGAAAAAATTGAACAGTCTCAGGGACCTGTGGGAAAATACTAAAATGTCTGACATTTATGTCACTGGATTCCCAATAAGAGATGAGAAAGAGTGGTGTGTGCAGAAAACGTATTTGAAGAAATATTGGCAAAAAAACCCCTCTAAATTTGGGACAGGCTCAATGGCTCACACCTGTAATCCTAGCACTTTGGGAGGCCGAGGTAGGCAGATGGTTTGAGGTTGGGAGTTTGAGACCAGCCTGGCCAACATGGTGAAACCCCATCTCTACTAAAAATACAAAAATTAGCTGGGCATGTTGGTGCGCACCTGTAATCCCAGCTACTCAGGCGGCTGAGGCACAAGAATCACTTGAACCTGGGAGGTAGAGATTGCAGTGAGTCCAGATTGCGCCACTGCACTCCAACCTGGGCAACAGAGCGAAACTCTGTCTCAAAAAAAACAAAAAAAAAACCTCTAAATTTGGCGAAAGATGTAAACTTACAGATTCAAGAAACTTAGAAAATTCCAAAGAAGATAAACTCAAATCCACAGTTGAGACACATCAAAATCAAACTGTTGAAAACTAAAGTTGAAGAAAACATCTTGAAAGCAGCCAGGAAAAAGTGACACATAACATATATAGAAAAACAGTGATTTGAATGATTGTGGATTTCTTATCAGAAACCATAGAGATGAGAAGGAAATGAAATAATACTTTGTTTTGTTTGTTTGTTTGTTTGAGATGGAGTCTCTCTCTGTTGCCCAGGCTGGAGTGCAGTGGTGCAATCTTGGCTCACTAACCTCCGCCTCCCAGGTTCAAGCGATTTTCTTGCCTCAGCCTCCTGAGTAACTGGGATTACACATGCCTGCCACCATGCCCGGCTAATTTTTGCATATTTAGTAGAGATAGGGTTTCACCATGTTGGCCAGGTTGGTCTCAAACTCCCGACCTCGTGATCCGCCCACCTCGGCCTCCCAAAGGGCTGGGACTGCAGGCATGAGCCACCTCACCCGGCCGGAATAATACTTTTATTATTATTATTATTTTGAGACAGGGTCTCACTCCATCGCCTAGGCTGGAGTGCAGTGGCGTGATCTCGATTCACTGAAACCTCAACCTCTTGAGCTCAAGTGATCCTCCCACCTCAGCATCCACAGTAGCTGGGACTACAGCTGTGTGCCACTGTGCCCAGACAACTTTTGTATTTTTTGTAGAGATGGGGTTTCACCATGTTGCCCAGGCTGGTCTTGAATTCCTGAGCTCAAGTAATCCACCCACCTGGGCCTCCCAATGTGATAGGATTACAGGCATGAGCCACTGCTCCTTTTTTATTATTATTATTTTTTCTCATCTTCTTTGTGATGGTAGAAACAATACTTTTAAAATGCTAAAAGAAAAGAGCTGTCAACCCAGAACTCTATATCCAATGAAAATAACCTTTGGAATGAAGGCAAAATAAGGACATTCTAACAGGAAAAAAAAGAATTATTATTTACTTTAATAGAAATGCTAGAGAAAGTTCTTTGGGTGGAAGGGAAATGATGCCAGAGGGAATCTTGGAACTTTAGGAATGAAAGAAAAACAACAGAAATGTTAAAGATCTGGCAGAGTAAGACCCTGTCTCAAGAAACAAACAAAAAGTTGAAATTGTCATACATATCTTAAAGCTATAACATTGTCAGCCAGGTGCAGTAGCTCAAGCCTGTAATCCCAGCACTTTGGCAGGCCGAGGGAGGCGGATCACCTGAGGTCAGGAGTTTGAGACCAGCTTGGCCAACATGGTGAAACCCTGTCTCTACTAAAACTACAAAAATTAACCGGGATGGTGGCACATGCCTGTAAACCCAGCTACTCAGGAGGCTGAGGCAGGAGAACCACTTGAACCTAGGAGGCAAAGGTTACAGTGAGCCGAGATTGTGCCACTGCACTCCCGCCTGGGCGACAGGGAGACTCCATCTCAAAAAAAAAAAAAAAAACAAAACTCCGGGCACGGTGGCTCACACCTGTAATCCCAGCACTTTGGGAGGCCGAGGTGGGTGGATCACGAGGTCAGGAGATCAAAACCATCAAAACACGGTGAAACCCCGTCTCTACTACAAATACAAAAAATTAGCCGGGCGTGGTGGCAGGCACCTGTAGTCCCAGCTACTCGGGAGGCTGAGGCAGGAGGATGGCATGAACCCGGAAGGCGGAGCTTGCAGTGAGCCGAGATTGCGCCACTGCACTCCAACCTGGGCGACATAGTGAGACTCCATCTCAAAAAAAAAAAAAAAAAAAAAAATTGTCTAGTAGGGTTTTCAGCATATATCAGTGTAATACATTTGACAACTATAATATAGAAGGGGGTAGGGTAAAAAATATAATGGTAAGATTTCTGCCTTCTACTGGAAATGTAAAATAGGATTTCTAAGTAGACTGAAAAGTTGGGGGGGGGTGTGTGTGTGTGTGTGTGTGTGTGTGTGTGTGTGTGTGTGTGTGTGTGTGTGTGTGTGTGTGTGTGTGTGTGTGTGTGTGTGTGTGTGTGTGTGTGTGTGTGTGTGTGTGTGTGTGTGTGTGTGTGTGTGTGTGTGTGTGTGTGTGTGTGTGTGTGTGTGTGTGTGTGTGTGTGTGTGTGTAGTAATTTCTACCATAACCACTGAAAAAAGACTACAAGCCAGGCACGGTGGCTCACGCCTGTAATCCCAGCACTTTGGGAGGCTGAGGTGGGCAGATCATGAGGTCAAGAGATTGAGACCATCCTGGCCAACATGGTGAAACCCCGTCTCTTCTAAAAATACAAAAATTAGCTAGACATGGTGGTGCGCGCCTGTAGCCTCAGCTACTTGGGAGGCTGAGGCAGGAAAATCGCTTGAACCCAGGAGGCAGAGGTTGCAGTGAGCCGAGATCATGCCACTCCACTCCAGCCTGGGTGACAGAGTGAGACTCCATCTAAAAAAAAAAAAAAAAAAAAAAAAAAGACTTTACAAAGATATGTGATCAAAAATGCTAGAGGTAAATGAAAATGGAGTATTAAAAATTACTCAAATCATCAAAAGATATTTTGTTTCAAAATATTCAAAAGAGAGGAGGGGGGAGAACAAAAAACTAAGGACCAAATAGAAAATAAATAATAACATCATAGACTTAAATCCATACATATCAATAATTACATTAAATGTTAATGACCCAAACACACATATCAATAATTACATTAAATGTTAATGACCCAAACACATCAATGAAAAGCAGAGATTGTCAGAATGGATTAAAAAACAAAAGGGGCTGGGAGCTGCAGCTCACACCTGTAATCCCAACACTTCAGGGAGCCTGAAGCAATTATCCTAATCGCTTAAGCATAGGAGTTTGAGACCAGCCCGAGCAGCAGAGCAAGATCCTTTCACTACAAAAAATTTTATAGAAAGCAGCCAGGCATAGTGGTGCATGCCCATAGTCTCAGCTACTCAGGAGGGGCTGAGGTGGGAGGATCACTTGAGCTCAGGAGGTCAAGGCTGCAGTGAGCGCTGATCATGCCACTGCTCTCCAGCCTGGAGAACAGAGCAAGACCCTGCCTCAAGAAACAAACAAAAAACCATAAGGCCTAATATATACTGTCTATAAGAAACCCATTTTAAATATAACAATATAGGTAATAAGTTAAAAGCCAAAAGTATAAAAAGATATACCATGCAAAGGCTCAGGAAAAGAAAGCTAGGGTGGCTATATTAATATCAGACAAAGTAGACTTCAGAGGAAGGAATATTAGCACGGATAGAGAGGGACATAATATTATCATAAATGAGTCAATTCATCAAGAAGGCATAATAGTTCTAAATGTGTACACATCCAGCAACAGACCTTCAAAATGTATGAAGCAAACTTTGATAGAACTAAAAGGAGAGAAGGTCAAATCTACAATTATTGTTGGAGACTCTACACTCATCTTTTAGTAATAGATAGAACTAGTAGATAGAAAATCATTAAGGATATAGAACTAAACCAGACCAAAACCCAGCTAGATCTAGTTGATGTTTATAGACTCTTCTACCTGACAACATTAGAATATACATTCTTTTCAAGTACATATTGAACATTCACCCAGATAGACCATATCCTGGGTCATAAGACAAACCTTAGCAAATCTAAAAGAATTAAAATTGTATAAAGTATATTTTCAGACCATAATAGTATTAAGCTACAGATAGGTAATACAAATAAAACTGGAGAACACCCAAGTGCTTGAAGTTGAACAACATGCTGCTTTTTTTTGGAGACAGAGCCTCACGCTGTTGCCCAGGCTGGAGTGCAGTGGTGCAATCTCGGCTCACTGCAACCTCTACCTCTTGGGTTCAAGCAATTCTTCTGTCTCAGCCTCCCTAGTACTGGGATTACAGGCGCGTGCCACCACACCCAGCTAATTTTTGTATTTTTAGTAGAGATAGGGTTTCACCATGTTGACCAGGCTGGTCTCGGACTCCTGGCCTCAGGTGATCCACCCACCTTAGCCTCCCACAGTGCTGAGATTACAGGTGTGAGCTACCGTGCCCAGCCCTGAACAACACACTTCTAACTAATCCATGGATCTAAGAGGAAGTCTTAAGGGAAAAATTATTTTCCACTGAATGAAAATGAAAATGCAGCATATCAGAATTTCTGGAATGCAGCCAAAGCAATGCTTAGAGGAAACTTTATAGTATTTAAATTCTTACCTTAGAAAAGAAGAAAGGTCTCAAATCATTCTCATCATTATTTTTTGAGACAGTGTCTTGCTCTGTCACCCACGCTGGAATGCAGTGGTGCAATCTTGGCTCACTGCAACCTCCCTCTCCCGGGTTCAAGTGATTCTCCTGCCTCAGCCTCCTGAGGAACTGGGATTACAGGCATGCAGCACCATGCCTGGCACATTTTTGTATTTTTAGTAGAGATGGAGTTTCACCATGTTGGCCAGGCTGGTCTCTAACTCCCCACCTCAAATGATCTGCCTGCCTCAGCCTCTCAAAGTGCTGGGATTACAGGTGTGAGCCACCGCGCCTAGCCTCAAATTATTAATCTAAGCTCCTCCCTTAAGAAACTTTAAAAAAAAAAGAGCAAAATAAACCTCAACCAAACAGAAGCCAGCAAATAGTAAAGAGCAGAAATCAATGAAACTGAAAGAAGGAAACAGTAGCAAAAAATCAATGAAACTGAAAGAAGGAAACAGTAGCGAAAAATCAATGAAACCAAAAGCTGGTTTTTCAGAAGGATTAGTAAAACTCATACATGTCTGGCAACACTGACAAAAAGGAGAGCATACAGATGGAGTTGTCACTATAAACCCCACAGACATTGAAGGATAATTGAAAAAAAAATACAAAGCAGACCGGGCACGATGGCTCATGCCTGTAATCCCAGCACTTTGGGAGGCTGAGGCAGGTGGATCACCTGAGGTCAGGAATTCGAGACCAACCTGGCCAACATGGTGAAACTCCGTCTCTACTAAAAATACAAAAATTAGCTGGGCATGATGGTGGGCGCCTGTTATCCCGGCTACTTGGGAGGCTGAGGCAGGAAAATCGCTTAAACCTGGGAGGCAGAGGTTGCAGTGAGCTGAGATTGTGCCACTGCACTCCAGCCTGGGCGACAGATTCAGACTCCATCTCTAATAATAATAATAATAATAATAATAATAATAATAATAGTAATACAGACCAGGCATAGTGGCTCACAGTGGTAATCACAACACTTTGAAAGGCCGAAGTAGGAGGATTGCTTGAGGCCAAGAGTTTGTGACCAGCCTGGGCAACATAGCAAGACCCCATCTACAAAACTGCAACAACAAAAAAATCAGCCTAGCATGATGGCACGTGCCTGTAGTCCCAGTTACTCTGGAGGCTGAGGTGAAAGGATTGCTTGAGCCCAGGAGGTCAAGGCTGCAGTGAGCTGTGTTCGCACCACTGTACTCTAGCCTGGGTGACAGAGTGAGACCCTGTCTCAAAAAAAATAGAGAAAAATGCAACATAACCAAGTGGGATTTCCAGATAGGCAAGACTGATTTAATATTTGAAAATCAGGCCAGGTGCGGTGGCTCACGCCTGTAATCCCAACACTTTGGGAGGCCAAGGTGGGTGGATCACCTGAGGTCGGGAGTTTGAGACCAGCCTGGCCAACATGGTGAAACCCCATCTCTACTAAAAATACAAAATTAACTGGGCATGGTGGTGCATGCATGTAGCTACTTCGGAGGCTGAGGCAGGAGAATCACTTAGAACCCGGGAAGCGGAGGTTGCAGTGAGCTGAGATTGCACCATTGCACACCCGCCTGGGCGACAGAGCGAGACTGTGTCTCAAAAAAAAAAAAAATCAGTTAATCTATCAAGTTAACAGTAAAAAAGAAAAACTATATAATCATATCAGTTGATGCAGAAGAAGCATTCAACAAACTTCAGCATCCATTCATGTTTTAAAAAAAACTCCTAGCAAACTAGGAATAGATGAGACTTCCTTGATCTGATAAACGGTATCTATTTAATGATGAAAGACAGTGTTTGCTCTCAAATTGGGAGAAAGACTAGGGTGTCCACTCTTACCATTTCTCTTCTACATCACACTGGAAATCCTAACCAGTGTCAAGAGGCAAGAAAAAGAAATAAAAGGCATACAGATTGAAAAGGAAGAAATCAGACTGTCCCCATTCAAATGAGATGATTTCTATGTAGAAAATCACAAGGAACCTACAAAAAGGTTTCCAGAACCTTGAGTTAAACAAGATTGCAAGAATACAAGGTCAACAGCCAAAAATCCATCTTTTTTTTTTTTTTTTTTCTTTTTTTGAGACAGAGTCTTGCTCTGTCACCCAGGCTGGAGTGCAGTGGTGTGATCTCGGCTCACTGCAACCTCCGCCTCCCAGGTTCAAGCAATACTCCTGCCTCAGCCTCCCAAGTAGCTGAGATTACAGGTGCCCCCCACCATGCCTGGCTAATTTTTTGTATTTTTAGTAGAAACAGGGTTTTACCATATTGGCCAGGCTGGTCTGGAACTCCTGACCTCAGGTGATCCACCCGTCTCGGCCTCCCAAAGTGCTGGGATTACAGGTGTGCGCCACCGCACCCTGCCAAAAATCCATCATATTTCTTTAGACTAGCAGTGAACAATTGGAAACTGAATCTAGAAAAACAATACCAGTAATAAAAGCTCCAAATTGGCCGGGTGCAGTGGCTCACACCTATAATCCCAGCACTTTGGGAGGCAGAAGGGGGTGGGTTACCTGAGGTCGAGTTCGATACCAGCCTGGTTAACATGGGGAAGCCCTGTTTCTACTAAAAATACAAAAATTAGCTGGGCATGGTGGTGGGCGCCTGTAGTCCCAGCTATTCGGGAGGCTGAGTCAGGAGAATCGCTTGAACCTGTGAAGTAGAGGTTGCAGTAAGCCTGAGATCTCGCCACTGCACTCCAGCCTGAGCGACAGAGCGGGACTCTGTCTCAAAAAAATAAAAAAGCTCCAAATTAAATACTTAGGTATAAATCTAATGAAATACACAATACATGTAGTATCTATATGCCAAAAACTGCTGATGAAAGAAATCAATGAAGACCTGAATAAGTGGAGAGATGTACTGCGCTTATGGATATGAAGACTCAACAACATGTCAATTCTCCACAAGTTAATAAATGTATAAATTTACTTCAATTGAGGATTTTTTATTAGACAGACATGCTGATTCTAAAATTCAAATGGAGGCCAGGTATAGCGGCTTACGCCTGTAATCCCAGCACTTTGGGAGGCCAAAGCGGGAGGACTACTTGAGCCCAGGAGTTTGAGACTAGCCTGGGAAGCATGGCAAGACCTCATCTCTACAAATAATAAATTAGCCATGGGTGATGGTGCATGCCTGTGGTCTCACCTACTCGGGAGGCTGATGTGGGAAGATCACCTGAGCCCAGGAGGTTGAGGCTGCAGTGAGCCATGATCGTGCCACTGCACTTTAGCCTTGGCAACAGAGTGAGACCTCATCTCCAAAAATAATAATAATAATTTAAAAATTCAAATGGAAAGGTGAAGGAACTAGAGTAGCCCAGACAATTTTGCAGAAGAATAATGTGGAAGGAAGTACAACACCCAATTTTTCAGAATTGCTATGAAGCTGTACAGTTCTCAAGACTGTGATACCGATGAAGAGATAGACATGTAGGCCATTGAAACAGTATAGAGAATCCAGAGATAGACCCACACAAATATGTTCAATTGATTTTTGTCAAAAGTGCAAAGGTAATCAGTTCAGTGGTGGAGGAAGGATAGTTTTTTGTTGTTGTTTTGTTTTTTTTCTTTTTTTTTAAAGACGGAGTCTCGCTCTGTCATTCAGGCTGAAGTGCAGTGGTGGGATCTTGGCTCACTGCAACCTCGGCCTCCCGGGTTCAAGTGATTCTCCTGCCTCAACCTTCCGAGTAGCTGGGACTACAGGCACACGCTACCACACCCAGGTAATTTTTTGTATTTTTAGTAGAGATGGGGTTTCACCGTGTTAGTCAGGATGGTGTTGATCGCCTGACCTCATGAACCGCCTGCGTCAGCCTCCCAAAGTGCTGGGATTACAGGCATGAGCCACTGCACCCGCCCCAGGATAGTCTTTTTAATGCGTTGGGACGACCAGACATCCATGTGCAGGAAAGTGAACTTCAACCTAAACCTCACACCTTACCCCGAAACTAGAAAGGATCATAGATCTAAATGTAAAACCTGACACTGTAAAACTTCTAGAAGAAGACGTAAGAGGTCCGGGCACGGTGGCTCACGCCTGTAATCCCAGCACTCTGGGAGGTCAAGGCAGGTGGATCACCTGAGGTCAGGAGTTCGAGGCTAGCCTGGCCAACATAGTGAAACCCCGTCTCTACTAAAAATACAAAAATTAGCTGGGCGTGGTGGTGAATGCCTGTAGTCCCAGCTACTCAGGAGGCTAAGGCAGGAGAATCGCTTGAATCCAGGAAGCAGAGATTATAGCAAGCCGAGATCACACCACTGTACTCCAGCCTGGGCAACAGAGTGAGACTATGTCTCAAAAAAAAAAAAGAAAACATAAGAGAAAATCTTTGTGATCTTGGATGAAAGCTTTTAGCTATCAGCTGAGTATGGTGGCTCACGCCTGTAATCCTATGAGAGGCCGAGGTAGGAGGATCACTTGAGCCAAGGAAGTCGCGGCTGCAGTGAGCTATGACTATGCCACTGTACTCCAGCCTGGGCGACAGAGCAAGACGTTGCCTCTGCCAGGGGGAGAAAAAAACCTCTTAAATATAGCACCAAAATTCAATCCATAAAAGAAAATATTGATAAATTATACTTCATCAAAATTGAAAATTTTTGACCAGGTGCAGTGGCTCACGCCTGTAATCCCAGCACTTTGGGAGGCCAAGGCAGGTGGATCACTGGAGGTCAGAAGTTCAAGACCAACCTGACTAACATGGTGAAACTGCATCTACTAATACAAAAAGTTAGCCAGGCATGGTGGTGCATGCCTGTAATCCCAGCTACTTGGGAGGCTGAGGCAGGAGAATCGCTTGAACCTGGGAGGCAGAGGTTGCAATGAGCCAATATTGCACCATTGCACTCTAGCCTGGGCAACAAGAACAAAACTCCATTTCAAAAAAAAAAAGGAAAAGTTTTGTTCTGAGAAAACTAGTTAAGAAAGTGAAAAGACCGGCAACAGACTGGGAGAAAATACAGGTATTTGGAAATCACATATCCAGCAAATTACTCATATTCAGAATATTTAAAGAATTTTTAAAACTCAGGCCCAGCACGGTGGCTCACGCCTGTAATCTCAGCACTTTGGGAGGCCTAGGCAGGTGGATTACTTGAGCCCAGGAGTTTGAGACCAGCCTAGGCAATGTGGCGAAACCCTGTTTCTACTAAAAATATAAAAAAATTAGCCGGGTGTAGCAGTGCACACCTGTAGTCCCAGCTACTCAGGTGGCTGAGGCATGAGAATCGCTTGAACCCAGGAGGTGGAGGTTGCCAGTGAGCCGAGATCCACGCTACTGCACTCCAGCCATGGGGGGCAGAGTGAGACCCTGACTCAAAATAAATAAATAAGCCGGGCACAGTGGCTCACGCCTGTAATCCCAGCACTTTGGGAGGCCGACGCGGGCAGATCACCTGAGGTCAGTAGTTCAAGACCAGCCTGACCAACATGGAGAAACCCCATCTCTACTGAAAAAACAAAATTAGTCAGGTGTGGTGGCGCATGCCTGTAATCCCAGCTACTCAGGAAGCTGAGGCAGAAGAATCGCTTGAACCCAGGAGGTGGATGTTGCGGTGAGCCGAGATCGCGCCATTGCACTCCAGCCTGAGCAACAAGAGTGAAACTCCGTCTCAAATAAATAAATAAATAAATAAATAAAATTAAAACTCAACAGTAAGAAAACAACACAATACAAATGGGACAAAGACAAGATATGGGATGGCAAAAAAAATCACATGAAGACAAGCATGGCATGATTAGTCATTAGCACAATGAGATGCCACAGCATACCTATTAGAATGATTAAACTTTTAAAAACAAAACAAAAACTGAAAGTACAGGTGCTGGGAAAGACAGGAAGCAACTATAACTCTCACACATTGCTGTTTGGAAAACAAAGTGATAGCGCTACTCAAGGGAAAAAGTCTGGCAGTTTCTTACCAAGTTAAACATACATTTACCATATAACCCAGCATTTCTACTCCTGGGTCTTTACCCAGAAGAAAGATAAACTTATGTTAAAGAAAAACCTACATAGGAGTGCTGATAGTGGCGTTATTCATTGGCACATGGATCAGTGTCCTCCAGGAGCTAGATTAGGGCTGAGTCAGTAAGCTTCCTTGCAGATGGAGTCCCTGTCTGGATCTGCAAAGGCCACCTGCCCCAGCCCTAACCGTTTTATACTAATAGATTCATTTGAGCAAGGCTTAGAGCTCATCCACTGTCCCACACCGTGGGCTGAGGGACACCCGCTGTGAGCTGATTCAGCTCCCTCAGCACACTTTCCATGGCCAAAGATTGTCAGTTACACTAAGGGCAAACTAATCGTAAGGATTGGGGTGAGCACAGGTTTCTGCTAAATGATGCCTGGACCTTTGTACCAGAAAAAAAACAAGGCTATGAGCCTTGCTACTAGCTGGGTCTTCAGGAATTTTTAGCCAGTCTAGCAACATGACTCGTCATTATGCACAAATACTAATCGCAAAACTTAGTTTGAGGAAATAATGGTGATGTTCCTTTACAGATCATCTTTATCAACATTTCTATGAACAAAACTTTGGCTTGGTTTCTGTTTCAGATCACAAAAATGGACAGCACTTTATAATACCTCAAATGGCAGACAGGTAAGGTCATTGAAATACCAGTTAGTTTTGTCTATCACTAATATTTCCTTGGTTGTATTATGTTTAAGTACATTATAATTTGTGTTTAACAAAGCCCATACATTTTTCTCTTTTATGGCTATACCATTTGGAAATAAGACGGCTGTAAGTAAACCACTATATAAAACTTAAGTTTCAAAGAGCACAAGTAGCAATTTTACTAATAGGAAAATTGAAACCAGTGATATTGTCACTGTTTTAGCCAGTTGTGACAGTATTTTTTATTTATTTATTTACAGAATTCTTCTGTATTATAGGAGATTACATTGTCTATGACAGGGGTTGGCAAACTTTTCTTCTCAAGGGCCAAATAATAAATATTTTAGACTTTGTGGGTAATATGGCCCCTTTTGCAACAGCTTAACTCTACTGTTGTAGATGAAAGCATCTGTGGACACTCCATAAATGAATGGGTGTGTCTATTCCAGTGAAATTTTATTTCTGGAGACTGAAATTTGAATTTCAAATAGTTTTCACATTATGAAATACTGTTTTTTCTTTTTGCCCCCAAACATTTTAAAACGTAAAAACCATTCCTAGCTCAACTGAACAAAAAGAAGGCCATAATTTTGCTGACCCCTGGTATATAAGAGCAGATGAGTTCATTGCTACAGTAATGAACCTTAAACCCTTGTTTTGCAAGTTACCTTTGCACAGAAACTGTCAAGAGTTTATGAAATGACTAACTGCTATTCCAGATATAATCTTGCCATCCCGATCTTTTACATCTTCCCTTTTTTTTTTTTTTTTTTTTTGCTTTGGTAGACACAGGGTCTTGCTATGTTACCCAGGCTGGTTACAAACTCGAGGACTCAAGCAATCCACTTGCCCTGGCCTCCCTACGAGCAACTGCATCTGGCCTTGTATTTTCTTTTCTTTTCTTTTTTTTTTTTTTGAGACAGAGTCTTGCTCTGTCGCCTAGACTGGAGTACAATGGTGCAGTCTAGGCTTACTGCAACCTCCACCTCCCAGGTTCAAGCAATTTTCCTGTCTCCACCTCCCGAGTTGCTGGGACTATGGATGCGTGCCACCACACCCGGCTAATTTTTTGTATTTTTAGTAGAGATGGGGTTTCACCATGTTGGCCAGGCTGGTCTCAAACCCGTGACCTCGCCAGGTGCAGTGGCTAACACCTGTAATCCCAGCACTTTGAGAGGCCGAGGCAGGTGGATCACGAGGTCAGGAGTTCGAGACCAGCCTGGCCAAGATGGTGAAACGCTGTCTGTATTAAAAATACAAAAATTAGCCAGGCACAGTGGCGTGCGCCTGTAATCTCAGCTACTCTGGAGGCTGAGGCAGGAGAATTGCTTAAACCCTGGCGGCAGAGATTGCAGTGAGCTGAGATTGCACCACTGCACTCCAGCCTGGGTGACAGAGTGAGACTCCATCTCAAAAAAAACAAACAAACAACCCTGACCTTGTGGTCCTCCCACCTCGGCCTCCCAACGTCCTGGGATTATAGGCATGAGCCATCGAGCCCAGCATATTTTCTTATATCATGCTTTTTTTTTTAATACTTCAAAAATTGTGACTCCTCACATAAGGGCCTGGAAGGTAACCTGGCAATAGCTTTTGTCATTTAGTTGGTGGACGATTTTTTTTATCTCTTTAACACTTACATGATTGTGGTATTTCAGAAGGAGTTACTTTCACCAGATTGTTCTGTTTAGAGCTCCTCACTGACTCTATTCGGCTGTAGAATGCTTGGTTCTAACATGGTCCATGAACTGTAATTAATATTTTTATCTCTTGGGTGTCTTAAACTTTACAGAGTTCACAAATCTGGCTTTATTTATTTGCTTATTAGCTTTGTATGTTTTCTTAGCAGCCTGGATTTGTCTGAATTGGCAAAAGCTGCTAAGAAGAAACTTCAATCTGTGAGTATTTCTCTGTACTGGTTTTCTCTAGTATGAGAATCGGTGCACCCTGCTGATACCTACTCTCAATGCAGGTTACCTATTGCGTCTGATGATGTTATTTCATACTTTTATTTGTTAAACTAGAAGCAGACTATTGAGTATACAGCAGTGATGACTACAAGGACTATTAAGTTCAGTATATTCAGTTCATTGGTTCTGCTTCAGATAATCTCATTTTTCTCTGTCATGTAACAAGTGCAGATGGCACCTTTGGCATTAGGCAGTTGTTCTCCTCAGGAGAGTTCCCTAGTTCCTCTCAGTGTCATGAGTAAGTAGGGCACGCGTTCTTGGGATGACTTAGCCACGTAGGGTTCTAGAGCTGGTAAATGCTGATGCTGAAATGGTGGCGAGTCCCATAGATTCACTGGCTGCCATTTGGATCCAGCCATACTGTAACTCTCTTTCCCATCCCATGCCGTTCATCAGTGCTTTTTAAATTTCTGCTGTTAAAAGCTGGTGGTCTTGGCCCACGTGCGTGCTCAGAGTTTGCCGGCTGTGTACCACAACCTCCCTTTAGCCTGTGTCTTTCTTCCAGACTGCCCACCTCAGCCTTAGGAAAGTCCTAAGGGCCCAAGGCCTCAAGGCCCTGGGAAATCTACTTCTCTGGGATTGACTTCTCTTTGTCTAGTTCTCTCACATGAAGCCTCACCAGGGCACTTCTCTCCACTTTAACCACCAAAGTATACTCCTCAGCTGTTCCCATTGCTCTGGATCAGAACCAAGATTCTTAACTTCTTTTTGTAACCCGTAAGGGCATCATTCAACTCTCACCTTTCAGAGATTGCCCTGCTTCCCATCTGGTTCCGTGTGTGTGTGTGTGTGTGTGTGTGTCTGTGTGTGTGTGTCTGTGTGTCTTTAGATTAACACGCTCTGAGGCCATGAGCTGCACATTCAAGTCCTCTTCCAGGAATCCTCCTTTGCCTACAGTGTTTGCCTTTCCCAGCTTCCATTTCTCTGATCATTCAAGGACCTGAAATCTGACCAGTGTAGGTAGCAGCTTTCCCAAAGCCTGACTCTGACATTGCAGCTTTCCTAATTTATGACTTTCTCCTCATTTCCGTTTTCACAGAAGACCCTTTACTAAAACTTCATATAATAGTATTAAATATTACATTAAATGAATCTTTATCCTTACTAGTATTTAACTGTATTATGAAATAAATGTGTTTTATGCAATTTGTTTGGTGTCTCTGTGTTCTGTATCTACAGTTTTGTGTGTCTGTGTGTTTTATTGCCTTAAGGAAGTTGTAAACTAAGATGATCGAGATGATAAGTTTTAGAGTCAGATAGCACTAAATATTGTGTGATTTCCTTTTAACTACTCACAATCTGTAAGTAAATTTTATTATAAATAATTCAAACCTAGATAAAAACCCACATTTTCTTAGACTATCCTACATTTGCTTCACTGGAAGCTGCATGAAAGCTGAGATTATGCCTGTAATATCTCTAGCATGTGGCAGGCATGAAGTAAAGACCTGGAACAGAGTCTAGTACAGCTCTCAAGAGCTGCGGCTCTGGGTCAGACTGGTCAGTACATATCTCAGCCCTGCCAAGCTTCCTAGCCTCCCTGTGCCTTGGCATCCTCTCATAGAAAAGGGAGATAAGGATCCTGCAGGGGCTGCCAACCAGAACTGCTCAGAGTGGGCTGCCACCGTTACTTGTTGACCCTCACCCTGTGGTCTCCTTCTCACAGGTGACTATCTTATCAGCGCCAGGTCAGTGTTTATCCTCCAATATCTTCCTCCTGTCCTCCCTCTCTTCCTCCCTTCATCCTTTCTTTCCTTTCTTTTTTCCTTCTCCCTCCTGATGAAGAGCTGAGAGAAATATAACAAAGGCTAATGTATTCCTTGAATGAGTAAATGTTAGCATTTTCAAAAATGTAAACTTGGATCTCAGGTCTGTCACTTACTAGCTCTGTGACTTTAGGCAAGCTACTATCTTCTCTGCCTCAGTTTTCCTGTCTTAAAGATGGGACAATAGTAGTTCCTGTTTTCATAGAGGTGTTAAAAGTGAAATGTGATACTGTTAGCACAGTGCCTGGGATATAAGCCCTTAATTAGCATTGGCCATTGTAGTTGTTGCTAGTAATAATAACATTAGCTTGTAGTCCCATGGAGGAAGAAACTGGATATTTATGAAGCAAGGTCAAGCTCCCAATCGTTCATCATCTTGTCTAGCAACAGGCTCTCTGGGTTTGTTTTTAATTATAGTGCGACCACATTGGGGAAGATTTGGAAAATAGAGAAGGGGGACCATCATTGCTATACTCTTAATGGAGTCAGGCTCAATATTTTGGTACATTTCTTTCAGTTCTTATTTATATGCATATCTTTTTTTAAAACTGGAACTTAATCATAATTATAGACGTTTATAACCTGCTTTTTTCACTCAATAATATATCGTATCCATTTTAACATGTTCCTATGAGGTCTCTGTAACCAGCACTTGTTTTTTCTTTTTTTTCGAGACAAGGTCTCACTCTGTCACCCAGGCTGGCGTGCAGTGATGCCATCATGGCTCATTGCAGCCTTGAACTCCCAGGCTCAAGTGAGTGATCTTCCTGCCTCTGCCTCCCAAAGTGTTGGGATTATAGGCATGAGCCACCACACCCAGCCTGTAGCCAGCATTTTAAATTGCTGCATTAAATCCCTTCTGGCCAGCTAGTGCCTCTTTTCTAGCCCCTCTTAAAGTGTGAGGTACTATGTGTGGATGTAAGGAACCCAATAGGGAATATAACAGATTCAGCATCTGTCCTCCCAAAGCAGATGTCAGACAGTTTAACAGTCACAACTACCACGTGTCAAGGTGTTTCATGAGGCAGAAAGAGCAGAGAGAGGCGGAGCCACCCCAGAAGGGGCTTAACCTCATCTGGGCCAGGAAGACCTCAATTATCCTCCATGTGCCCAGGGAGGCACTGCAGGCTGTGAGGTGGTTGTTGTGTGCTGAAGAGTCAGGCTGTGCTTTGGTAGGAAGCTTCCTTCTGGAGACTGAAGCAGTAGGACTGCTACTGAGAAAGAGAGCAAAGAAACTCAGCTGAGGTCTGGGTTACGTTTTTGTGCAAGGGCACATTTTATCCTCTCAAAACAGCATGGCTTTTGCTTTTCTTTTTTCTTTTTTGAGATAGGGTCTCACTCTGTCACCCAGCCTGGAGTGCAGTGGTGTGCTCTTGGCTCACTGCAGCCTTGATATCCTGGGCTGAAGTGATCCTCCTGCCTCAGCTTCCTGAGTAGTTGGCACTACAAGTGTGCACCACCACACCCAGCTAGTTTTTGTATTTTCTGTAGAGGCGGGGTTTCGCCATGTTGCCCAGGCTGGTCTCCAACTGCTGGGCTTAAGCAATCCACCTGCCTCAGTCTCCCAGAGTGCTGGGATTATAGGTGTGCACCACTGAGCCTGGCTGTTTTTGCAAGGGTATAGGATCCCTTAAACTTTGGGGAACTGATAAACGCTTTTAAGTGCAGAAAAGGAGGCTTACAGGATATCACAAGAAGAGTAGAGAACTGGAACCTACTTCTGAGATGATGCACTTTAGATGCCTCTTAGCTCCTTCATAGCAGCAGCTCTGTCTGTGTCATAAAGTAGTGAAATTGCTGTGGTTGGCAGACATTTCTAGAGGCCCTGTACGATTTTGAAAATGTTATGTCTGTTTAACAGTGGGTATGTACCAAGCACTGGCATTGGATAAGACGTAGGCAATAAAAGGGTGACTAAGTTGCAGTTCCCTCTCATCCTCCTGGTGTTAATCGTTGTCCCTTGTGTTCCTGATATTTTTTACTTTCAGCTAAGTAATCATTTGTTTGAAGAACTTGCCATGGATGTGTACGATGAAGTTGACAGGCGAGAGACGGATGCAGGTGACTTGACGTGGCTTTATCTAATAAGCTTCTGTTATCAGTGGGCAGTGAAAAGCTGCCAGGCTCAGTGTTTTACTAGTCCAATTTCTGCTGTCCTGATGGTGCGAGTGTCAACGTTTGCCTTTGCGTGTGTTGGCTTCAGAGTGTGTTTCCCCTCGTAGTGCGTGAGCTGTGCCTCCCAGGAGCAGTGGCACACAGGTGTGTGATGAGGTTTGTCTCTGGCTCTTTCCTCTGGCTAGTCTGGCTTGCCACGCAAAACCACAGCGCCCTGGTAACCGAGACAACGGTCGTCCCCTTTCTTCCGGTCAATCCTGAGTACTCATCAACACGAAACCAGGCAAGTGGCTCAGTTTGGAAAGGAATAGTAGTTGGGGAATGGCTGATGTCAGATGTTTCATTTTCCCAGGACAAGTATTCTAAATGTTTTGATTGATTAAAATTTAATATCCTTTATACATAGACACACAACCCCCAAATTGATAAGAAAAACAATAGACTATAAATAAATGACTGGGAAATAATATGAAACAATTCACAGAAGAAATATAAATGGCTTACAAATGTGAAGAAATGTTTAACCTTGTCGGTAATCTAAGAAAGCAACTTAAAAGCATTAGTGCAAGTTTTATCAGTCAAATTAATAAAATATATAATAAAGGATACTCCAAACTGGTAAGGATGTGGTAAGCTGAGCTTTCTCTTGCAACAGATAGAACTTTAAATTGCTATAGATGTTAGAAAAGCAATTTGTTTACCAGTTTCAGAAGCCTCAAAATTAAGTACATCCTTTTACATGGGAATTTCTCATTTGAGAATATGCTCTAATAAAATAAAAATTTATGCACGTGATTTTCGTCAAAGCACTGCTGTATATAATAGTGCGTTAAAAACAGCTAACACATCCATCAAGAGGAGAAATGTTGAATGAATTAGGAAGGTGTTTTAGTCTTTATAATTAGCAGCTATATATAAGGATAGGGTATATCGAGACTATGATTTTGTTTAACTTAAATTTTTTTTTTTTTTGAGACGGAGACTTGCTCTGTTGTCCAGGCTAGAGTGCAGTGGCGCCATCTCAGCTCACTGCAACCTCCACCTCCCGGACCCAAGCAATTATGCTGCCTCAGCCTCCCCGAGTAGCTAGGATTACAGGCACCCACCACCATGCCTGGCTAATTTTTGTACAAAGTCCTAACCTCAAGTGATCCTCCCGCCTCAGCCTCCCAAGGTTCTGGGATTACAGGCGTGAGCCACTGCACCCGGCCTTAACTTAAAATTTAAAAATTCCCCTCAAAATTAATTTATTATTACTGGGTCTACTTCCAAACTGAAGCATTAATAGAAGAAAAGCATTCAGTAGAACCATTTTATTTTTGCTTACCAAAATAGACCTGCATTGTGAGAACAATGCATATGTGAGAAATGCCATAACATTTATTATGAAATTCTCTTATATAAATGGTTTTAAACTGTTCATATGGAAAACAAGCATTGACTTGGTTTGATTATGGCTGGGATTAATTGTACTTTGATCATGCCAGAAGAAAGTATTTGCAGAAGTCTGTCAATAGTCTGACTAGTTTTATGTGACTATTTATGTATATATTTTTACACTGGGAAATATTTCCAATTATTTTCCCACCTTTAGGGCAGACAGAAGTTAGCTCGGTTCAACGCCCATGAGTTTGCCACACTGGTCATTGACATTCTCAGTGACGCCAAGAGGAGACAGCAGGGCAGTTCTCTCTCGGGTTCAAAAGGTAACTGCTCAAACCTCCAAACATTTGCATTTTTTGGCCCTCTAAATTTGACTCAAGTGTTAAAGTTATAAACCAATTAAAGCAGTCATCAACATGACGGTTTTATAGGTTTTTGGTTTTTTGTTTGTTTTTTTACTTTAAGTTCCGGGATACCTGTGCGGAATGTGCAGGCTTGTTACAAAGGTATACGTGTGCCATGGTGGTTTGCTGCACCTTTCGACCTGTCCTCTAGGTTCCCTACCCTCAGCCCCAACCCCTATAAGTTTTATTGGTACTATATTGTGATAAATAGTTTACCTGTCTGAGCCCTGGTGAATTAACAATATTTCAGAGTTATTAACTGCTACACATATTTATCTTATATATGATTTCTGTTTTGTTTTGGGACACTTACCTACCCTGTAAAATTGCATCCTGAAATTAACCCAAAACTCTGGCTTAGATCTTGTTAAAGGACATAAGAAAATAAACTTTTCTTGGCCGGGTGCAGTGGCTCACACCTGTAATCCCAGCACTTTGGGAGGCCGAGGCGGGTGGATCACCTGACATCAGGAGTTTGAGACCAGCCTTGCCAACATGGTGAAACCCCATCTCTACTAAAAATACAAAAATTAGCAGGGCATGGTGGCGGGCGCCTGTAATCCCAGCTACTCGGGAGGCTGAGGCAGGAGAATCACTTGAACCTGGGAGGCGGAGGTTGCAGTGAGCCAAGATTGCACCACTGCACTCCAGCTTGAGTGACAGAGCAAGACTCCGTCTCAAAAAAAAAAAAAAAGGAAAAGAAAAACTCTTCCTGATTGAAACTGCATAATATCTGCTGTTGCTTACCTACAAAACTGAGTTCAACATAATTAAAATTTGTTGCCATAAACTTTAAATGTCTTCAGTGAGAATTACTGTGATATACAATTATAAGGAGAGCTCTGAGCATCTGTTTCACAGGTGCCCTGTTGAGTCTAGTTCAGTAGCCCAGGTCCTGTCTGCATGCTTAGGAATGTCCTTCCTCTCTAGCCCTATTACTGTATGCATATTGGTTTTTTCTAATTATAGAAATTAGACGTTTTTCATTGTAAGTCATTTAAGCAAAAGAAATATGTACCATAAAAATTAAGTTTTCAGTCAGTATCACATTCCCCAAAGATAGTAATCATTAACTGACAACAACTCATTCATTCTTCTTGCCTGTTCGGGAATTTGATTTTATCTGTTCAACCAGGAATAAGGAAGTTCTGAAAAGGTTTATTAAATTTTGGTGAAGGCACAGTGACAAGAGTCTTTGGATACGTTTAAAGTCTTAAAATGGCCTGGGTGTGGTGCCTTACGCCTGTAATCCCAGCACTTTGGGAGGCTGAGGAGGGCAGATCATTTGAGGTCAGGAGTTCGAGATCAGCCTGGCCAACATGGTGAAACCCATCTCTACTAAAAATACAAAAAAATTAGCTGGGTGTGGTGGCACACGCCTATAATCCCAGCTACTCAGGAGGCTGAGGCAGGAGAATTGTGTGAACCTGGGAGACACAGGTTGCAGTGAGCCGAGATCACACCACTGCAGTCTAACCTGAGCAACAGAGTGAGACTCTGTCTCAAAAAAAAAAAAAAAAAAAATTGGGGGCCAGGCACAGTGGCTCACACTTGTAATCCCAGCACTTTGGGAGGCTGAGGTGGTGTAATCCCAGCACTTTGGGAGGCTGAGGTGGGCAGATCACGAGGTCAGGAGACTGAGACCATCCTGGCTAACATGGTGAAACCCCGTCTCTACTAAAACTACAAAAAATTAGCCAGGCATGGTGGTGGGCACCTATAGTCCCAGCTACTCAGGAGGCTGAGGCAGGAGAATGGCGTGAACCTGGGAGGCAGAGCTTGCAGTGAGCCGAGATTGCGCCACTGCACTCCAGCCTGAGTGACAGAGCAATAATCTGTCTCCAAAAAAAAAAAAAATTGTTTTAACTTAAAAAACAAAATCTTAAAAAATACCTGCTCTTTGATTTGATAATTCCATTCTTAGGTGTTAACTGAAGGGAAATCATCAGAGATGTTATATGTATGTTACGTAGAACAACACAAACATTAGAAGCAACTAAGTAATAAAGAGGAACAGTTAGTCACATTTTAAAATAGTACATACTGCACTTTGGGAGACCAAGGCAGGCGGATCATGAGTTCAGGAGATCGAGACTATCCTGGCTAACACGGTGAAACCCTGTCTCTACTAAAAATACAAAAAATTAGGCAGGCATGGTGGCGGATGCCTGTGGTCCCTGCTACTCGGGAGGCTGAGGCAGGAGAATGGTGTGAACCCGGGAGGTGGAGCTTGCAGTGAGCCAAGATCATGCCACTGCACTCTAGCCTGGGCAACAGAGCAAGACTCCATCTCAAAAAAAAAAAAAAAAAGAAGTACATACTTATCTTTTTTTAAAAGAATATGTAATTGTCTTAGTCCCTTTTGTGTAGCTATAAAAGAATACCTGAGACTGGGTAGTTTGTAAAGAAAAAGGGTTTATTTGGCTAATGATTCTGCTAACTGGAGGATTGGGCATCTGGTGAGAGCCTCAGCCTGCCTCCACCCATGGAAGGTGAAGGGGTGCTGCATGTGCAGAGATCACACGGTGAGAGAGGAAGCAAGAGAGTGAGGAGGGAGGTGCCAGGCTCTTTTCAATAACCAGGTCCTAGCAGGAACTAACAGAGCAAGAACTCACTACAAAGGGAGGGCATTAATCTGTTCATGAAGGATCCACCCCCATGACCCAAACACCTCCCTTTAGTCCTCCCCTCCAACATTGAGGATCACATTTCAACATGAGATTTGGAGGGAAGAAACATTTATACTATAGTAGTAATTATATGAGATAAAGTAATAAAGTTTGATTTTTTTTTTTTTTTTTTTTTTGAGACAAGAGTCTCATTCTGTTGCCCAGGCTGGAGTACAGTGGCGCAATCTTGGCTCACTGCAACCTCTGCCACCCAGGATCAAGTGATTCTTGTGCCTCAGTCTCCTGAGTAGCTGGGATTACAGGTGTGCACCACCACACCCAGCTAATTTTTGTATTTTTCAGTAAAGACGGAGTTTCTCCATGTTGGCCAGGCTATTCTCGAATTCCCGGCCTTAAGCGATCTGCCCACCTCAGCCTCCCAAAGTGCTGGGATTACAGGCATAAGCCACCATACCTGGCCAAATAATAAAGTTTTTAAAAGGTTTTGTATAACCCCAGTTTTGTAAGGAAAACATATTTGTGTAAATATATGTGTACAAGTGAGTATACCACATGTAAATATAAATACACAGTTGATCCTCATGTGCACATCCCGTATTTACAAATTCATCTACTTGCTAAAATTTGTGACCTCAAAATTTATACAGCATTTTCAAGGTCATTCTAAGAAATGTACAGAGCAGAGAAAAAAATTGAGTCACCAAAAGCACATGTTTCCAGCTGAGATTGAACAGGGAGGAGACTCCTTGACTTCTTGTTTCTGCATTCATGCTATAAACAAGTGTCCGTGGTCTATTTAGTGCCATGTTAGTCATATTTGTGTGCTTTTCATTGGTCATTTCACTGTTTTAAAATGGCCCCCTCCCGCCCAGGATCAATTGAGTGCCCAGGAGGTTGAGGCTGCAGTGAGCCATGATCACGTCTGCACCCTAGCATGGGTGACCGTATCTCAAAAGTGTCTCCTTGGCCAGACATGGTGGCTCACGCCTGTAACCCTAGCACTTTGGGAGGCTGAGGTGGGCCGATCATGAGGTCAGGAGTTCGAGACCAGCCTGACCAACATGGTGAAACTCTGTCTCTACTAAAAATACAAGAAAAATTAGCCAGGCATGGTGACGCGTGCCTGTAATCCCAGTTACTCAGGAGGCTGAGGCAGGAGAATCACTTGAACCCAGGAGGCGGAGGTTGCAGTGAGCTGAGATCGCACCACTGTACTCCAGCCTGGATGACAGAGTAAGACTCCATCTCCAAAAAAAAAAAAAAAAGTGCACGCCTGAACAACATAGCAAGGCCCCATCTTTACCAAAAAATTTAAAAATTATCTAGGTGTGTTGGCATGTGTCTGTAGTCCTACATACTCTGGAGGCTGAGGCAGGAGGATCACTTGAGCCCAAGAGTTAGAAGCTATAGTGAGCTATGATTATGCCAGTGCACTCCAGCCTGGGTGACATAGTGAGACCCTGTCTCAATAAAAATAAGAAAAAAAGTGGCCCCCAAGCATAGTCCTGAAGTGCTGTCTAGTGTTTCTAAGTGCAAGAAGGCTGTGATGTGCCCTACGGAGAAATGTGTGTTAAATAAGCGTCATTCAGGCATGATTTATAGTGCCGTTGGCCATGAGTTCAATGTTAATGAATCAATACTATGTATTAAATAAGGTATCTTTAAACAGAAACACACATAGAACAAGGTTATATATTGATTGGTTGATAACCCCAGAAGCACTGATCTAATATTGGCCAATTCACAGCAACTTTTTAGAACATAACTACCAAGAGGCTGGGTTCGGTGGCTCACGCCTGTAATCCCAGCACTTTGGGAGGCTGAGGCAGGCAGATCACGAGGTCAGGAGATCGAGACCTTCCTGGCTAACACGGTGAAACCCCGTCTCTACTAAAAAAATACAAAAAAATTAGCTGGGTGTGGTGGCGGGTGCTTGTAGTCCCAGCTGCTCAGGAGGCTGAGACAGGAGAATGGCGTGAACCCGGGAGGCGGAGTTTGCAGTGAGCCGAGATCGCACCACTGCACTCCAGCCTGGGCAACAGAGTGAGACTCTGTCTCAAAAAAAAGAAAAGAACATAACTACCAAGCATAACAAGAATTGACTGTGTGTGGCTATAAGTGCTCAGAAAAAAACCTAGAAAGAAATAGATCAACAAATAACAATGGCTATAAGTGATTACTTTATCTTACGTGTTCATTAGTTTCTAAATTGAATATATTGACTATTCTGTAATTATATTTGTGTGTTTTAAAATATTTAAACAGTTAAAATAGGACCTATCCTTTTATTTATTATTATTATTGTTATTATTTATTTATTTATTTTTATTTTTATTTTTTGGAGACATAGTCTCGCTGTCATCCATGTTGGAGTGCAGTGGTGCAGTCTCGGCTCACTGCAACCTCCACCTTCTAGGTTCAAGCGATTCTCCTGCCTCAGCCTCCCAAGTAGCTGGGATTACAGATGTGCACCACCACGCCCAGCTAATTTTTGTATTTTTAGTAGGGATGGGGTTTTGCCATGTTGGCCAGGCTGGTCTCAAACTCGTGACTTCAAGTGATCCATCTGCCTCAGCCTCCCAAAGTGCTGGGATTACAGATGTGAGCCCCTGCGCCCAGCTAGGACCTAGTGCTTTTAAATAATCACAGTTCATCACTCAGATATCATCTATCCATTGTTTCCTCAACATCTCTGGGAAATAATATTAGAAGTCAGAGTTTGAGTTGCCTGAAAGAAATCAGAGAGACTTGGTTAGTTTGTGAAATCTTTTGTTCAAAGTGTATTAGATCCTGTAGAATAATCCCTGTTCCCTATGGAATAGACACTCCCTGTAACATGCACATGTGTATTTGTTTGATTCATTCTCCTCTATCTCTTTCTCTCACTGAGATGCAGGTAATTGACTAAATGCCAATGTTTCTATTCTTTTTTTTCTTTTTTTTTTTTGAGACGGAGTCTCACTCTGTTGCCCAGGCTGGAGTGCAGTGGCGTGATCTTGGCTTACTGCAAGCGGGTTCATGCCATTCTCCTGCCTCAGCCTCCCGAGTAGCTGGGACTATAGGTGCCTGCCACCACACCCAGCTAATTTTTTGTATTTTTAGTAGAGACAGGGTTTCACTGTGTTAACCAGGATGGTTTCGATCTCCTGACCTCGTGATCCGCCCGCCTCAGCCTCCCAAAGTGCTGGGATTACAGGCGTGAGCCACCGCGCCTGACCCAAAGTTTCTATTCTTTGAGTGCCTAGGTTCTGGCCCCAGTTTAACAATTTGCTTTCTGTTTTGATTGACATTACCTTGTAAATATGTTATAGGTATTCATAGAATTACAGTTTATCTTCCATTACCTACAGCCTTATCTTCATGACCTGGAGCTAGGCTCTATCTCTAGAAACTTGGGAACCTGCCTTCTTTATCTGAGCAGTTCCTTCCTAAGCCATCTGTTTAATTTGCCCATATTTGGCAGGTAGATGAGAAGAATGCTGGAGTCTTTTATGTAGCTGTCCACCTGGTTGAAAACCTTTTCTGTTATCTCTATATTGGTGTGAATATAACATTGCCATTTCTGTCATTTTCTTTCAGTCCTTGTTCATTTTGTTTTTGTCTTTGTTTTTGCTCTTAGAGACAGGGCCTCACTCTGATGCCCAGGCTGGAGTACAGTGGTGTAGTCGTGGTTTACTGCAGCTTCAATCTCCTGGGCTCAAGCAATCCTCCTGTCTTAGCCTCCTGAGTAGCTAGTAGCTGGGACTACAGGCATGTGACACCAGGCCTGGATAATTTTTAAATTATTTTGTAGGGATAGAGTCTCATTATGTTGCCTAGGTAGGTCTCAAACTCCTGGCCTCAAGCAGTTCTCCTCCTTGGCCTCCTAGAATGCTGGGATAACAGGCAAGAGCACAGCATTCAGCCCTTTAAGTCCTTTAAATGGCTAAACCAAAAAATCCTCTCCGTAGTTTTTTGGAAGAAAAGCAATGTTTTAAGCCTGATGTAAAGTTGTTTGCTTTTATTGATAGAAAATGTGGAGCTCATACTGAAAACAATCAATAACCAGCACAGCGTTGAGAGTCAAGACAACGATCAGCCCGACTATGACAGCGTGGCATCAGACGAAGACACAGATTTGGAAACCACTGCAAACAAAGCAAACCGGCAGAAGGTGAGAGGCCGTGCGTCCCATGGAAGGGCAAGCACGCATCAGCTGAGGGCTAGCCCTGCCAAAGCTGCTGTGCAGTGAGGTTGGGTTTGTTACTAGCTCAGGCCAAGCAAAGGTGAAACAAGGTTAAATGGTTTTAAAATAGGGATCCTTGTCCCTGCATCACAGCCTTGCTGCAGTTGAGACTTTATAAAACTTGTGAGGAGTGATTGGTGTGTTTTATTCATTCAACAAGTGTTTACTGAGTGACTTCTCTGGATATTACTCTCCTGAATGAAGCCTCGTTCCTTTCCTGTGAGGCTCTCATTGCCTAGGAGAGAGAGAACTGCAGGAGAAGGCACAAAGTGATGTGTGTCATACGAAGCACACACAGGCTGAGGGAGTGAGCAGAGAGAGAACCTATGGCTGGGAGCATCAGGTGGGGCTGTGTCATAGGACAGCTCTTAAGATGCACCTCAAGGGACGCTTGGGATTGGGCATGTGGAGGAGTCAGAAAGAAGGTGAAACCAGGGCATCTAAGGGGAAGCTGGTCATGCATAGGGACAGCCTAAAATGGATGGGACTCGAAGCTGCAGCAGGAGGGGTATGACGCCCGACGGAAGAGAGTGGGCCTCACAGGCAGTGCAGAGCCCAGGATGCCATGTCTGGGGAGGACTCTTCTGGTGGGTTAGAGAATGGAGGGAGAGGTCCATACTGGAGCTGATGCAGGCCACCCCAGGACCCATGCTAGGATGGTGCGGGTGGGAGAGACCTTGGCACCAGAGTGTGAGCTGGGGGAGAGGGCGGCAGGACCCCAGGCTGTGCACCCTCTGCTGACCCCCAGGACACACCCACAGAGGGGCTTGGCAGTCATTTGAGAATGGATGAATAGGAAGGTAGAATAGAAAAGTCTTGGCAATAAGTCGGAAGGTTGAAGTGGGGAGATAGACTTATAGAAGATGTGTTTGGAGTTCTTCAGCCCACATGATTGTGAGAAAGATGGCACCATTAGCAGATGCAGGGGACACCCCTGTGCAGACTTCCCGGAAGCCACCTGGTTCACTCAGTGAGAGCTGAGGTCATTCCAAGACCCTCTGTGACCAGGCCCTCTGTCAACTGCCTGGCCTCCTGCCCAATCCATCCCACACACCTGCTCCCTCTAGCTGAGCTCCACTGCAGGCTGGAATGTTCTTCCTCCAGATTCATGTGACTCATCCCCTCACCTCCTGGGGCTCTGCTCACCTCTCACCCACTCACAGGCTTACCCCAGCTCCCCGCTTAACATGCAGTCCCCTACCCTGCTCTGTCTTATCTTTTCCTACAGCACTCATCACCCTCAATCATGCAATATATATACTCTCTCATGCTGTTGGAATATAAATACCATGGAAGCAGGAATCTTTGTCTCTTTTCTAATATATCCCAAGCACCTAGAACACTGCCTAATGTTCAATGAAAATGTTGGAATGAATGAATTAATGAAAGAATGAATAAAAACAAAACGAGTGAACGAGAGAAAGGCTTACAAGACAGGACAGACCTCCTTAGACAGTCATTGTCAGCATAGATGTGTAGCCTCACTGCCTGTTCTATTAGAAAATACTGACTTTCAAATTTTTTAAATAGGATAGTGACCCTACTTTTATGTTTTAGTTTTGCATTACTCTCAGAGGCCTTGATTTGGTTTGACTAACTTTGCAATTCAGCTGGCTTGGTCAGAATTTGAAATTCTTGAGCTGTTAGTCTTTAATGTTCTCATCATCTCAGATTGTGAACGTTTTCCCAATTTATTTTTAGAGCCTAGATTCAGATTTATCAGATGGACCAGTCACTGTACAGGAATTTATGGAGGTCAAAAACGCTCTAGTGGCTTCTGAGGCCAAGATACAGCAGCTAATGAAGGTGAATAACAACTTGAGTGACGAGCTGAGAATTATGCAGAAAAAGGTAACATGTTAATAAATGCCAGGGTGGTTGACGCTGTAATCCCATAGTACAAGGAAGAATCTCAGGCACTGTGATATGGTCTGAGGAAAGAAAAACAGTTATTGTAACAGCCTTAGAAATCTTTGGGCCAAGTTGTCTTTTTGAAGCAGGATGTATTTGGATATTTAAAATGAAATATATCCAGAGTAAGTTCCCCAGGTAGGAGAAACCTAACATCCTATTTAAGCATTTGTGCCCATTAGAATAACCCTTGCACTGTTCTGTGCTTCCTGGAAACCTGGATGGGGCTCCATGGATGTGATTCTTCCCATTGCTAGGGAAGGATGATCACACCATGGAGACAGAGCCAATGAGAGCCCTGGGCAGGGGCATGTTTGTCAGCATTCAAACCCTGCTCCCACCCTGGCAGCCCTATCCCACATCCCCACCTTATTGCTCACCAGTTTTTACTACTAACTTGTATTATCCCCAGAGCCTTCAGGAGGGCCTGCCAGAGTAGGTTCTCAAAAAATAAGAAAAAACATTTCATTTGTACTAGGAAGAGCTGCACACTGGTAAAAAAAAAACAATCTCATTTGCTCAGCATTTTCTCATTCATTACCTTTTGAGAGAATCAGAACCATGTGAATATATTAATCCCTAAAAGGAGTGTGGTTGATGGTAGCAAGGAATACCCTAGTAGGAGGGGGATTGTGTATGCAACTCTTTATGAGAAGGCTAAGTAAGGGAATTCGAAAAATTCCAAATTTTGCCCATGACTTTGTGGGTATCACTCATCATTCAGCTCTAAAATGAGATTTGGACACTTAACCAGAAACAAAATGAAATATATAATCTATGTCTTTAGGCTGTCATTTGAGAAGTAAGGTTTTCAAATCATTTTCAAGACCTGAGGACGTGGTACACTCCATGTGTGCCTGGACTCTTTTCAGTGCTGCTTCCTAAAGGAAGGTGGAAGAACTAAAAAGGGGCCCATGCCCCTCTATTTACTAGGGAAGGAAATTGCTGTGCACTTTTGCCTGGGGTTTGGTCTAGGATTCTTTTTATGTTGAGTTCTAGAGCATTTTTGAGACTTTTTGAAATAAATGGCTCTAATGCCTATAGTAGCAGGGAATGAAGAATGCTCAAGATCAGCTAGCCTTAAACGAACAGACACTTGTTCTGTGTCTCCCAGCCCTGTCTAGGGCTGCTGTGCAGCTGTAAACGAGACAGACCGAGAGCCCCTTTGTCATAACATACAGGACCTGTATTTTCTCTGCCTTGTTTGGAATATATTTTATTTAGTGGATTATAGTTTGTTCCATTAATTGGACTAATAATTTTGACCAGGTGACTATTTCTGAAACATGCTGATTTTGCCACTGTAAATCAATCTGCTGCACATCACCTTTTAAAATCTAACAATGCTTCTTTTAGTATTTTTGGAAATCACCAGAGAGAGCCTCATTATCTCTGAAAGCAAATGTCTTGAGCTTCTTTGAGAAATGCAAAGTGAAATTATTTGCTTTTGCATATTGATTATCTCATCAATTCTTAGAAGTGCTTTTGATTTCTGAAACTATTGAATTGTCTATAACTTTTTATTTTCCCTTATACTCCTTCCAAATAAAAAAGTGTAGCCTGGTTCTTATTAAGATAAACATCATTAAAATTTATGTGAAGACATCTCTCTAAATACAGAGTACTAACATTTTTAAAAATTGAAACCAAGAACTTGTGCTCATGAGAACACATTCAGACAAAATCCAGGCATGAAAAGTGTTAGGATAAAGTTTCAGATTTTAAGGCCTTAACTAAATAACTGCCACAGAGGCTTTTTATACAAACACGTGATCACATGCACCAGTGCCCCATTGAGGGACATGTGTCAGTTACACGCCTCAGTCCTTGAACCTTGACCATTTCACTCTAGGCCCTGGGTTCTCTAATGAATAGTTTCAACAGGCACTTCATGCCTGTCTGTATCCTGGAATGTAGAAATGTTCAGGGCTGCTTTGTCACTTTGCAGCTGTTCTTTCCCTGGAAAGGGAATTGCAGATATGAGCTATACCCTGCCAGCCTTTGTGATATAAAAGCAATCTATCATTCTGTAATGGCTTGCTCTTCAAGGAAACAGAATGAGTGGTCTTTCTGTGGAAGAGGCAGTAAGTCACACTTTCACAGCAGTTTGGCATGATTAATATAAAGTATATAGAATTTGTTTATTTAGCAAAGATGTATTGATTTTATTTCAAAGTTAGGTAAAGTTTTTAATATACATAAAGTTGACAAAGTAGCATGATTTGTATCTGATCTTTCACGTTTAACAGTTGCTTGGAAAAGATGCTAATTAATGAAGAGGAGCAACTACTATTGGTGTATTTTTCACAGATTGGTGCTTTCTAAATAAAAATTGAAAGTAACTCCTAACATTGAATGGGTTTGCTACTGAAAAAGTAATGATCTTCCGGTGCAAACAGTTGCTTGTGGACTTAAACCTTGGCACTGGTGGGGAATTTGGTCAGATTTTACAATCTCTGTCAAAGAGTAGACAGCTGAACTCACACCACACCCAGCTTATAAAATGTCCATGGAAGATGAAGGCGCACCAGAAGGGAAGGACCCTGCGCAGAATGGACGTGGTGAATGGTGTTTAAAATGCCAGATGCCAAAGAGTAACACGATTCCCTGCTGACCCCTTAACTCTAATCCATCCAGCACCATGGAGCAGCCTGCATGTGAGGAATGGAAGGAGCATTCAGGGCCTCCAAGTGACAGTCTCTAAAATGGGGTGGTGCCGGGCAGATTAGCATGTTCAAAGCTGACACCACTGAGGTCGTGTTTTTTGGGTGACAAAGCCAAAGGAGAGAAAGGCCAAATATTCCAGCCCTGGCCGAAAGATGATCACTCACCCGACGGAAGCAAGCGTGCTGCGTGGAGCATCCATGCGAAGATGTCAATTCCATAGATAATAGGTTTCCAGTTTTCTTCGTGATATGTTAATATAGCAAACTTACCATGATCCGGTTTTCTCTTTTTTTCTTTCTTTTTTTTTTTTTTTTTTTTTACAAAGTGCTGAATTGTTTGGAATATCAAGAGTATTATGTAATAAAAACTTGTTGATCATAATTTTTCTTGTTGGCTTTTTGGAAAGCAATAGGCGATCTGATTTTTCATGAGCTGAACTTCTGTCTTTCTTGCTTTGCAAAGCAACCCTAGTCATCTTTGTGCTGCTTCCATGGTGTCTGCTGTCATTTTTGGCCTTTGCAAATTGCTCAGGGCTCATTTGAAAAGCAAGTTACCTAAATGATGTTTTAATGATCTCGAACTCTTGCTTGAAACAGCCTTAGAATAATCCAGTGTACAGCTTGCCTGCAAACATTTCCCAGCCCCACCATGACAAATTTTTAAGTGGTTAGACATTTTGTTTTGAGGAAGTCCAAACCACAACTTTTCCGCATTCAGAAATGAAGCTATTTAATTTGCTTACGTGATGAAGGGAGTTGATTATGTTTCACCCAATCCAGAAGAAAGGGTCCTTGTTTGTATTGGCTTTTTATTTTCAGCCCGGCTAGCTGTTACTGTCCTTATTGTTTAAAGCTGGTAGTTGTATTCATTTACTTGGTGTTTGCTTTTTCTGCTTGCTATAAAAAAACACAGTCCCACTGCCAAACATTTCTTTCAGCTTCAAACACTCCAGAGTGAAAATTCGAACCTCAGGAAACAGGCCACAACCAATATATATCAGGTGCAAACTGGTTCTGAGTACACAGACACTTCCAACCACTCTTCCTTAAAGAGACGTCCGTCTGCCCGGGGCAGTAGGCCCATGTCCATGTACGAGACCGGATCAGGTCAGAAACCGTATCTCCCAATGGGAGAAGCGAGCCACCCCGAAGAGAGCAGGACGAGACTCCAGCCCTTCCCCGCGCACGTAAGTAACACCACTGGCGCTTCTGCTGTTCACTCTGTGCAGCCTGACTACTCTGTTCCCTCTTCTGAACCTACAGG
Organism: Pongo pygmaeus; assembly: GCF_028885625.2. Classification (NCBI taxonomy): domain Eukaryota; kingdom Metazoa; phylum Chordata; class Mammalia; order Primates; family Hominidae; genus Pongo; species Pongo pygmaeus. The sequence goes on along the minus strand of NC_072383.2, from coordinate 108,582,241 downwards.
TCCCCACACCTCTGCTTTGCCAAATTGGACTAAGAGAGTTACCATTGTGTTTGCTGTATTAACATGTCCACAGATGCTTGCAATATTCCCACAAGCACACAGGGCCATGGGCTGATGGTTTCCTAACCAAGTTGGGGATTCTGGCTCTTGCCCGAACTGCTGCTTTTTTCTCCCCCACATCCATGATTATTTCTCAACCAGCCAGTGTTGGAACTTTTTTTGGTAAAGCTTCCTTCATTCTCCACTTCCAAAAACAAAAACAAATCATAAAGTTCACTCTCAGAAGGAAGTGTTGCCTTCTTGGAGCTAGACAGGGATGTGCTCCTTTAAGGACTGGAACCCTTAGAATCCAAGACGCCTTTTCAGCTCCTCCGCAAGCAGGTGGCCTTGAGTCTGTGGCCCAGGTACCCAGGAAAGGCTGGAAGGCTCCAGGCCTCCACAGCCTCTCCACGTGTGCTCAGTGTGCCTGCTAGGTTCGCTTCTGCATCCTGCTCCTCCCCCCGTGGTGGGGGAAGTGTGGCTTTGTCGTCTCAGAAAAGGAAATGTAATACTCTACATCAGTCTTAGAAGCGCTGAATTCCAGAGATTGTGTTCTGCAGCAGGGTTCTTACAATCTTATTTTGCAATGGGATACATACTGTGTTATAAGGTTTTCAAATATATTTCTTCTGGATTACTTTATTATAAAAATATGTGTTTTGCCAAGATGTTACAGACATTTAAACTTTTTCATGTGATGCTTTTTCAGAGAGTAGTATTTGTCTTTTTGAGTGTCAAAGTTTATTATTTCTTCAGTCAAATTTTATGGGAGTTTCCAAAAAAATTCTGAAGGTAGATGCAAAGCAAGGACATGGTTTCGTAAATTAAACCCTAGTTTAATTTTGTCAGTTTTCAGTGTGGTAAAATTACAATATTGTTTTACTATAATTGGGAGTCTCTTATTTCAAATTCTTTTTAAGATATTTGGGTTTAACATTCTAAGGCAATTGATTTGATACATTTGATGTAATGGGAATGCCATTGAACTAAGTTAAGAATCTTTTTTTTTTTGAGACGGAGTCTCGCTGTGTCACCCAGGCTGGAGTGCAGTGGTGTGATCTCAGCTCATTGCAACCTTTACCTCCTGGGTTGAAGCAGTTCTCCTGCCTCAGCCTCCTGAGTAGCTGGGACTACAGGCACATGCTCCCACGCCTGGCTAATTTTTTTGTGTTTTAGTAGAGACGGGGTTTCATCATGTTGCCCAGGCTGGTCTCAAACTCCTGAGCTCAGGCAATCCGTCCGCCTCAGCCTCCCAAAGTGCTAGGATTACAGGTGTGAGCTACCGCACCCACCCTAAGAATCTTATTTTTGTATAGCTGAAGACAAAATTTAGGAAAAACAGCTTTGTTATTTTTCAGTATACTGTCTTACTTTAGAAAAAATTAGAATATAAAGATATCATATCAGGAAGGCGCTGTAATTGTACTAAAAATTAGATTGATAGTGTATAGCAACTTAGAATCATTTTTATAGTTTCTCATTTCACATCAGTCCTGATTGAAAAACAAATATGCATTTCATAGTATCCATTAAAAATTTATTGACAAGTTTGACAAATTATGTTAGGTATTTCCCTTATGGAAAAGCAGCCTTATTAAATTCAGAGTAATTTCCAGGAGGTGTTTCACCAAGGGTTTAAACATCTCTGGGGTCCTGTCACTGGTGGCCACTGAGACTGCAGCACTCACGTCACATAATATGTGGTGTTCCAGGATTCTTTTACTGAAGCTGGCAAGGTGGTAGTTTTTTGGTTTGTTTTATATTTTCCCGAGTGTGTTTATCTTTCCCATTCCAGATCGGGAGGAGTGCACTTGTGACCTCCTCTTCATCTCTGCCTTCCTTCCCCTCCACACTTTCCTGGTCGAGGGACGAAAGCGCCCGAAGGGTTAAGTACATTCTGAATGGTCTGCTCTCTGGAGGAGGGGCCGTGCTCCTGGGCGCTTTGTGCTTGGGCTCTGGCCCTCCTGTCCCTCGCTAACTGCCCTTCCATCCTGCATGAGGCAGCACTTCCTCCTGGTTTCTCACAGTGCATCAGGCTCACACTCGTGCACATGCACGCTCACCCATCGAGGGCGCCTCCCTTTCTCTAACCCCACACTGCTCATGTTCACGTCATATTTAACAAAGTTTGCAAATCACCCTACAGCATTTATTCTGAGCATACTGTTTTTTTAAACAACCAGAAAATTAGCTGGCTGCTGGTTAGATATTATAATAGGCCAAATTTGTTCAATTTGTTCAGGGCTACAGTTGTCAGATTGAAACTGCTGTATGTGGACTCGCTGAAGTACTAAAATGCCTTTTTTTTTTTTAACCTGTGACACATTTTATGTCAGCACCACAAGTGCTGACAAACCAAGGTTTACAAGTCCCTGCATCTTGAATCAGAATTGTAACACCTTGTGGCATTGGAGCTGTGCAAGCAGCTGTTAACCTAAAGCTGTTCACTTGTATGGGTTGGTTAAACCTCACCTACTGGTGTATAATTTATGGTCACAATAGCAGTGCATGATTCAGGTAAGCCCCTTTTAGAGTAGTCAGGTGGTAAGTATTAAGCACCTCCTCCATACACAGCGTTTTGATAAATCAATGAAAGGGTCCTAAGGACTTAGGTGGCACACCTGCTCCCAAAGGCACTGTCAATTAAAAAATTCTTTCATGCATAAAGAGTGGTACATGACCGCAACCTGGGAAAGCCGTGGAAAGAGCACAGGCTTTGAAAATCCATGTCCCAGTTCTGGCTCCATCTCTTTTTTAATGGAAGGGTAATGTAAGGTAAGAGGAGGAAGGTGGCTGCGGGTAAGGGACCACCTTTACAGGCAAGGTGGGGTTTGCACTGGGCCTTTGCCATTCCCTCCACACCTAGAAATGATGGAGAGCCTTTCTTTCCTAGTTCCAGTGGCATATGGATTACCAAGGCCCTTTCAGGATTCTTTTTTTTCTTTTTTATTTTTTAGAGACAGAGTCTCATGTTGCCCAGTCTGTAGTACAGTAGCTATTTACAGCCATGGTCATAGCGTACTGCAGCCTCAAACTCCTGGGCTCAAGCAGTCCTCCCACTTCAGGCTTCTGAGTAGCTGGGCCTACAGGCATGCACCACCATGCCCTGACCCTTTTGGAATTCTTCACTTCACCTTCAGTCTATTAAGAATTCTCAGCCGAGTGCAGTGACTCACACAGTTTGGGAGGCCTAGGCGGGTGGATTGCCTGAGCCCAGGAGTTCAAGACCAGCCTCAGCAACATGGCAAAATCCCATCTCTATTAAAAATATAAAAAATTATCTGGGTGTGTTGATGCGCACCTATAGTCCCAGGTACTTGGGAGGCTGAGATGGGAGGATCACTTGAGCCCACCATGAGAGATTGAGGCTGCAGTGAGCCATGATTGTGCCATTGCACTCCAGCCTGGACAACACAGTGAGACCCTGTCTCAAAAAAAAAGGAATTACTGTACTAAAAAAAAAAAAAGAATTCTTGATAAATTGTATTAAAGTGTCGGCTGGGTGCAATGGCTTATGCCTGTAATCCCAGCACTTTGGGAGGCCAAGGTGGGTGGATCACTTGAGCTCAGGAGTTTGAGACCAGCCTGGCCAACATGGCAAAACCTGTCTCTACTAAAAATACAAAAATTAGCGGGGGGTGGTGACGCATGCCTGTAATCCCAGATACTCGGAAGGCTGAGGCACGAGAATCAAGAATCCCTTGAACCTGGGAAGTAGAGGTTGCAGTAAGCCGAGATTGCACCACTGCACTCCAGCCTGGGCGACAGAGTGAGATTGTCTCAAAAAAAAAAAAAAGTCTCCTGAGAAGTTCTGAAATTGAACTGTAATGTTTCATTAAAATAGCCCAGATACAACTAAAGGACAGTTAGACAGTGATTAAATATCTCATTAGAAATTTTGTAAGTCAAACCTCTTTGGTCTACTGTGAAATTTTGTTTTTTAATTTGTATGGTAGCCTTAAAAATCATTGCAAGGACTGCTTGCTGAGACAGAGTTTTGTACAAAAATCATTTAAACTGATCACCCTGATTGTTCCTGACAGCTTCATCATGAGTTTAGATTTTTATGGCGTGTCTTTATTCAGAGAAAACTGCAAACCTATTAAATAAATTGAACCAGCACCAGCTATAAGGTAACCTTCCTATTAACAGCTTTGAGAGAGCAGCACTCTTAACCAATAGCTTTTGGCTTTGCATGTTTATAATAATTTTGATACAATTAAATGCTGGCTACACTGAAATTCTGCACATATGCTTTTGTTGACAACGATGGAAGGACTTAACTAACGTGTAAGTAACTGATTTCCTGGGTGGTTCCTGCTATATGTTGTTTTCCATACTTGAGAAAACATTTACCGAATGCATTTATTAGGTATATGAGTCACTACTCTTCTAAAATGTTTAAATGAAACTTGGTACTTTTGATCATTGAGGGTAATGCATTTGATTTGCGATTTATCACATTTTCATCAGGGAAGGCAAAAAGATTCATTATAAAGGCCGGGCATGGTGGCTCACGCCTCTAATCCTAGCACTTTGGGAAGCCAAGGCAGGTGGATTGCCTGAGCTCGGTAGTTCGAGACCATCCTGGGCAACACAGTGAAACCCTGTCTCTATTAAAATACAAAAAATCAGCCAGGTGTGGTAGTGGGCGCCTGTAGTCCCAGCTACTTGGGAGGCTGAGGCAGGAGAATTGCTTGAACCTGGGAGGCCGAGGCAGAAGTTACAGTGATCCAGGATTGTACCACTGCACTCCAGCCTGGGCGACAGAGCAAGACTCTGTCTCCAGATAAATAAATAAAAAAGATTCATTATAAAAATGTAGAATTTTCTGGGTTTAATTCTGTTTCTAGTTTGTTTTCCACTGGAGCAACTCTGGGCAAATTTTTCAGTATAATTACGTAAATGCAAGTTTTTATCTATTCATATATGTGTATATGTATACACACACACATACACCTCTGTGTGGGTGTATATATAAAAACCAAAATAAAACTTAAAAATTAGTTGGGGCCAGGTGTGGTGGCTCACACCTATAATCCCAGCACTTTGGGAGGCCAAAGTTGGAGGATCACTTGAGCTCAGGAGTTCAAGACCAGGCTGGGCAACATAGTGAGACCTTGTCTCCCCAAAAAAGTACAAAATTAGCCGAGCGTGGTGGCACGTGCCTGTGGTCTCAGCTGCTCAGGAAGCTGAGGTGGGAGAATCGCTTGAGTCTGGGAGGGCGAGGCTGCAGTGAGCCGAGATTGTACCACTGCACTTAGCCTAGGCGACAGAGTGAGACCCTGTCTCAAAAAAAAAAAGAAAAAAAAAATTGGCAGGGTGCGGTGGCTCACACCTATAATCCCAGCACTTTTGGAGGCTGAGGCGGGAAGATCATCTGAGGTCAGGAGTTTGAGACCAGCCTAACCAACATGGTGAAACCCCATCTCTACTAAAAATACAAAATTAGCTTGGTGTGGTAGTGCATGCCTGTAATCCCAGCTACTCAGGGGGCTGAGGCAGGAGAATTGCTTGAACCCGGGAGGTGGAGGTTGCAGTGAGCCTAGCTTACGCCATTGCACTCCACAGGCAACAAGAGTGAAACTCCATCTCAAAAAAAAAAAAAGAGAAGAAAGTTAGGCATTCCCTGTGAAAGATAAGAAGGGTTTTGGGTTTTTCTTCTTTCTGTTTCGTTTTCTAAGCTCATCTCTGGAAGACCACAGTGCTTGCCCATGATCTTCCTGCTATAGACTTCTAGCAGCCAAACTCACTGACTGTTCATAAAGCCAGATCAAAACAAGGCAGCAAGGGAAGCAGAACTACTTATTAGTA